>NC_081409.1:381501744-381819244 GCF_030272615.1 Cryptomeria japonica
CAAAAATTAATTTTTTATGAAAAATCATAAAAAATTCATATAAAATGCAAAATCGATCCAAAAAATCTGAAATTTTTACTGGAGAGTCTTGATAGTCTTCCAAACTTGCACAAAATTGTTTCTACAACAAATCCAAGCAGTTTGTGAGATATGAGTAAAATAATGCAAAACCCTAATTTTCAAAGATCTGATTTTTGAGGAATGATTTTGCATCAAATTTAAAATCAAAAAGAATAGATCCTATGTATAATTCTAAGATATTTCCAAAAATGTAAGAAAATCCAAAAAATTCACTAATTGTCTCTCAAAATTAATTTTTTATGAAAAATCATAAAAAATTCATATAAAATGCAAAATCGATCCCAAAAATCTAAAATTTTTACTGAATCTTTCTAATATTTTTCCTGACCTTAAAACAAAATTTCATGTCAAAATTCAAATTTTATTGTGAGATCTAATCAAAATAAGGGAAAACCCTAATTTTTAAAGATCCAATTTTTAGGGAAATATTTTGCATCAAATTAAATTCACAAAGAAAAGATCTTATGTATAATTATGAGAGATTTCCAAAAATATAAGAAAATCCAAAAAATTCTCTCATTTGCTCTCAAAATTAATTTTTTATGAAAAATCATAAAAAATTAATAGAAAATGAAAAGGTACTTCAAAAATTTTGGAATTTTGGATTGAGAGCTCCTGATACTTTCTTCAACCTGCAAAAAAAATTTGGTGCAAAATTTCCAAGCCGTTTATGAGATATGATCGAATCTCTCCAAGATCTTGATTTTGTATCCAAAACCCTAGCTGCACAAGGTTATTCTCCAAATTGTTTTACAAAATAGCAATATAGGGTTAGAAAAATCTGCAAAAAACATAGATCTAAGAAAAATCCATGTCCCACTGGGTGTGCCAAAATGTATATGGTGAAAATGGATAACAATAATGACAATATTGAAAGGCTAAATGAATCCAACCACAAAACCCTAGCCTAACAATCAACAAAGATCCACCATAACATATGAAGATTACCTAAGACAATGCAAATCACATAAAATCACAAAGATTATACCATCACATGTCCAATAGGGTTTTGATCTCCATTCTTCCTATCTCCATTGATCTTGCTTGATATATTTGCTCTCAGATTTTATATGCACAAGAGCTCAACAAAGAACGAAATGTGGTTGCAAGTAGGATCGTAGTGTAGTCAATTGATCAAGTCATTAGGGTGCATAGAATGATTAGGGTTTGATAATGAAGGAAGCATCTCCTTATATAGAAGACACTATATGAAATGGAGGGATAAGATTGAGAGGTGTAAAAGGAGGTCGGCTATGATTAGAGGGTAGGTAAAAGAAATAATAAAATAATGAAAGGGGTATGTAGTGTATGAATTAAGAGATAAATGACATGTGTCATAGGTAGAAAAGGCTAATGAATTAATTAAATAAATAAAGATTTAATTAATTAATAGAAGAAGTGGGATCAATTAAATAAATAAGATATTTATTTAATTTAGGAAAATGATAATTTAAATAAATAAATGTATTTATTTAAATGAGAAATAAGGCTAGAAGAGGATAAATGAATTAATTAAATAAATAAGGATTTATTTAATTAATAGAAGAATTAGGCTTAGATAATTAAATAAATAAAATATTTATTTAATTAGACTGGACAATTTTAGGTGTCTACAATACCAAATGGACAAAGGTAAAGGCAATACTGGTGGTGTACCTTCCATAAGGGTAACAGATAACATCCCTCCACCGGCTCAGGACACCCCTCCAATAACTTCAGCATCACTAGTACATACAGACAATCAAACAGATAAGGGAACTGAAGAAGTAACACATGATGATACTAACCCGGAGTCTGAAATTCTTTTCGCCATGAATGTAGATACACAAGATATTAACATTGTTGTGGATAAAGAGACTACAAAGGTTAAGGTAGCCGATGTTAAGGACAATGAGAAGTGATAACTTTAAGAAACCCCCCCTTTAAAAATTGTATAAAATCTTGGTGAATATTTATATTTTGCTAAAAATAATAATAATGTTTATTGGCGAATCTTTCCTTTTTATAAAAAAAAAATTAAATTTATTGGCGAAATTGTTTATATCAATTTTATTTGGTAGAAAATATTGGCGAATCTTGGAAAATAATCATTGTATGCATTAATTACTACTGCATTTCCTTTCATTTAAAAACAATCTTTTATTAAAAAGTAAAGGCATGAAGGTTGAAATCATTAATGAGTTTAAGGGTTATACTGCACTTTATTTGGTTTCTACCATTAACTTAAAATAATCTAATAGCCCTCTTTCTATTTTGTGAGATAAAATTTACAAACAATTTGTAATACTCATGGGGCCAAAAATTGCTTTTAGACCATTGGTTTTCATTGAAGTCAACAATTCAAAAGCAATTTCAAACCCCAGGAGCATTAGAACTTGTAGGTACATTTTACCTCATGGAATACAATGAAGGTCATTAGATTATATTTTAAATCAATGGTGGAAACAAAATATTTTTGATATAACCCTAAAGTAACTAATAATTATGATATATTATTGGTGAATTAATTTGGATTTCTATAATAAATTATAAAATGTTGGCGAATCTAATCCAATCATGTATCAAATATTGTGGCGAATCCTTAAGTTAAAAAAATTCATAAAATAAATTCTCTGGCAATTTAAATAACATTAAAATAAAAATTTGTAAAATTGTGGTGATTTGGGTCACCTTAAAAGTTGAAATTATTAGCCAAATTTGATTCCCAAATTTCAAAAAATAGCCAATTGGCGAATATTAGCCACTAAAGTTTTCACTGATAACGAGATCTCTAAGTCACCGACACACACTGTTGACTCTCAGAAGATTGAGATACCAGCACAAGCTAAGGATCCAGAGACTGAGAAATCGACAGAGGCTAAGGACACTAACACTAAGAAATCATCAGAAGCAGAGGTACATACAAAGACAGAGAAACTGACAAAAAATGTACGTAAAGAGGAAGCAACTGATGGAAATAAAGAGGAAATAGTGAAGGTAATTGGGCAAGTATCTGTTGAAAGGAAATCCATTGCAGAACCAAGCACATTAACTAGAGAATTCAAACCCACTAACATAACAAATGTTCTATTGGATTCTATCAAGAGGATAACAGATTGCAATGCCTTAGCATTTAAGGCTATTAATAACACATTACCTATTTTGAAGATGATTGCACCTACCTGTAAGATAGATCACATTAATGATTCTTTAGGTAAATTGGACGCATTGTCCAAATTCATTGCTGAAAATGTTATAACTTTAGATAAGGTGAATGAAGAAACTATAAAGGAAAGAGTAGATAAAGAGAAAGGAGAATTCTTTGAGAAAACCATCAAAGGCTGTAATGAGCACATGGACTCATTATTACCGGTACTTAACTCAACAATTTTGGAATATAAGGAGCTCTATAGAGAAGCTTGCAAGCCTCACCACCTGACTAAAGATATTGATGAGGAAATCAAGAAGACATAGAAAGAGATAGATGATATTGCGGATAATATGATAGGTTCTTCGAAACTTACCTCAGTTTTTGAACAGGAAATGACAGTCTATGAGGAAAAGTTAGTGAAACTTGAGAAAGAGAAAGAAAGGATAAGGTTAAAGGCCCAATAAATCAAAAGTAAACTTGGTCCAAGATTGGACAGTCTCATTACTCAGCGGGTTGAGCTATCAAAGGCAACAGTTCAAGGAGAACGGTCACCGGAGCAACAGATGCACTATCTAACTGACATGATCCAGTAGACAAAGACCATTCTCTTTGACAGTAAAAAATTTATGCAGAGCCTAAATCTAATTTTGGTGGACATTTTTCAAATTGTAACCAACCGACTATAGGCTATGACGTAGCATTATTGTATTCTTTGATTCTTTCTGACATCCTTTGCCATTGATGCCAAAGGGGGAGTAGTATGGAGAAAAATAAATGCATAGAGGAGATCACTTGCTCTCAGGGGGAGCACACTTCTTTTGGATTTCATTTTTTGGATTTTTCTCATGAGTGTTGCCATCAATGCCAAAGGGGGAGATTGTTGGCATTTTACACTCTAATGAGAATGGTTGATGTTGTTGGCAAATGCACACTCCAATGAGATATTGTAGGTGATTGAAGGTTTTGTCATTGATGGCAACCTTACAATCCTATGACACCGGCAAGACAATTTACCAACATCGGCAAAGACAGACTCTACACCGACACAGAGACCACCAACAGTAAAAGGAAGCATACCGGCACAGAAGCCGATAGGAATTTTGTTTGTTAATTATAGTAAAATCATTGTAAGCCGACTTGGAAAGTTGTAAAATGACTCATATATATAAGATATCATTGTAGAACATTTTGTAATAGAAGGAAGAAAATAAAGAGGCGAAATAAGGTAGACCTATTATGCGAATTATAGGTTAAAGGGTTTATGTATGAAGCAGAGCTATAAACCGGTACTGGATCTAGCATAGTAGATGCTATGTTGAAGTAGTACAAGACATTGGATTTATATAGTCCATTTTGTAAGTCAGTGAGACTTCCCATTTTGTAATTGAACAGTGAGCTCTACGCACTTGGCCTTCCTGCATGTGCAGGCCCCTCTTGTAGCAGTAATATTCCCTTATTGGCTAGTAAGTGAATATTGTGGGTCACAAATCCCACCGAGGTTTTTCCCACACTAGGTTTCCTCGTTAAACTACTGTGTTATGGTGTGTTTTTCATGTGGTTACTGTTATCTTTGTTTATTGCATTATTTCTTGTTTACCAATATACAATATTGATATGCTCTACATGTTTTAAGTTAAGACAATCTTATAACCGGTTAGTTATTGATTCACCCCCCCCTCTTAGTATCTGTGGGAATCGTAACAATTGGTATCAGAGCTTGGTCCTCTATTTTCAGAAGCCTAATAGCTTGAGGAAGATCTTGACACTGGTAGAGATGGAAAACTTGTTGAAGCAATTAGAAGCAGATCTCTCAGACTATGATGCAAAAAAGTTAAAAAATATCAAACTTGAAGATGATCTAAAAGCTGCACAGGATATTATTCAAGCACTTCAAGAAAAAATTGCCATTACAAGGAACAAGAGAAGAGAACTTTGTGAAAAGATGCAAAATGAGAATGATGAAAAGGATACTCTTAGTGATCTGATGAATAAGCTGAAACAAGAAAACATGACAACAAAGAATGAGATGCAGGATATGACTATGAGAATTTGTAAAGAAATTGAAGATAGAAAGAAGAATGAAGAAGACTTGACTAGGAGACTGAATGATGCTGGAAATGAAAACACAAGGCTTAGTTATGAAAATGATATGTTGAAGATAGATTTGATGCATGCACAAAATGACTCAAATGAACTCATGAGACAGAAAGGTATCTTGGAAGGAGAACTGGCTACTGCAAATCAGCACAAAGAAAAATTCAAGAAAAGCTCAGAAGAACTTGGTGATTTGTTAAAGAATCAGAAACCTAATGGTGACACTAATGGTCTTGGCTTTGAAGCTAGTGAAAGCTCTGGTACTGCAAACACACAGGATCAAGGCAAACCAGTCAGACAATCTACTACTTATAAGTTTAATGGCAAATGTTTTAACTGTAACAAGTATGGTCATAGAGAAAATCAATGTAGATCTAGAAATTATCAAAATACCAATACACCCACCAGACAATGTTCAAAATGCAACAAAGTTGGTCACAATTCAGAGAATTGCAGAATGAATGTAAGATGTTATGTTTGTGGAAGATTTGGACACTTATCTAATCAATGCAGAACACAAACCAACATAGGATATGGAAAAGCTATTTAGAAAAATAATGTGACTTGTTATGCCTGCAACAATATTGGACATATTGCTAAATTTTGTAGAAGCAAGTCCTCATCGGTAAATATCAAAGGTCCTAGTTTGAAAGGTAAACAAAAAATTGAAGAAGTAAAACAAGAATTCTCAAAACAATGGATCAGGAAATCAAATCTAAATGGTGATATGAACACTCCACCGGCAGGAGACTCTTCATCTAACTGAAGAAAATTCCTTTGAGGGTTTGGCAATCAAATGTGAAACATGCTATTATTCCCTCGGTTGATGGTGAGAAGTTGAAATTACTTCTATACCGACAGATAAGTTAAGTCATTACTTAACCGACAAACATTAAATGTGGTGGTTGGCCAAATTGACATTATAAATCAAGTGTTTTAGCTCCAATTTCATTTCACTGAGCATTCAAACCTTCAAGAGCGCGAAAATTCCAGAGCTAAGGCATTCCAAGCAAAGAAGTGAAACAATTCAACAAGAAATCATTCCTAAGGCAGGTAAAGGTATTTGTAGACATATAAAAATGACCATATTCCTAAATGAATATCTTATGTTCATTCCTCTATTTAATTAAATCCAATTTAATTGAATCACTCACATTCCTCTATTTAATTAAGTAAATTACTCAATTTATTTAAATTAAATTCACTAAACCTCTTTTACCATTTAATGGGATAAATCATTTTATTCAATTAAATCCCTTCTATCCACTTTTTTAATTAAATTCAAATTTAATTAAATAGTTTACCCTAAATTGAATAAATCTAATTTATTTAATTTCCCAAATTGCAACCAAATTGAATTAAATTAACTTTATTTCAATTAAATCCTATTATTTCTGCATCCACTTGCAAAATCCTACATCTCCCACTTACCTCCTAAACCCTATTTCTAACCCCCTTCTAGATTCTTCTAATCACTTCTAAATTATCCTAACCCATTTCCTAAATATTGTCACATCCCTAAGCAAGGGGAAGCCACTTCTCAAACCCTCAAAGTCTTTGAAAACCATTAAAGGCTTCAACAACTTAACTTTGAAAGTATTCCAAACCATTAATGGTTAACTCAACCCTCCAACATGATTAAAGACTTTCTCTAAACTCAACCTCCATGTAACCCAAGGGTCTCATCAAGCATTTATTGCTTTGACCATGGTTAGTCCTTAATCCTTTGTACAAGAGTTTATCCTTTGGGTAAGAGCTTTATCCAATGGGTAATCCTAACCTAACCTTAACCCTTACCCCCTAAGGTAACCATTAGGTCTTCTCAAGCATTTAATGCTTCTTACATCTCCTCTCAGCCAACCCTATGTTGCCAATTGTCACCATTTCATTGGTGAAAATTGTGAACATGGATTGAGCAACTTTCAAACTTAACCCTTTATTAACTCTTTCAATCCTGGCCATCCATTGCCCTATTTTTGCTATAAATAGAGCTCTCATTCCTCCATTTTCATATATGCAAGCTCTTAGTATCATACTTATGCTCAATTTTATCACATTTAGTCTCTCTGTTTGCAAATAAGAATTAATCTAATAATCATTTTAGATTGTTTCTTTTATCAATAGCTTAACTATATAACTAGTATATCATGTTAGGATAGTATCACTACTAATCTTGTCATCTTATAATCTAGTTCATTTCATTTGTAGGATCATGCATAGATAGGTTGCATTCTCATGTTAAAATAAACCAAAGCATCCCTCGTTCTTGCATTTGTCATCCCTAAACCACTTTGCTTAGTGATTTGAGAGCAAAGACATCGGTTTGAGGGACCTTGTGAGATAGAGAACCATGGAACCAACCTTGGGAAGCTGAGTCATCCTTCATGACTCTATAGCTTGCACCAAGAAGGCTTGTGGGTGTGTGGACAAGGCTCCTTAGGCTTCTTTTTTCACATTTTAAGTTCTATTGACCCGCTTTTCCCGCATACATTTCTGGCACCCACCGTGGGGCACGTCCGCAAAAATAACATCATTTTTCATGCAGGTAGAAGACAAAAATCATTCCAAAATACTAGAATAGTGCATCCGAAACTTTTTGTAGTGCATCTGTGCTAAACCTTAGTGCATCCATGGCACATATTAGCGCATAGAAACCATCTTTTAACGCACCTGATCTTCCTTTTAGCGCATATCCCTCTCTATTATTTCAGCGCATAGGAGTACTATTTTAACGCATTCAAGCCACATAATAGCACATAGACATCATTTCTTAGTGCATCTGTGCAATACTTTAGTGCATAGATCTGACAGAGGCAAAAATTTGTAGCAGAGTAAAAAATTAGGCTTGTGGGAGGACAAATTTATGGAATATAACATTTAAGTATAAGTGGCATTTCCTCTTCTCTTTTCTCTTTCTTATACTTTAAGTTATATTCCATATATATTGTCAAGATGTCTGAAAGGGGTTTCGAACCTCTAGGAGTTTTAATGCAAAATCTAATTTTTGGAAGATCCTCCAAATTTCAGACTTAGTCAAATTTCAGGGCATTTCAGGATCAGAATTGTAAAATTTGTAACCAAGATCAGAATTTAGGCTTGTGTAAGCCCACACTAACACTTTATCACTGACTATGTGCAGGTTCTAATCTTTTTTGTGGAGGGGAAGGGGTTAGTTTAGAGGCTTCAAGTTTCTTTTTTTACTTTCTTTCAACAAAAGTTGGTTAAAAAGAACTCGCTCTCCTTTTTGCAAAAGTTAAAATAAACCTCGTCGTTTCATTTGGATGCATAAAATGAGCTTCATGCCTTCCTTTTTGGTGTTTTAAAATAAAACTTCATCTTTTCCTTATTGCATGGTAAAAAGAACAACAAAGCAAACCTTTCATTCCTGCAAGTTAGGAAAAAAACATTTCATTTGGGGCTCTAAAAAGAACAAGCAAATTTACTTTCTGCAAAGCTTAAAACAAACTTCACCTTCCTTTGGCGCCTAAAAGGATCAATCTCAATTCATTGCAAAAGGAAAATGAACCTCATCTTCATTTTATGCAAAGCAAAGAGGGAAAATTTCCCCCATTGAGTTTAATTTTGTTGACCAAAATCATGATTTACTTTTTTTGACCAGGCTTGTTTTACAAAAGTTTTGGAAATACACACTTTGCTATGAAAGGTTAAAAAGAACATCATGCTTTTTGGAGCAACATCTCCAAGTAGAATTTAGCAAATCATTGTCTTGAAGGCTAAAAAGAACCTTGTTTGCCTTGTCTCAAAAGTGGAAGGTACATGCTCTCCCCTTAACTGGGTGATCAAAAAGCCAAACCACTCTTAAGCTTTCTGTACTTCAAGCATTTACATCCTTTAGCAGGCCTGCCTTCTCAAGGGGTTGAAAAACTCTTAAAGCCATTCTTTGGCCGGTGTGAAGGAAACGACCTAAGTGGGAAACAACTTTGATGCCAAGTGTTCCAACCCACTATAATCAAATGTGGAAAGTGACGAAAGTCCTTTTCAATGGTTGCGCGCAACGATCAGCCTTCCCCCAGTGTCCTTGACATACGTAAAGCCTTTGTTCTAAAGGTTGGGAAGCCTCCTGAGGGAGTTTATCACTGACAACCGAACAAGAAGCTTGATTAAGAACCTTAGCATTAGAAACTTTGAACTAAGTCAGTCGCCAAACATTGGCAATATCATAGTGCAAGGGTGGGGAAGAATCCGCCCCCAAGATTACTCACCATATATCTCCCAAGATAACTACTCAATTGTGAAGAAATTCACTTTGAGTTAATTTCTGGTAAAAGGCAAAAAAATGGGCACCCCCTAGGGGGTGACAAGGCTATTTGAGCTGATGGAGTATCGAGACTAGTGGGCTATGATATTGTTAATGACCTTTGAATAAAGAGTCTATCTGATGTGTCTTTTATTGTAAATCAAACCAGTGATAACATCGGGGATTTGAACACATCCTCAAAAGAACATACACTCAATGTTTAGCATTAGGATGACCATTGTCTTCATGTGTGCTATGTATTATTGTCACAAATGTTAAAACATCTTACAAAGTATCCAACAATCAAACTCAAAAGTCATTTCAAACAAGGAAAAATCATAAAGTGCAGAAGATTTCCAAATCCAACAAAACATCTTTTGAGATGGTTATCAACATTTCAACTATCTTTAGGAAAAACTTTCATCCAACAAGATTAGGGTAATATCAAACCAAGTAATCAAGATTTTATCTATTCGACTTAGTAAGTTTGAGTATCCAAAAAGAAATCATCCATCAAAATCACAAGTGTTAAAAATTCCAAAAATCGTAGAAAAACAACCAAGTCAAAATATATCAGGGCAGTTTAGCGCAAGAGAGCAACTTCTTAGCGCATGGGGACCATCTTTTAGCGCATTAGACCTTCACCTTAGCGCATTAAGTCTTAACATTAGCACTTCATAGAAATACAATTCTAGTAGTTTCAAGTAGCGCGTTTTGAAAATAGTTTAGCGCATTGAAGCATCAACTTAGCGCATGGAAGCCAAACTTTAGTGCGTAGGGTTTAACAGTTAGCACATTGGTGGCCCATATTGGTGCATGACCTTTTTAAACCAAGGCAAAAGCAATATAAACCAGTTAGCATGTATCAGGGGGCAGCGTAGCGCGTGGAGTCTTTTCTCTAGCGCGTTGAGAATTTTTTTTAGCACATCTAGTCTTTGGCTTAGCGCATGGTCAAAACTTAGAAAACCAGAGAGAAAAACAAGCCTTTCTGAAAAAAAAAATTCAAACTTCTTGAGTATCCTTTCAATTCCAATATCAAATGCGGTCACAAGAAATCAAATCGAAACACCAGAGAAATCATTTCCAAATCAAACAAGTTAGTCTTAGAACAAAAGTTGTCAAATCCAAAACTAGCTAAAGATAACACTTTTTCCTATCAAAATCAGGTTACATCATCACATTGATCAAAAGGTCCGCCATCCAACGGATTTTATCAAACAAACAACATACCAAGTCTAAACCTTAAGTTGTCAAATCAAGTTTCCATATCGGGAGACTTTATCCATATCATTTGACACACTTTGTCATGAGGGGGCATCTAAACCTTCATTTGATAAAAGTAGACTTAAGTTTTCAAACAAAGTATCTCAATCCAAACATCGAAGGAAACCATTGATTATTCATGTATGACCGCTCCTCATATTTTGAGAAGAACAAGTCTTCATCACAAAACTAAGTTAAAGAAGAGACAACCTAGTCCTAGGGCCCTTACCAAAAGGAGTAAATTTCTCTACATCAACCTATCAAAAACATCAAATTTGATCATTTGTATGACCATTCATCATCAAACCAAGAAAAATAAAACTCAGTCAAAGGAAATGACTCCTAGCGTAAATCAAGATCAAGATATCATGGCTCTCCAATCTAATCCCATTTTTGATGAAGATCCCACCTACCAAGAATCTTATAATGATCCCCTAAAATTTTGGTATTCCATCCATGACGATCCCCTTTCATCTCAAGAGTAGAGTCCCATTCAACATCCATCTTCTAAGAAAAAGCATGATATCCCTTCCATATCCTTCACTGATCTAATTGAAAATCAAGAAAAAAACACAAATGATCCTACTCCAAGTCAAGATCAAGATCAAGGAATCTCTTCATCCTCCAAATCTATCTTAGGTCCTTTCATTCCAAAGTCAATCTCTTCATCCTCCAAATATATCTTAGGTCCTTTCATTCCAAAGTCAATCTCCTCATCCTCCAAATCTATCTTAGGTTCTTTCATTCCACAATCAAACTCTTCATCCCTTCCATCCATCTTGGGTCCTTACCTCCCTCTAACCACTAATCCATAAGCAAGATCAACAAAGGAACACATCTTTGAACTTATTTCAACCCTCTATCTAAACATCTTTCCAAAACTATTCTTCTATCATTTTCTTTATCTATTTTGGGTCCTCATGTCCCAAAATTCAATTTTCCTCCATCTCTTCATCACTTCTCAAGTTGTGTCCTAACACTCATCCTAAATACATTTCCACATATCCTCACACAAATCTTCAAACATTCTATCTATTATCCAACACCTCTTTTCTATCCTTCAATCTCTTTCATTCAATCCTTTGCATAAATCCTTCATCTATGAGATATGTTTTTGTGTCATTTTGTCACATACTTGCCCATGCTCGAATCTAATGTTTAGTCCTTTTCTTAGATATCTATTCATGAAATGCTTCAGAATCCGAGGTTGTTCCTCTTTAACATTTTCTTTGGTTGAGATACACACTCAATCCAGAAAAGAACCACTTATCGTATCTTGGTACTGACATCTTTTTATTACTATATCTTGTACACTTAATTGATTGCTCTAAATAATTGTGATCTCTTAAATTGAAGACATGGCTAGTGAAAAATCTAAAATCTTGCTTCAGCACCACTGTAATTATCAGACCCATGTAAGTTTCATCACCTACAAGCCAATGCAAGAAAAATAAAGAGAAACAAAGAAATATCAAAAGCATGAGCAAGAAAATGAATATCAAGAAAAGCAAAATGCAATATCAAAATGATTGGCTATGGGAAAATGCAAGTAACTCCATCAGGGCTATGGATGCCTGGCTGGAAATGGAGCAATATTTGTGAGATTACAGTGATAACCTCATCGAGGCTATGGACGCTCACTGGTAGCGGGGCTCTATCCAGGATGCTTTTGAAGTCAGGGTGACTCATGTAGCTAGCCATGCTGGATTATGAAGATTACAATGATCATATGAGCCAGAATGAACCCACTTGCACACACATGGGTAATCAAAGACTAAGTACCTTGATCCAGTTTGGGATTCTTCTTCCCTTTTGAGTCTACTTCCTAGTTGCTAAAAATGTTCAGTTGAAATTTCCAGAGGTTCCAAGTGTGGGTTGGGTCTCTATCTTTGAAAAGTTCAAGAGCACTTATTCAGATGGTGCTAAATGTTGTGACAATCTTACATATCACCTCTTTGCAAATGGAAATCTTTATGCTTGGGGGAAAAGTTCATCCACTCTATTCTTCCTACCATATCTCCCATTATCCTTCCTCCAAATATCCATTACCCTATCTAACTTCATCATTATCTACGATCTTGCTTCACCTTATCCACATCCTCTAATACATATCCCTTATCCTATCTATTCATTGCTTCTATCATCTAGTGCTATCTATGTAATGTTTCTACACCTTATCCATATCCTCTAATCCATATCCCTTAACCTATTTATTCATTTCTTCTATCCTCCAATGCTATCTGCAATCTTGCTTTGCTTTATCCATACCATCTACCCTATCTATTCATATCTTCTATCATCCAGTTCTATCTATGATCTTTCTTCACCTCATCCATATCCTCTAATCCATACCATCTATCCTATCTATTCATCTCTTCTATCATCCAATGCTATCTACAATCTTGCTTCACTTCATCCATATCCTCTAAATCCATACCATATATCCTATCTATTAATTTCTTCCATTATCTATCACTATCTATGATCTTGTTTCTCCTATCCATATCCCCTTTTCCATCCTTGATCTTGATCAAAACTATGGACAAAAATCTATTTCCACCTCAATGGTTCGATCATCCATTCATAATGTTCCTTGTCTTGTTATACATTCGGGCAACCAAATACATCTTTCTTCTAATCCAAAAAACTCAAAAAATCAAAATATCCAAAAACTCAAAAAAATCAAAATATCCAAAAACTCAAAAAAATCAAAACATCCAAAAACTAAAAATAAAAAAAATCCACAAAATCAAAATCAAAAATCAAAACATGAACGCATGGACCATCCATCAAATCAATTCAACAATAGGAAAACTCTCAAAGTCTGCACTCAAACTAATCACATATCTTGTTAATTAATTCATTACTCGAAATCAACATCAACATCAAACATGTCTTATATAGGGATAGATACACTCAAAACCAGACAGATCGGTCTTATACGGGGTACTCACTCTTTGAAACTAGACATTCCTATCAAACATCGAGTCTTGTTAATCAATCCATCTATCAACATCAACATCAAACATGTCATATACAAAGATAGGTACACTCAAAACCAGACAGATCGGTCTTATACGGGGTACTCACTCTTTGAAACCAGACATTCCTATCAATCATCGAACAAATCAAAATAATGACATAGATCAGTATGATTGCTGTATTTTATTCTAGTTAGCCTTATCTTTATCAATTGATGGCAGTACATGTTTCGCAAATCATATTGTACATATCATATCCACCCATCTAAGACATCACCATAAATTCACAAAATGCTTATCTTGGACATACTTAGCACCATCACTGCCCTTGGTTTATCTAAATCAGTTATCCAAATCCTATCCCACTTGGCTTGGTGATCAGTGTACATATCCATATCGAAGTAGTATTAGCAGCAAGGAGAAAAATCATGACCTCACTGGGGGCATTTTGCCTTCAAGGTTTTCAACATTAGACCCAAAACGTAGCAAGACAACAAGGATCATAACAACCAACAAATGACAAATGACAATGCAGGAAGGCTAAACATCACGGACTTGAACTGATTTCAACTAAAGAAAGATCTATTTGCAAGATGTTTTACTTGACAAGAATACATTCCAAATAACATGCATGCTTATTTATGGTTGTTAATTTTTGCTTATCATATCTCCTAAGTGACTCAAGGATGTCTGAACGACTAGAGAAGCAAGGAAGGAATGTGATGTTTTATTTGTTTTCTATCTATGAGTGAAGTCTTTTCTCATGCAAATTTGTCCTATGAAGCAATCAGGTGGCATATCGTTGAGGACATTTCAGATTTGTATGGGGCAAAGGTTAACTCTTGTTTGTTTATGCAAGCAACACTCAGGTCATCTTGGTTCAATTATACCTTGATGCTTATGTTGTCTTGCAATATCAAAATCCATGTAATCTATACTCAGGTCATTATGGTTCAATTATACCATGATGCTTGTATCAACTTTCAAAAAATCAAGACTCGATGATGAAAACAAAGGAAGCACTGGCACTTTGATCACAATAGATGGCAATATTGAGAATGAGAATGCATATTAAGCTTTGCATTAGCTACACATCATTATCATCTTAATCTTGCATTAGGTTGCACATCATTTTTAATCTTGCATTTAGTTGCGCATCATTATCATTATCATACATCTTATTTTCAAGATACATCTCACATCTCATAAATCAAAGCAATGCATCATCACATTTTTGTTCATCTTATCATGAATCATACATTCACATCATAATCGAAATCAAGAGCATTTATCTAAGCATCACATCATCCTCATAGAATCTCATATTGAAACATAATGCATATCATTCATCATTGCATCCCTCACATGCATATCTATTGCATCATCATGGAATCTTTCTTCACTTTCATATCTTCATCATTCTTCCAAACTATCTTCTATCATGTCTTATACATGATATATCTTTCCTGAAACCAGATGTTTTGATCATCTCTTATACAGGATATATCATTCCTGAAACTAGATGTTTTGATCAGCTCTTATACAAGATATATCTGTTGGCATTATAACAAACAAGGAAGATTGTTGGAATTTTAATAAGGATATTGAGAAGGTTGTTGATGATTATGGATATAATTGATTAAGGATGTTTACTGTCTTAATACTATTATTTTGTCATTGATGTCAAGAAATTGATTTTCTAATTCAGTATGATGTTGCCATATCTTAAGAAGTATGATTTGATGAGTATAAAGATGTCGGTAAAAGACACAGAAAGAATGTGATGAATAAGGGGAGGAATAAGTTATTCAATGGGAAACTATTACTGAGTTAGACAATGATGAGACCATGATGTTTAGATTGTTTTGATATCCTACATATGTTATTGATTGTAAGGTTAATACTATACTATGTTACCGAGCAAAGAACCTAGTCCGTAAACCCTAAGAAACCTAGTCGGTAAACCCTAAGGTTATCACTATCGGTTAATGAAGGCAGAATGTCTGCCGAGTGAAGTTTAGTATTTATCAAGTTGAAACCGAGTAGTAACAGAATGCATTGAATGGATAAAGCATTATTTAATGAAGGAATCTGATGAGCTAGTTATGATTAAATGATGGGTATGCCGTGCATGCATGAAGTTTGTTAAGAATCTATAGCAAAGGAAAATCGGCAGGAAGATCTACAGCTCAGATTGAACTGCAATACCCTAGCACAAGTTCCAAGAAATGTATGCAAGTTCCAAGGTAGGGTATAATGTTTTTAGATTGAAGGATACATTGAACCTGGTCAAGTTTGAAGATCTGATGGCTATGATTGATCATGGGAAATGTGATCAAGGAGATTAAGCGGTTGGCAAGTTGTTTATAAATAAGGAATTGTTGATAAACAATGTATGTGGGCAAGTGTATGCACAGGGATGCTACATAGTGATTACCAAGCATAGAAGCTTGAAGACCTATTTGAATAACAGAGTATAGAGCCTAGCAGATGGACAAGATAAGTCCTATTGTATTGAGAAAATAAGAATCTGCTTTAGCATTTTAGATGTGAAGTTGCAGATAGATTTTTATTACTGTTATTTTGTAAAGTGACAAAAAATCTCTTAACTGAGTGGACTTAATAGTCTTATTTGTAAAACCCTCTAGCAAGGTGACATTCTGATTGAGTGTTTGAAATCCTTTAACAAGGTCACTTCTAACAAGGTGAAGATCCTAACAGATCTGAGGGAAATCCCTTAACCGGGTCACATCTAGCAATGTGTTCTTAATCTTTAATAGGACTTGCTTTTAACCGAGCATACTCTAGAAGAGTATATTTCTTAGTGGGTCTGAAATCCCACAGTGGTTTTTCCCTAATTGGGTTTCCACGTTAAATCTGGTGTTATAAGTGTTATGATGTTTATATGCTTATGAGTTTGCATGTGTAGCAGTTTTGGTTATATTGCTGAAGTATATGTTATCAAGGTTGAATCTGTTGTTTTAATGGAAGATTAGGTTTGTATGATTCACCCCCCCTCTCATCTTATTAGCTTGGCATCTATACTTAACATTAAGTATCAGAACTATCAATATCGTTCCTGAAACCAGGCATTTTGATTGGTCTTATACAAGATATATCATTTCTGAAACTAGACACTTCATCATCAATGTCCTATACAGGCGGTATCATTCCTGAAACTAGATGCTCGATCATCCATGTCTTATATAGGTAGTATCATTCCTAAAACTAGATGTTTGATCATCCATGTCTTATACAGGAGGTGTCATACTTGAAACTAGACTTGATCTCAATCCAATTAATCTAATCAATTTAGATCTTAGAATCCGATATGTCAAAAATGTGGTATCAACCTACAAGAAGAGAAAACAATTCAAACACACACATGAAACATTGCATTAGAGGTTAGAAATCAATAAAAACAAGTTAAATGAATCTAAACTCTTTAATATCATTCCATGCTCCTCTATCTCCAAGGATCTTCAAGATTCAAGGTGGCTCTTAGCTTGGAAGAGCACTTGATTCTTTAAGATGACAACCTAAAGAATGAGATTTAAATGATTCTAAGATCTAAATGGAATGCAACCAAGATCCTAGTGATGATTTATATATGAAACTAGATGATGATAGGATGCAAGATATTGATATGAAGCTTAAACTAATATGAAAATGATACTAAGATGAAGCTAACATGATATATCTAAGATTAGAATGCTATCAAAATGATCTAACATGCTATTCTATCAAAGAGAGATAATATGCTTAATATTATGAGACTATAAGTTTGATGCACAAAGACTTGATTGTTTGAAGAAGGAATGGGTTCTATTTATAGGGGAAATAGGGCAATGGATGGTCAAGATTGGATAATCTTAACAAGGGCTAGGATTGAAAGTTAATCAATCCATGCTCACAATTCTCACCAATGAAATGGTGACAATTGTCAACAAGAGATTGCTTGAGAGGAGATGTAAGAAGCATTAAATGCTTGAGAAGACCTCATGGTTACCTTAGGAGGTAAGGGTTAAGGTTAGGTTAGGATTATCCAATGGATAAAGCTTTTACCCAAGGGGTAAACTCTTGTGCAAGGGTTAAAGGGATAACCATGGTCAAAGCAATGAATGCTTGATGAGACCACTGGGTTAGATAAAGGTTGAGTTAATATCTAAATCATCACTAGGATCTTGGTTGCATTCCATTTAGATCTTATAATCATTTAAATCTCATTCTTTAGGTTGTCATCTTAAAGAATCAAGTGCTCTTCCAAGCTGAGAGCCACCTTGAATCTTGAAGATCCTTGGAGATAGAGGAGTATGAAACGATATTAAAGAGTTTAGATTCATTTAACTTGTTTTTATTGATTTCTAACCTCTAATGCAATGTTTCATGTGTGTGTTTCAATTGTGAAGCAATTCACTTTGAGTTAATTTCAAGAAAAAGGCAAAAAATTGGGCGCCCTCTAGGGGGTGACACAGCTGTTTGAGTTGATGGAGTATCCAGACTAGTGGGCTATGGTATTACTTATGACCCTTGAATAAAGAGTTTTTTTGAAGTGTATTCTTTGTAACCAACCTTGTTGAAACATTGGGGATTTGAACACATCCTCATAGAATATACACTTATTTTTTAGATTAGGCAAGAATGGTTATGTATTTTGTGCTGTGTTTGCATTTGTTACTTTTGAAAATCATCCATCAGCATTAAAAACTTAAGGAAAAATACCAAAATCACAGAACATAGTCAAACCAGGACAGTTTAGTGCGTAAGAGCAACATTTAGTGCGTATCTACCATACCTTAGCACATCACAATTTATCCTTAGTGCGTCATGTATTCATAGTAGCGCTTCATCAAAATTTAGAAACAACAGTAACAATTAGCATGTCTGGAAAGCATCTTAGCATGTCAGAGTATCATCTTGGCACGTGGAAGTCAAACTTTAGTGCATGAGGTACAAACATTAGTGCATCAGCGGATCATATTAGCGCATGATACTTTGAAACCAAATCAGAAACCAAATCAGAAACCAAATTTACTGTTAGAAACAGTTAGCACGTAGACTGGGGCAACTTAGCACATGGGGTATTTTCCTTAGCACTTTGAGAAACTTTTGTAGTGCATAGGGTCTCTGTTTTAGCGCATGATCAAAACCAAAAAAATAGGGGGCAAAATAGATATAAATTTAGAAAATTTTGAAAACATTTTTGGAAACCTCCTTTCATCAGCTTCATTTTTCATCAAAACAAAATACCAAAAATAGAGTATTGAAAACTATTTCTAGAGCAAATTTCTAGTCAAACAAAAGTTGTCCAAGCATCCAAAACTAATTGCGTGATAAACATATCTATCCTATCAAAATCAGGAAACATCATCACAAGTGGCAAATAGGTCCTTTCTTATCTCATGGATTTTATCCCAATAACACTTGTTCCAAAAAAAAATTCAGGTTGTCAAATCAAGTTTCCATATTGGGAAACTTTATCCATATCATTTGACATGCTTTGTCGTGAGGGGGCATCTAAACCTTCACTTTGATAAATTAAAGCTCGAGTCTTCAAAACAAGATAAACTAAATCCAAAATTGTTGGCATATGGACACTCCAATGAGACATTGTGTGTGATTGAAGGTTTTGTCATTGATGGCAACCTTGCAATCCTATGGCACTGACAAGACATCATACTAGCAAAGCATTATACAAGCAAGATAGTGCACCGGCATCAACAAGATCACTCTACACTGGCACCGACACTGACACAGAAGAAAAGATGTATACCAGCATAGAGGCCGACAAGATTTTTGATATGTAATATTTTGATTATTATTGTAAGCCGACTTGGCAAATTGTAAAATGACTCTTGTATATAAAAGAGATCATTGTAGACATTTAGAAGAGTAAGGTAGCAAGCAAAAAGAAAATTATTAGGCAGACCTAATGTGCGAATTATAGGTCAAGGGTATATGTAAAGAACAGAGTTAGAACCGGTACTGAATCTGGCATTGGAGATGCTATTGTAAAGTAGTACAAGTCTTTGGATTAGTATACTCCTCATTGTAAGTCAGTGTGACTTCTCATTAAGCAGTGAGCTCTAGGCAGTTGGCCTTCCTGCATGTGCAGGCCCCTATTGTAAGTAATATTCTCTTATTGGCCAGTAAGTGAATATTGTGGGTCACAAATCCCACCAAGGTTTTTCCTACACTGGGTTTCCTCGTTAAACATCTTGTGTTATGGTGTTCTTTTCATGTGGATGTTTCTGATTTTGTTTATTGGATTAATTCTTGCATACCGATATACTGCTATTTTATGTTCTGCATGTTTTAACTTAAGAAATACTACTCACCGGTTAGATATTGATTCACCCCCCCCTCTCATTATCTGTGGGAATCCTAACAAAAACAACTCAAAGGAAACCATTAATCACTTATGCATGATTAATCCTCATATTCTGAGAAGAAGGAATATTTATCGTAATACTAAGTTGAAGAAACAACAACCAAGTTTTTCCAAATTTACCAAAAGAAATAAACTTTTATACATCAATCGTCAACTCTTCAAATCTCATTGAACATTTCTTCATCACGTACGACTCTATATCCAGAACAAATCCAACGAATTTGACAAAGAACCTTTGAAGACTAGGGCATATTGTCAAAAATCCGCATTCAGTCAAATCATAAACCATGGAGGAAAGATCAATCCTGTATTCTTTCCCGACGAGTGCATCACTTACAACATACCCTGATTTGAGCCACCAACCCCTGAGCAACACATCAAAGAGGATTTTATCCCCTTTATCACATAAAGCTTCTACTAGATGCCTATTGTTACTCGCTCTCAAGAAAACAAACAAAGCGAAATGCAAATAGAATCCAACATGAATTGAAAATTATCAAATCCTTTCAAGCATCCGAATCTAGAGGACGCCGAAATTTCTGAGGAACTTCTTCAAGAATGTCAAGAGAGTGCTTCATTTCAAAAACTTGTGGAAAGACTCATGGAAAATGACAAGGAAAAATACCTACTCATGCTTACAAGCAAAGGGGTTAAACTTCCTAAAGACTTTGACACAGACATGTTTAGAACAAGATCTCAACATTATGAATATCAAGAACGACAATGAGAAGGAGAAACATGTGACCCTGAGTAAAATATTCCTGAACAAAACATACCAAAACAAAATACACCAAGGCAAAACATCCTTGAGCAACACATCCCCGCGCAAAACATGTCGTTCTATACACCATTCCAACCTAGGATTAATGCAAGGGAAGAAGTCTTCCCTCGGCAAAACAATGCGCCTTTGGTTGCCCTTACTCAACAAATGCAAATGTTACAAAGACAAATGCAAGACATGCAACAAGGGACAACAGTACGGTATTCACTAAATGAAATTTGTCCTTATCCTTTTGACAAGAGATTGCACATGGTCCCTTTTCCTCCAAACTCAGACGTTCCAAAATTTGACAAATACGATGGGAAAAGCGATCCTCATGATCATGTTCAAGAATTCTGCACCATGAGTCTTGAATTTGCTCACGATGACACCTATCTAATGAGGTTATTCCCAAGAAGTTTGGGAGGACAAACAATAGAATGGTTATCCAAAATCACAACTCCTGTCGGATTATTTGATGAACTAGTCAACAAATTCATAACTCAATATTCATATAACATTCAACATGCTATTACCATGCTAGATGTCTATAATACGAAATAGAAAAACAATGAAACAGTCATGGTATTCCTTCAACGTTGGCGACATATGGTTTCACGATATCCTCAGAATATTCCTGAAAAGGAGAAAATGGAAATTTTCATCGATAACTTGAATAGTGAGATGAGTTACAGGCTCAAGCTCCAATGCATATCATCTTTTGCTAAACTGATTGAAAACAACATTCAAGTAGAAGAAGCATGTGTCAAGAAAGGAACGCTAAAATTTTTCTAAGAAGGAACAGGTTCATCAAATTACAATAACCAAAATAACAAAAATTTAGACAAATCTAGATTCTGGACCAGAAACAAAACAATGGAAACGAGGGAGGCAATGAACCACATGATCCAAAATCTAAACAACCCGTGCTTGCCTTATTAGGAAATCCTCAAGCTACAAAGAACCCCAAAGGTGCTAACCCTGACACTAATGCATCGAATACCAATCAAGGTCAACCCAACACAAACAACACCAACAATGCTCAAAACAATCATGCAAATTGAGGACCTAATAACAATTCACGAGGTAGCACCAACAATTTCCAAAAATGTGTCTACACACCACTGGGACAATCACTGGAGTTAGCATTCAGAGAACTCCTGGCAAACAAAATTATCTCTTTACCAGCGATCAACAACTATGAACCACAAATCAAACCACCTTGGTGGAATGACTCGCACTTTTGTGATTTTCATTGTAACATAGATCATCAAACAAATGATTGCATGAGACTAAAAAACATTGTTTAGGACATGATTGATAGAGGTGATTTAACGGTAGATGGTCTCAAGACAAATGGTGACCATGGAGCCTTTAAAAATCCTCTTCCAAACTACAACAAGGATGGAGCTTCAACCTCAAATGATACACGTGGAGCTCGTATCAATCACATCTACAATAACACCATCAATCATATATCAGCTGAAGACAATCAAGTCAATGTCATCACAATTCGAGATCAATGTGATCATGAATCTGTCAACGTAACAACAAGAGCTCAAAAATATGTCTTGAAGGGACATACGCCAACAACAAACGCTATACCCAAAATTCAATATGATTTAGTCAGCCAACTGCGCAAAACTCCTGCTCAAATATCTATACTAGAGTTACTGAAACTTTCGCCGAAACACAAAGACATATTGGAACAAGCACTATTGGAAACAAGTGTACCTCAAGATCTGGATGATGAAAAATTCCAATCCATGGTGGCTCATATGATAGGGCCTCATAATCTCACTTTTTCTAAGCACGATAATATCCCGTTGAGTCATCCACATAATACTCCTCTCCATATTGAAGTCATAGTCTATAAACACTGAGTGAAACGAGTATTGATAGATGGAGGAGCTGGGCTTAATATATGTACCTTAAAACTTATCCATGCATTAGGCTTCTCAGAGGAGTCTATTGATCCATGCAAAAAGATTACTATAAAGGCATATGATGATGAAGAGAGATCCTCTAAAGGAACAGTGGTGTTGCCGATTCAAGTCGGACCAATACAAAGAGATACTATGTGCTAGGTCTTAGACATAGACCTCACATAAAATATCTTATTAGGTCAACCTTGGATACATGAAATGCAAGTAGTGCCTTCTACATGTCACCAGTGTGTCAAATTCCCCTATAATGGGTAGGAGGTTTCTATATCTGCTGATCACAATCCATTTCAAAATTGTAATACAATGGGGGCAGCCCAAGACAATTTGGTTCCGCATAATAGAGAGAAACATAATCCCTCAGGACCAGATCTTCAATAAGAGAAGTCTAAATCATTACCCAGAGATTTCAAGCAGAAAATGAAAATTAAAGAACAAGGCATGGGGGAATATTCTCTGGAACCCATGTGTTTGACTATCTTACCCACATCACCTAGATCTCATGGATTACCTACAACATCAATACATCAGCTAACTCAGCCCATCACCAAATTTGATGCTACATTCATCCAACTCGGTACTTTAGCACATGAATCAGAGGAAAAGGACATCCTTAGCTGGCTATACAAATATGAGGAAGAAGATAGTAGAGTAGCTGCTCTGGAAATAGTTATACGAACACACCTATATGGAAAGGGCTACTTAATCATGCAACAAATGGGATATGATGGCAAAGGACCTATTGGTAAGCATCAAGAAGGTGTCACATAACCATTGGATCATCCTTCGTAGCTCAGTAGGGACAAAACAGGATTGGGCTATGAATTCACTCTCCTATCAAGAAGGACACCACGCAAAAATCCAAAACCTTAGGGGAAAGCAAAGAAGAAGTACAAAGAAGAATCCTGGCAAGAAGCACTATTTGAGTCAACAGAGACGATCTGTAAGGAACGTGAATATCAAGAAAAGAAGCAACATCAGGAGAAGCCCATCATTCACAAGAAGACAACATCTACAGCAGTAGCTCATATTCATGAACAAATATCCAACAAAGTAGAATCACCTCAGGGCAACATCATTCCTCCCCAAGAAGAAACAGTCTATGAACAAATGCAAAGAATAGAAGCAAGATCTGATGCAGAATCAGAGAAAACCCACAGACTAATATCAATTATCAAAGATCTATTTTCGCCATTCAACATACCTGTTTACAGCACTGAAAAGATCTAGGATGATAACTCTGAGACTGATTCCAATGAATATGAATTGGGTAGCTGCTCAAATGCTACTGAAGATACCGCTGAAAATACTAGTTCTATATCACTTTCTCAAGAAGAACATAGCACATAAATTATATTACTTGAATTTGGACCATAAAATATCTATGACACTAAGGAAAGCAAGCAGAAATATTATGAACAAGTCTATACGGAGGATGATACCATCGAAGACCTCGACGGAATCCGGGACTTCTTTAACAATGAAACCTCTATCCTGACACTTACTGCAACAGAACTTGATCCACCAAATGATTCCTTACCACTTGTCTTTCTTGACCTCATCGAATGGGACAAACCCGAAATACATGATATACCAATTTTCTGAAACGATGAATCTATTATTCACTACCTATGTAGTGTTAACTTGGAAACAAGCTCTACCAGTGAATAAAGTAACGATGTCTGCAACCAAGGGAGTGCCAAGTCTCTCAGTCACAAAAATAAACCAAATAAAGGATCTGATACTGAAAACCAGTCAATGGCAGCTCTAGATCACAAAAAAGTAAAAATAAAGGATGCATCTAAGGGTGAAAACCTTTTTAGGGCACCTAAAGATGGGAGACTTGACACTCTTCCTGAACAATTTTATGAGCAATCACCCATATTGATTGAGCCCACTCAATCAATCAACATTGGTACTATAGAAGCATCCAAAAATATACACCTTGCAGAATCTCTGACAGAAGCAGAAAGATCAGAATTCATCAAATTTTTTAAAGAAAATCAAATCAACTTTGCTTGGGCATACGCAGATATGCCCGAGATCGATCCATAATTAATCATGCATCACTTGTCTATGGCTCTAGGAGCTAAACCTGTTAAGCAAAAACTGTGAAAGATGAATCCACATGTGGCACTCATGGTCAAAGCTGAATTAAAGAAACTATTAGATGTCGAATTTATCCGACCCATCGACTATGTAGAATGGATTTCCAACATCGTACTAGTTTCAAAACTAGATTGCAGTATCAAAATATGCACAAATTTTAGAGATGTCAACAACGCTTGTCCAAAGAATGACTTTCTTTTACCAAGTATTGACATAATTGTCATGCCTTTTGGCTTAAATAATGTAGGAGCAACTTATCAACGAGCAATGACAACAATCTTTCATGATATGATGCATACTTTCATGGAAGACTATTTGGATGATTTACTAGCTAAATCCTTCACCAGAGCAGAACATCTAAGCATCTTAGAAAAGATTTTTGAACGATTGGAAAAATTCCAAGTCAGGCTCAACCCTAAGAAGTGTGTCTTCGGGGCTACATCAGGCAAATTGTTAGGCTACATAGTCTCAGAAAAGGGAATTGAAGTGGATCCCGCAAAGGTACAAGCCATCATGGAAATTCCACCACCAAAGAACATCAGCCAGCTCAGGTCGCTACAAGGATGACTCCAATCAATTAGGTGATTCATCGCTCAACTAGCAAATAAAAGTCTACCATTCAATCATCTGCTACATAAAAATGTACCATTCAGATGGGAAGCCAAGTGTGCCAAATCCTTCTATCAAATCAAGCAATATCTGATGAACCCACTAGTTCTGGTACCACCGATGGAAGGAAAGCCCCGTATTCTCTACATTTCGACAATAGATAAAACTCTAGGGGCACTGTTAGCACAAGAAGATCAACAAGGCAAGGAATGAGCAATATACTGCATCGGCAGGACATTGAACGACTATGAGCTAAATTATACCTTTATTCAGAAAGCCTGTTTAGCTATGGTCTTCGCCTCTCAAAAATTATGCCACTACATGCTAGCTCACACAATTAAGCTAGTTGCAAAAATTGATCCTCTCAAATATTTACTCAGCAAAGTAGCTCTTATAGGCCAATTGGCTAAATGGGTCATGATTCTCAGTGAATTTGATATCCACTATATGGAGCGAAGAGCTATCAAGGGACAAGTAATAGCAGATCAACTAGCAGAAGCACCACTACCAGGAAAACAGACTATGGAGATTGAATTTCCAGACAGGGACATTCTTGCTATCTCTACCAAACAATGGACCCTATACTTTGATGGATCCTACACACAACATGGTTCAGGTGCTGGCATTCTATTCATCACTCCTGAAGGACACACTATACCAAGATCATATAGGCTTATGTTCCCATGCACAAATAATGTAGCTGAATATAAGGCATTGGTTATAGGCATCAAAATGGCCATAGAATGGAAAATCACAGAGTTGATGGTCTACGGAGACTCACAATTAGTTGTCAATCAAATCAACAATGACTATCAGACAAAGGATGACAAGCTGCTACCCTATAAGCGAATGATGGATGACTTCAAGCAATATTTTGTACACAAAACCTTCGAGCAAATACCAAGGTTGAACAACAAAGAAGCTGATGCAATGGCTACTATCACTTCATTACTACAAATTCCAGAACAATAGAGTCATTACGAGTTTTTGGTAGAGCAAATGTTCTCCCCAGCCTATGACCACTCAGAATCCCATATTATCTATGCCTTAACTAGTTCAAACTCCCCCTTATATGGAACAATATATGAGTATCTTAAGACCAATATCCTACCCATTGACTTGTCTCGAAACCAAAAACATAACTTTATTCGACAAGCTGCCCGTTATACCATTACTGCTGATACTTTATACCATTGAGGTCTCAATGGTACCCTTCTTCGTTGCCTTGATCGCAATGAATCTGACTCCGCTTTACATGAGCTTCACGAAGGTATCTATGGCACACATTACAGTGGTACTACTCTTGCTAAAAAGATTCTAAGGATGGGATAATACTGGCCTACAATGGAAAAATATTCTTATCACTTTGTAAAAAAGTGTCCTAAATGTCAGATCCATGGCAATCTTATACATGCACCAGCACAGGAACTACAACCATTCACAACATCCTGGCCCTTTTGTCAGTGGGGACTAGACTTAGTCGGCAAAATTCATCCTTCATCTTCAAATGGACACAAGTTCATTATAACGGCAACAAAATAATTTACCAAGTGGATAGAAGCAGTCCCAATGACCACAGTGACTGGGAAGCAAATTGCCTCTTTTATCCTTAATTATCTAATATGCAAATATGGTATTCCAAGCTCCATCATCACAAACAATGGGTGACCTTTCAAAAACTAAGATGTCCGAGAACTATGTGAAAAATTCAAAATCCAACATCATTTTTCTACACCATACTACCCACAGGGAAATGGTCAAGCAGAAGCATCCAACAAAATGATATTGAAAATTCTAAAAAAGACAGTGAATGATGTAGGCAAAGATTGGCATGTGCAGCTTAATCCAACACTTTGGGCATACAAAACTAGCATCCGCACACCTACAGGAGCAACACCATACTCATTGGTATATGGATTGGAAGCTATTTTACCCCTAGAGGTAGAAATCCCCTCTCTCAGAGTCTCTCTGAAAGGCTTAATCCCAGATGAAGAATATCGAGTTAACCGACTACAAGAAATTGAACTATTAGATGAAATACGCCAACGTGCCTACACTCATCTCAACACATATCAGCAACGCATGTGCAGAAGCTACAATCACAAATTCATTCCCCGAATTTTTAAAGTTGGTGACCTAGTACTCACGAAAAATCCTAGAAATCAGCAGGATTGAGAAAAGAAAGGGAAATTTGAACCTAACTGGTTAGGTCCCTATGTCATCATATCAGCCTATGGATCAAGTGCTTATCAATTGACAACTTCAGAAGGATGTGTGCTTGACAAACCAACTAACAACATCCATCTGAAGAAATACTACACTTGAAGTAGTCTAATGCACGAAAAAATTCAAAAAATCAAAAAATCAAGAAAAAACAAATAAAAAGGTACAATAAAAGCAACTAGTGAAAAACTGGTAATAGGCGCTATTGTGAAAGAACAACTCCTCTATCTATATCCATATCTTTATCTCCATAGTAAAGCACTATCGGCCATCACCCGACATTTTATCACAAATATCCATTCAGGACATACTTAGCGTAGTCACTATCCTGATTTATCCGTCTAGCCTTTCACCACATCTCACCATGGCTTGGTAATCACTGTACATACCCACATCAAGAGGTACATTTAGCTAGGGGCAATAACCGTCAAAAACTTGCAGTATGTTCAAACCATCAAGAATATTTGCAAACTCAGAACATCGTATCCAACAACCAAAGGTTCACGCAAATCACAAAGCAAAACATTGATCGCTAAAACAGGAATCACAAAAGAAATATGATGGATGATTTTCTGAAGTATCACATGTTGCATTTTGCATAAAGTTTTGACTATTTTTGCATTTGAACATTTTGACTATGACACATATATCGAAAGCAAATAACATGTGGCTATATCGAATGACAAACACAAAATGAGGATGCTCAAATTAGTTGCATATCATCTTACAATTAGTTGCATATCATTTTACAATTAGTTGCATATCATCTTACAATTAGTTGCATATCATTTTACAATTAGTTTCATATCATTTTACAATTAGTTTCATATCAAGATACATCTCACAACATATCATATCATACATCTCATTTTCAAGATACATCTCACAGCATATCGTATCATACATCTCATTTTCAAGATACATCTCCTAACATCATGAACTCACATCACATACATCTATCTAAGCATTGCATCATCATAGAATAAGCACAAGCATATAAAAAGCATAAATCCATAACACATCACATGATCAAAGAAAATGGTGTCATATATATATCTCAACAAATGATCAATATACGATATTTGTCATGTCTATGCCCTATACAACAAAAACAATGATAAAAAATAAAATGGAGACAACGTCTCTCAGGTATGACTATCTCCTGAGGGAGACGGTCTTGCAAGAGATGTCTCAGCCCCTGGATCTCCAGGTGGATCATGTCTCGAAGGCCCTATCACGCCTCTTCTCTCTGACCGCAAACCGGTCTCTTGAGATTGACTTGATCTTGACTGCATGAAACTCTGCACTCGGCGCTCCCTGGGCACCACATCCTCGTAATGTCTCCTGTAATACTCTACCTCCTTGGCTCTCAAAGCCAGCTCTATCAAGGTGTCTCTCATCGAACCACCTGCTACCGCTCTCTGCAAACTCATTGCGAGCTCATCTGCTCGACCCCGCCGCTCTATCTTAGTATCACACTCTATGGTTAGCTGTGTAATATGACGTTGCTGCGCCAACATATGTGCCTCCAACTACTGCACTGACAACTACAATGATCTAATTTGTGTGTCCTCCACATGTGTTGGAATTCACATTTGTAGGGGTACCTATGAAGGGGTACCCCCTATCCCTCTACCTGTCCTTGGTGCTGGCAGAGGTAATACATCTGATCTCCTCCTTTGGGCCAGTCTCCGCACATCTTCATATCCTCCCACTGCTGCTATCAGCTCCTCCACCTGCTCCTCCTCTCCAGCTCTGATCACCAAACCCCCTCTCCCTCTATCCAAAACCACCTGCTGGACAACTCTCTCTGCCCGTATCACCCTCCCACCACCATCTCTATCCCTATCTCCTCTCCTCCTCATCTCCAATCTCCCTCTAACTGCTCGCCGACCTCTTCCATCGCCTCTATCATCTCCTCCAGCCCCTCCTCCTCCATCCCCCTCTCCCTTATCCACCTCCTCCTCATCATCAAATGCTGGAATCTTCTCAGCTGGATTAGATATCCTGGCTATTGCTCGTGCTGCAAAGAGTCCTACGAACTCGTGAGTCATCCCTGCATCCATGATCTCAGGGGCATAATCCCAAATCTGGCTGACTAACTAGAAGAACTCCTCTACCACTGCCGTGCTGTCAATCGTAGGACCCCAATCTAGGATGTGCTGTCTCCATCGAGCATATAGGCATGCTCCCTATGGTATGCCCTGCTGTCGCCCATACTGCCGCAGCACCCAACTATGCAAAAATCTCTCTATAACAAAGGGTGTCCACCCTATTAGATACCTGGACATGAAGACATGCGACATCTCCATCCCATCCTCAGCCCAAACCTCACAACCTGTATAAGGTCGCCAGATGACCATATGAATGTCATCCAGAACTCTCCTCCAATGCTCTAATTTGCCCAGCTTGCACCGGACAACTATCTCCCTGTACCCATATGCATAAGCACATCCAACAGGCCTATCTCTATCTACCAATAGCCTAGCCGCGAGAATATGCTCCCATGCCCATACCTGAAGAAGTGTCACACCAGCTGATAGACTACTGTATCCAAGGTACACTACCTCATGAAGATCCCTAAATAGATGGGCTAGCATAGCTGATCCCCATGCAAAGCGACGACCCTGCATCACCATGTCCTCCAGCACTAACCCCCATCCAATGGAAAATCCCTTCGACGTACGGTCGGGACATAGAAAACCACCAATGAAACCTACTAGAACTGATGGCAAGGGAGCATAATCCAAATCCAAAAACTCCTGCCATGGGATCTCATACCCGCAAAGGGTATCATCCTGAAAAATCTGATGCAATGCCTTGGTCCCACCCTCCTCTATCTGCTCATATGGTAGCAGTGCACCTACTACAGGAATCCGCAAAATCTGGTAGCAATCCTCAGGTGTCACTGTCATCTCACTTGTAGCTAAATGAAAGGTGTTCGTGTCACTATGCCACCTCTCTACCAGCGCTGTCAACAAACCCTGGTTTACAATAAACTGAGGCATCTCTAGCAAAGAGGTCAAACCACACCTGTCAATAATATCCCTATCTCCCTATGTCAATCATGGTATTGATGACCACGGTCTTAGAAATCGCTCACGTGACTGCACTACTCCAAGATGCTCCTATCAAACACAATGCAAGTCCAATATCAGTTCCCTCATCAACACATGGATATCAAAATCAAAATCATATCAATTCATCAAATCACATCAACTTGTAATACAACTCAAGTTTCACAAACATATCAACTTGTAAAACAACTCAAGTTCCATATCAACTTGTAACACAACTCAAGTTCCATATCAGCTTGTAACACAACTCAAGCTTCACAAATTCATATCAATCATATTCATATCCAAAACTTGAAAACTTTAAACACATTTAAATCAAGTTCCACAAAATATCCAAAATCATATCAAAATCACTATCAACTTGCAACATCGCAAAACAAATCAAGTTGTATCAGAACTCATATTGGACATATCGAGGACAACAGACACAGAAACTGACAAAAATTCACTTATCCCGACAAACCTGACATTACCTACAAAATTTTCTCATTCACAAAATCCCACTTTAATCAACAAATTTTTCCTGTATGCGCTAACCTATCCTATCCAAGTGCCAAACTGCATCTCACGCACTATGCTATTTTGTCTACACACTACCTGACCAACCCTATGCACTAAACAAACCCTACATGCTATCCTTTTCTTCGCAAGCGCCCTCTAAAAAGCCCTATGCACTAAGACCCTCTATGCACTATTCTATCCCCTTCATACGATACACATTTAATCCCATGTGCTAGGTTACACCTACGCGTTATCTAACCCTACCCATGCGACCTCCTACAAGCCCTATGGGCCCGGTGCACTAACCTATCCCAAAGTGCTACCCTAACCTAACTATGCGCTAGCCTAATAATTTCGGATGCTACCCTATTCGCTAGACCCTACGTGCTACAAAATTTTTCGTATGGACTATGCTTTTGACGCGACGTGCTAAAACTTAAAATCCACGTGGAAAATTTGAAAAAAGTACCAAAAATGACAAAATCAAAAATCCAAAAAGGGTCAAAAGGTTGACTTACCGGTGGTCCATATGCGGTGGGCCTCCGATACCTCCGCACACACTCGAATCGATGAGTAGAATACGAAATCGACATGTTGACTCTTCTCCAAAAATCACTCTCTCCAAAGTCAACAAAGCACAAATGAGACAAAACAATGCACTTTTCCCCTTTTATAGGGTGAATTGAAATTAGGGTTTGGAAATGAGGCATGTAACTTGCTCGCGGTCTCCGTCTAACCCTAACAAACATTATTTATCGGGAGATGAATCAACTTTTCACATTCCACATTGACAAAATTTTAAAATGGAAACAAAATTATCAAATTAAATTAAATTTTCAAAAAATTTGATTCATCTCCCGAGGGGCATTATCAACATCGATTATCAAAACTGGGGCATGACATATCTCAAAACGACAAAAAAAAAATAAAAAAAATTGATCATAAATCACAACGACACATCATTTTCTTTGAATTAACATATGCACACACGTCACTTCAAAGAAGGGCAAAATGTAGACATATAAAAATGACCATATTCCTAAATGAATATCTTATGTTCATTCCTTTATTTAATTAAATCCAATTTAATTGAATCACTCACATTCCTCTATTTAATTAAGTAAATTACTCAATTTATTTAAATTAAATTCACTAAACCTCTTTTACCATTTAATGGGATAAATCATTTTATTCAATTAAATCCCTTCTATCCACTTTTTTAATTAAATTCAAATTTAATTAAATAGTTTACCCTAAATTGAATAAATCTAATTTATTTAATTTCCCAAATTGCAACCAAATTGAATTAAATTAACTTTATTTCAATTAAATCCTATTATTTCTCCATCCACTTGAAAAATCCTACATCTCCCACATACCTCCTAAACCCTATTCCTAACCCCCTTCTAGATTCTTCTAATCACTTCTAAATTATCCTAACCCATTTCCTAAATATTGTCACATCCCTAAGCAAGGGGAAGTCACTTCTCAAACCCTCAAAGTCTTTGAAAACCATTAAAGGCTTCAACAACTTAACTTTGAAAGTCTTCCGAACCATTAATGGTTAACTCAACCCTCCAACATGATTAAAGAATTTCTCTAAACTCAACCTCCATGTAACCCAAGGGTCTCATCAAGCATTTATTGCTTTGACCATGGTTAGTCCTTAATCCTTTGTACAAGAGTTTATCCTTTGGGTAAGAGCTTTATCCAATGGGTAATCCTAACCTAACCTTAAACCTTACCCCCTAAGGTAACCATTAGGTATTCTCAAGCATTTAATGCTTCTTACATCTCCTCTCAACCAACCCTATGTTGCCAATTGTCACCATTTCATTGGTAAAAATTGTGAACATGGATTGAGCAACTTTCAAACTCAACCCTTGATTAACTCTTTCAATCCTGGCCATCCATTGCCCTATTTTTGCTATAAATAGAGCTCTCATTCCTCCATTTTCATATATGCAAGCTTTTAGTATCATACTTATGCTCAATTTTATCACATTTAGTCTCTCTGTTTGCAAATAAGAATTAATCTAATAATAATTTTAGATTGTTTCTTTTATCAATAGCTTAACTATATAACTAGTATATCATGTTAGGATAGTATCACTACTAATCTTGTCATCTTATAATCTAGTTCATTTCATTTTTAGGATCATGCATAGATAGGTTGCATTCTCATGTTAAAATCAATTAAAGCATCCCTCGTTCTTGCATTTGTCATCCCTAAACCACTTTGCTCAATGATCTGAGAGAAAAGATATTGGTTTGAGGGACCTTGTGAGATAGAGAACCATGGAACCAACCTTGGGAAGCTGAGTCATCCTTCATGACTCCATAGCTTGCACCAAGAAGTCTTGTGGGTGTGTGGACAAGGCTCCTTAGGCTTCATTTTTCACATTTTAAGTTCTATTGACCCGATTTTCCCGCATACAGTATTTATAATCATGGCTTCTTCATTTGTTCCTGAATTCTTAGCAAACCCTACTATTGTCTAATTGATTAAACGCCCTAGACCCATATTTCAGTTAGTTCCCGAGATTGCCAAGAAAGATGATAATGTTGGTGCTTTTTCTCAAATCCCCAAAGAAGTAGTTTTTGTTGAAGAACCTAGAATGTATATTCATTATCACATAGAAGAATTAGGTGATGAGGAAATCAAGAACATGTATAAATCAGTAATCTGTGACGATTCCGGTAATGGTAAAGCTGAACACAAGATAGTAGAAACCCTAGGTTTCATTGAAATTCTCAGTATTCTGGATTTCCCTAAGGATGTTATAAGGATAGTTTTAAGCAGGGTACATGGTACATTCTTTTGGTTAGACTCAGTTCACAAAAATCACTAAAGAGGCAATTAAAGTTGTGACAGGGTTACCTTCCACCGGTAACAAGCCTAATAAAACAAAGAAGGTCTCAAATGACCTAGTGATTAACCTAACCGGCACAACATCTGATAAGAGATCTTTAAGAGTAAATGATGTAACCGACATCAATGTCAGATTCATTAGCATGATTTTAGGCTACAAAACCACACATACAAATAGGTTAAACTCAGTCTCTAGCCTATGCATAAAGAGTGTTTATGACATGATTAATGATAATGCAAAAATAGATGTGTGTGAATGGTTGAAAGATGAACTAATTGACAACTTGGGAAAGATAAAGAAAGACAAAAAGGGGACATTTAGATTTGGAAACCTACTTGTCTGTTTAATGCTACACATAACAAAACAAGTGCCCGATATCGGTAACAAAAATCTTGGTTTTGACATACCGGTAGGCAAATAGTTGTCAGATTTACTAAACAACATGGGAGAGAATAGAGAAAAGAACATAGATGAGTACTTTCAGGCATTGAAGTTCCGGATGAAGACAAGAGTCAGACTATCACAAGAAATTGTAAATAAGTATAAGGATGAAATCTATTTTGTTATTAAGAAGGATGAAATTTGGTTGGAGGCAGTTATCCCAAGAACCATTTGGGTTACTGAAATGGGGTATGAAACTGATGATCACATAATTGAAACATATGCAAAAGCCCTCCTAGAAGTACCTAAGGAACCTAAAGAAGAGGTATTTGGCAGTGTTGAGACTATTAAAAACCAAGTTCAATCAAAGAGAAGGGTTAAGAAGGTTGAAGCAACAGTTAGAAGAGGATCCAAGCAAGCACAAGCTATTAAGGATGATGTACTCAAACAAACTGGTATTACTGAAGATAAGTTAGAAACACTTCAACTAGAAACTCACCTTTCACCGGTTGGAAATTCTTCAGAAAGTGATATACCAGCTGAATTTAAAAGAGTTGCGAGAAAAAGGAAACCTTCACCGGTATCTACACCTTCTCCTAGAAGAACTAGACAGAAACAACAGGCAGTAAGGCCCACAGCTAGGAAGTTAACACCCAAGAAGAAGACTCAACAAACCATTGCTCCAATTGACAAACTTCTAAATGAAATAACAGAGGATGGAAAGCTGAAAAACATCAATAAATTGTATGATTCATTATCAACTGATGACAAGGAAAAAGTTGAAAATAGTTTAATCCTACACTTGGACATTTACAAGAAATTTCTAATGCAAGTTGTGGATGAATTACTGACATAACTATTCAAAAGACTTGAAGCTAGAAGGCAAGTTGTTGTAGAGCTTGATAAGAAAATAAAAATTGAAAAACTTCTTGATGTATATCCAGTTAACTCACCAAATGAGATAGATAAACTGATCTCCGAGGCTAACCGATCAGTATTTTCAACTGCACACCGGCATGTAGCACTTAAGGTTGGTAGAGTGAATGAGGTTGCAGAGGAAACAACTAATGCATGGGACATATTCCTTGTAGAGAAGGAAAAACAGGAAGAATATAGAAACCCTAAACCCATCAAAGTATATCAAAAATATAAGGATAAGGGAAAAGGCAAGGTTGGTGGACCACCTAGCATGAAAATAACAGATAATCTATCCCCACCGCCTCTTGATACTCCACCGGTAGTTAACACAGACAATCAACCGGCTAATGAGAGTATGGACACACCACAAGAGGACACAAATCCCAATTATGAGGTGTTATATACAGTGGACATTGACACTCAGAAAATCAATATTGTGGTAGATAAGGATTCAACAAGGAAAACAGATATGGCTAATGAGCCACCGGTAACAGATAGCTTAGAAGGTAAACTGGCAGGTGACAACACTAAGAAACAGGTAGAGCATTAGGCTCCTTCACAAGAACAAGTTCATATAGAGATAGTGCCACTGACATCAACTGAGCAATCCAAACCTTTGCTTAAAGAAATGGAAACACAAACTGACCTACCAAAGGTCACCACAAGCAAGGAAATTGCTCCCACCAGTAGAATACAGATTGTTGGTTCATCAAATGCATAATTCAAATCAACAAATGTAATAAAAGTTCTTCTGGATTCCATCAAGAAGATAACAGAGTGTAGCTCACAAGCATACAAGGAAATTGATGACACAATTCCAATTTTGAAAATGATAGCACCTAAGTGTAATATAGATAATAAAGATTCTTTAGGTCAACTTGACACTTTGTCTAAGTATATTATTGACAACACTATGATAGTTGAACAAATAAAAGAGGAAGCATTCAAGGAGAGACTAGAGAAAGAAAAACACAAATTCTTTGAGGAGGAAATAAAGAAGTGTACAAGACAATTTGACACTCTTTTACCAGAACTGTGTAGTACATTGAAGGAATTTAAAACTTTGTACAGGGATACATGTAAAACTAACTTTTTGACAGTAGATATAGACAAGAAAATCAGCAAGGTACAGGAGGAAATAAATCAACTAGCTGATAACTTCATTAATTCATCTGATTCATTATCATTTTTTGAGCAGAAAATAATAGGTTTTGAGGAAGAACTACTAAAGTTGGAAAGAGAGAAGGAAAGAATAAAAGGAAAGGCTAAAGATCTATAATGGAGACTTAGTCCAAAATTGGATTACCTCGTCTCCTTAAGAAAAGAAATATCTGATGCTTTGATTCAAGGACAGAAAACACCGGCAGAGCAAATGAAACACCTCACTGGTACAGTTCAGAGGACTGAGGCCACAATAAAAGACAACAAAAAGTTCATTAAGAGCATGGATCTGGTTTTGGTAGATCTTTTTCAGATTGTAACCAACTGGTTACAAGGATGAAACAAGAAACCACACTCAATTGATACTTTGACAACCTTTGTCATTGATGCCAAAGGGGGAGTAGTGGAATGAGAAAAATAACTAGCAAATGACTCATCAGCTTAGGGGGACCACATATTCTTCTGGTACACAAATTTTTGGTAAGACAATTCCGACAGACTCTTTTGGATAACAATTTTTGGATTTTTCTCATGAGTGTTGCCATCAATGCCAAAGGGGGAGATTGTTGGCAAATGCACACTCCAATGAGATATTGTAGGTGATTGAAGGTTTTGTCATTGATGGAAACCTTACAATCCTATGACACCGACAAGACAATTTACCGGCACCGGCAAAGACAAACTCTACACCAACACAGAGACCACCGATAGTAAAAGGAAGCATACCGACATAGAAGCCGACAAGAATTTTGTTTGTAATATATTTTGTTAATTATTGTAAAATCATTGTAAGCCGACTTGGCAAGTTATAAAATGACACATATATATAAGAGATCATTGTAGGACATTTTGTAATAGAAGGAAGAAAATAAATAGGCGAAATAAGGTAGACCTATTATGTGTATTATAGGTTAAAGGGTTTATGTATGAAGCAGAGCTATAAACCGGTACTGGATCTGGCATAGTAGATGCTATTTTGAAGCAGTACAAGACATTGGATTTATATAATCCATTTTGTAAGTCAGTGAGACTTCCCATTTTGTAATTGAGCAGTGAGCTCTAGGCACTTGGCCTTCCTGCATGTGCAGGCCCCTCTTGTAGCAGTAATATTCTCTTATTGGCCAGTAAGTGAATATTGTGGGTCACAAATCCCACTGAAGTTTTTCCCACACTGTGTTTCCTTGTTAAACTACTGTGTTATGGTGTGTTTTTCATGTGGTTGATGTTATCTCTATTTAATGCATTATTTCTTGTTTACCAATATACAATATTGATATGCTCTACATGTTTTAAGTTAATAAAATCTTATAACTGGTTAGATATCGATTCACCCCCCCCGCCCCCCTCTCAGTATCTGTGGGAATCCTAATAGATCTTTTCATTGATGGCAACCAACTGGCAACAGGTTTTTTGCACATGCACCGACATCGCAGACATCATACACCAGCAGGCACATTCAACCAACATCCAGATTACATTAGAAATGAAGTATACCGACACCCAGGCCGACATGGGACAAAGTTTTGCTTATATGAATTATATTGTAAATGTAATTAATTATTTGTAAGCTGACTTGGTGTATTGTAAAAGACTCATATATGTATGAGATCTTATAGATCATTTTTGTAATTGTAAGGAAGAATAAGGATAGGATAATATTATTGGTAAGACAATGAAAGGTTTTTGTTAAGGTATCTGACTGAGCTTAAACCAGTACTGAACTAGGCATTAGAGATGATATTTTGAGCAGTACATTATATTGGATTTAATTATCCATATTGTAGTCAGTGACACCCTTTTGGTCCTAGTAGGTTAAGTGGTTTTTGGTTAACTTGGATCCGGTATAGTTTGGTGATGGAATTGGCTTGTTCATGATACTTATACTCATATTTGGTCAGTTGGTTTTGGTATGGTGATTGGATGCTATCCTCCTTTCTTAGAAGATTGGTTTCTGGTTCTGATGAGGGTTTCACTAGCAGAGATTTTGATGGAGATCTTTGATGAATTGCATAAGTGGTGTTGGTGCAACTTCTGATAGAGTTTTGGGATGCTGTTGGTGATCAAGTTTGAGACTTGGTAGATGGAGATCATTGCTGAAGCGCGTGGACCTATACTTGGTCCCAGTTGATCTAGGTTATGGACCGACTTTAATTAAAATGTGGATAGGACCTATTGATGTATTTCCGAGATGTCTTATGTGTTAGATATTATTTGTTTGGTTAAGGCCGACATGGTTTGTAATTATATAATCGGTTTATTGTCTAGTAGCCGACCTGATTGTTTATGGTCGAGGGGTTTGTATAAATAGATGTAAGATCTTATTGTAGATCATCATGGTTAATGTAAGACGTCATGATCAAGGAATGTAATGTGTGAATAAATGTAATATCATTCAGGAAAAGGAGTTGGTCGATCATTGGAGATAGAATTGGGTTTATGTAAGAGGATTTAGTCCTCTGGTTTTGAGCTTAATTCGAACTATACTCAGACATAGGAGATGCTATCTTTTGTAGTTCAACACTTCTTTGGATTGTTGTCTAGATTTCTATGCAGTCAGTGAGGCTCCTTTTGTGATGAGCAGTGCACTCTAGGCTGTTGGCCTTCCTGCAAGTGTAGGTCCCCTCACTTGTAATTCACATAGTGTGGGTAGGCTTTCCACTGTGGTTTTTCCCTTTACTAGGTTTTCTACGTATAAATCTTGGTGTTGTTTGGATGGATTTTATTCTGTGATTATTGTTTATGCTTGATTGATTAACTTCTATTCCAGTATTCTTGTTTTGGGTTTTGGTATTAAAGTTTTAATTGCTGAATGTTTCTATAATATGAGACAACTGACTCACCCCCCCCTCTCAGTTGTATTTCGGTTATCTGAACTGTCTAACATCTTGTTCCTCCATCTAGTCAATTGCAATATTCTTATAGTTGTGGCTTTCATATAATTACAAAACAAGGTTCTAAAGGAAAAGGAATTGGGAAATTTGAGCATAGAATTCATGTCCCCATAAATCCTCCTACATAAACTACTAGAAGAGGCCTAGAAAGTGGTACCCCTCTTTCTATAGATGAATTCCTTATACTTCAAAACTTTCAAGATTACTTTCAAAAACAACAAATCAAGAGAGCCTGCAAGAATGATTCTTCTTCAAAGCATCCTTTTTGTTCATTTCATCAAACCCATGACCATAATGCTGATGATTTCCCTAATTTTCAAAAATCTATTCAAGATGGCACATATGTGGTAAAATTAGAATTATGGATAATGAAACTTCTTCTCCTAACAAACCCTCCTCTTCATGGAAAGATGATATTTATCACCCTGATAGATTAGCTGCAATAATATATTAGAGGTTGAAATATGACAAAAACATTTCCTTTCCTCCTCAAAATAAAAATAAAAATCTTAAGCAAGTGAAAGGTATTGAATATTACATTTTCATGATTCATATTCACATTCTCTTGGAAAATGTTATGCATTTAATAAATTTGTTCAACTACAATATGATCTTGCACACATTTGTCTCACAAAAGATCTAGCTATATTTCTTGGTAAAAATATTTTGCCTTAGCACTTATTTTCCCTTCATGTTGCTCTTCACCCTATGGCATAATTAGCCCATTTAACGAGAGCTCTTTATCATTAGTAGTGGTATTGTTTCACTTTAACATACTTTGGGGTAGCAACATGAAGTTCATTTTTCTTCTTCTTTCTATACATTTATCTCTATCTTTGTGCATTATTCATTATTAAATCTCTTTTCTTGCAGAGGGTTATTCTTATGTGAGCATATAATTGTTATTTGGTTTCCCTCTTTGCTTGGAGAGGGGCATATTTAATGAGTACTACACTTCTTCTCTTTCCTTCATTCTCTTGGAAATATTACCTCTTCTATTGTTTTGATTATTCGCAAGTATGATATGCCCCTTAGCAGGGAATGATCTCTTGAGAAGTATATATCCCTTCCTTGAAAGGATTTGTTCCACTAGGACAACATATCACTTGAAACTAATCACCATCAGAAAATGTGTAATTTTCTCCTTGTTTTCCTCACTTGGGGGGCAAGGATTTTCTTTCCTTTCCCTTTCTTTCTTTCTTTCTTTCTCATTTATCATTATTTCCTTTAGGGGCTGCACTTTTCATATGTGATTATCATTTCTTAGAATGGTATGCTTTTATGATTAATCCCCCTTGAGGACTATATGATGCTTTTTTTATCTTCCTTTCGAAGATTACCACTTCTTGAGACATGTATTTTAAATTTACTAATGTCTTTCCTTGCATGTGTTCATGTAAGTTCATTGCACATTTTCTTATGTTTAATCTCTCTCTAGTAGATTGTGTAAGCTCTTCTCATTGTCCCTTAGCCTAGGGGAAAATGATCCTTCTCTCTCTCTCTCTCTCTCTCTCTCTCTCTATCTATCTCTAGGGATCCACTTTTCCTATTAAGTGGATGGTGTGATTTCTATTACTTGATGTCATTCCTTGTATGGAATTGTTGTTGTTCACTCAAGGATTCTCTGTTATACAAGAGGTGTAAGTCCTTGACTGCAACCTCTTTCACACTTGGTAATGTACATCTATGATAAATTCACCCATCCCTCTGGGGGCATAAAGTGAGTCATCCCTCATCAAGAATCCCTTTCACCTAGAAATAGGAGGAAGGATTTAATTCTTGTTCTTTCCTTTTCTTGTTCTAGAAGATGTTATATTTGACTAAGATAACTCCTCTTGGGAGTGTATGTCTTTTGAAAAAATATCTCTTCTTCTCCAAGGATCACCTTTACACTTACAACAATATATCTCTTTTCAACTATCTTATCCTTGCTTGAAGAGTATTCCCTCTCTTGCTTGTATTTATGACATTGTTTCATAGCGGATATCTTCTTTATGATGAAGGTAGGTATGCTTGTTCTACCTTCCTTAAGATATCAACATCAACCTATGTTGACATATTAAGGGGGGGCAACCCGCATTGCTCCTTTGTACTATACTTCTCTCATGCATTGTAATGTGGGACATTCTTGGAACCAGAGGGAAACCTCTTAGAGAAAGATGTTGCTACTTTTCTTATACAGTGGGACACTCTTGGAACCAGAGGGAAACCTCTTAGAGAAAGATGTCATTACTTTTATTATATAGTGGGACATTATTGGAACCAGAGGGAAACCTCTTAGAGAAAGATTTCGTCACTTTTTGTATAGTGGGTCATTCTCCGAACCAGAGCACAGTCTCTTAGAGCGAGATGCCTTCACTTCCTCTTTTCTTGTACAGTGGGACATTATTGGAACCAGAGGGAAACCTCTAAGAGCAAGATGTCATCACCTTTCTCTTGTACAGTGGGTGATTCTCTAAACTAGAGCACGGTATCTCAGAGCGAGATGACACCACTTTTCTTTTATGTAGGGTGATTATTCTTGAAACCAGAGCACGGTCTCTTAGAGCGAGATATCACACCTTTCTTGACACTTGTACTATACATTTTATATAGGTTATAGTGTACTCAGGCATAGACTCCTATGAGGTGATTCAAACCTCACTTCAACACACATGCATGAGGTTGAGTGGAGCTAATAGTGTTCTCCCTCTCTCTCTCTTTACATGGATCACATAGACAGGCTCTAGGGATGATATTTTCAATGCCCTTCTCTCCATGGATCACCTAGTTTTAGGGGTGAGATATCCATGGTTTCTTTCTTCTCTTTTCTTCTTATGGATCACCAAAGTGTGTATTCATGTCCTCTCTCTTCTTCCTCTCATGAACTCATAGTTTTACTATTGTTAGTTCATGGATGATGTCATCTTTTCTCTTTTATGTGATTGCTTGTGTTTATGTGATGGAATTCGTCTTTGTGTCCTGATTAGTTGTTGAGACATCTGAGCTTGAGATCTCTTCGAATAGTTAGTTTATCATCTTGTGTCTTATTCTTGTTGTATGTCTTTTTGCACTTTGTCTTGTGTGCTCTCGCATATGTTGGCATGAGTTAAGACCATAAGATTGGGGGCTTTTTGCTCCTCAATATTAGTGATGTCTTATACTCCTTGTGGTATTGCTTCACATCTCTCATCTTCATCTCTCTTTTCTTCTACTTTACCAGAAGTAGTGTCATAAAATTGTGACCCATGCAATTTTAACCATATTTTGGGTTCTCACCTTGGCGATGACATCTCTTTCCCTTACTAAGACTTATTTATACTTTTCCAACCATTCACTTGTTACTAATCAAATTGCCATTAGTTTTATATCCAAAGTCATTCTATATACTCTAGTCGGTTACTACTGTTACTACTTATCAAATTGCCATTAGTTTCATATCCAAAGTCATACTATATTCTAGTTGGTTAGTATTACCGAATCATGCAGTCGGTACACATAGAGAAGTCGGTATGAACAGTCTAGTTGGTTACTGAAGAAAGTAGTCACATAACACAGTATTCACCAAACTGTTTATCGAGTAAAGGTTCATAGCTATCGAGTGGTAAAGTTAAATCATCGAGTTGATATTCACCGAGTGAAACATTTTACTAGATACATTGAACCTAGACATGCACATGAAAACGTGTTACAAGATCGAGGCACATCTAACCGTTTTTGCATTGGAAATTGCACTATGAGATTATGTATGATTACAAGGCTGATCTAACCTATGAGATATTTTGTTTAGTTATTCATTCGAAGAATCTTTTTGTAAGATCGAAGCAATGAATCAGATCACCTCTGTAAGAGATCTATATATATAACATGATTCTAGGGTTAGATATATATGGTATGAGATGCAATAAGATAGCAGTGTGTATACATGAAGGAAGATTGTTATAGAGACACAAAGAGGTCATCGAGAAGGTTATCAGTGAACAGTCGAAGAACAGAGTAAATAGAAGGGTTTACCGAGTTTCATTATGGGCTACCGAGGTATGCTACAAGCTAGGTAATCTTATTCAGAGCACATAGAATCTGCTTTAGCATTTCAGATGTAAAGTTGTAGATATTTGTAATGATTATATTGTAATATTTTGAAGTTGTAAGAGAAACCTTTAACAAGGTAAAAGACTCTAACCAAGTCTATAAATTGTAAATCCTTTAACCAGGTGCTACACTTATATAGTGTTGTAAAAATCCTTTAGTAAGGTAGATCTAACTGATCTTAATACTCCTAATAGGGTAAGCTATCAAAAATAGCTAAATGTAGCTCTAACTGAACATTCTTTATTATTGCAGTAGTGAAGTTGTGGGTGCCATCCTCACCGCAGTTTTTCTCTCTAACCAAGAGTTTTTGCATGACCAAAATATATGTGTTATGGAGTGAATCATGTATGATTGTTATCTGTTGATTATAGTTTTATTTTATGTTACTGCACTATTCTGTTTATGCATAATAGTAAGGTTATTACAAAGGAAAAGTTTTGAAGTACTGAATCACCCCTCCCCTCTCAGTATATTAGCTTTCTATAATGTGCCTAACAATTGGTATCAGAGCTTGAATCTTGGAAAAGGGTTTAACCACCTAAAGAGAAATATCTTAGCAATGGAAGGCTACAAACAATCTCGGAGGATTGTGCATCTTGAAGAAGAGCTAGATAATGAAAATCAAGTGTTTGCAGACATGCAGAGGCAAATGCAAAAATATCTGAAAGTAAGGAGAAGATTATCTGATGACTTGCAGGATTCTCAAGAGCTAGTGGAACAAATCAAGACATCATCTGAGAACAGTATATCTGAAGAAACTGAAGAAATGATTGGAATGTTGAAAGAAAAGAACAAAGCATTGGCTGATCAACTAAAAGCAGTGAAAAGAGAACATGAACATTTCAGTACACAAATGACTGAAAATCTAGATGCATTGAGTAGAGTTGAGGATAAAGCAAGAGATCTACAAAGAGAGAAACAACAACTTGAAGCTCTAGTATCTGATAAGGATGATGAAATCATAAGGTTAACTGGTATTCAACAAAATATGACAGATCAACTAGGTTATGCTCATCATGAAGCAATTCTGAAGAATGATGAAAATCAATCATTGAAACTTGAAGTATCAAGGTTGACTGGTGAACTTGAAACATAAAAGAAATCCAAAGAATCATTGGAGAAAAGTTATGAAGCATCAAAGATGTTGGATGAGCAACTGAATACAAGAAGACTCTACAAAGATGGAGGACTCGGTTACAAAGGAAAAGACTCTACTGAGAAAGGAATCAATACTACCAAGAGAGGAGATTCATCAAAACAAGCTGGAAAAAGAAATAACATCAAAATGAAGAAGCCTATTTGCTACTACTGTGGAAATCAAGGTCATACTGCCAACATATGCCAGATTAGAAAAGGTAAGCAACCGAATATCTCTAAGTCCAATGGATATTGTTATAATTGCAAAAAATATGGTCACATACCTAATCAATGTAGGACAAAGTCTGTTAACAACCATCAGAAGGCAAAATTCAAAGGGTTTTGTAAAAACTACAATAGATATGGACATAGTACCGAGAAGTGCTGGTTTAAGCAAAAGAACTACATGAAGTATCCACACCGAGCAAACACTGGAGGTTACCGAACTCACACAGATTCTTACTGACAATATGCAGCAGTACCATGTGATTACAATACAAGGATATGGTGCAAATGTTGTGGAAGATATGGACATATAAGTGCCAACTGTTTTGTAAGGTTTGGAATGAACAATCAGAGATCATGGAGAAATCCCGGTATGACATGTTTTCATTGTCACAAAGCTAGACATTTAGCTGGAGATTGCAGAGATCAACCGAGAAGAGACATTGAGGAGATAAAAGAAAAAATCAAGATGATCTGGAAAAAGAAAGAAATTATGTCTGATGAAGAAAGAACCTTACCTACCGAGTTAGGTGCACCTATTTCAAATTAGCCAAGAAAAGGTATGAAGGGACTGCATTCTTTAAAAGTTAAATCATAATAGTTCCTATTTTATTATGAACAGAATTCAAAATCTGTATAGTTGAGATGCAATTAGTCAGTTTACATACTATACAGGAAACCTGTCAAGTCGGTGTATACAGGGAACCTGTCATGTTGGTTAACAAAGCAAAGTTGGGTACTCGGTGAAAATAGAAAATTAAGTAAAACGGTAAAAGGTGAACCTAGTACATTTAATATCTTGACCTAACTTGCACGAAGCCCGATAAGGTATTTTTGAGTACTTAAAAGTGTTTTCGTGGTCATTATCATTCACCCAAGTTTTCAAGAAGCAGAGCAGAGTGAACCAAAGCGACCAAACTTCATTCAGAGCGAATTTTAAGGTATTTACATCAATCTATTCACATTGTTTAGCTGGATTCTGATCTAGTCAAATTACTAGTGTCTACCAAGTGTGAAGAGTAAGCTACTTATAAAACCTAAGGATAACCTGTCAAATTTTACTTGAGATCTACCATGGCGCCCAAGATCCAATACCCTGTAGTTGTCCAAAATGTGGAGAAGCCATCTCTGAAGTATTCCCTAACTCCTAAAGTCGCCTCAGAACTGGATGATAAAACTGCATTTTCACTCATCCTGGATCGAGTCTTATTGGTAGAAGATGTCAAATTCTTTACCAAGTGCTGTGTTGAGGAATTCAGTCATGTAGAGATTAGTGACACATATGATGAACTATGCACTGATGGCAAACTGGATAGTAAATTTGAACATATCAGAATCAAGGGATTAACTGAAGCCCTAATTTATCCTCGTGTGTTCAAACCCCAATGGGTTAAGTTTGTATTGAGAAGAGTACATGATTATTTCATGTGGCTACAAGAGAAACCGTTCAAGATCACAAAGGAAGTCATTCACCTGATCACCGAATATCCCATCTACGATCATGCTCGTGAACAGAAAATGATATCACAAAAGGAGCTAATCAGTCTAACCTGAGTAGAATCCAATTACCGAGGATTGAAATTGAATAATGTCACTGATGCTGAACTGAAATTTGCAATCAGAGTAATTGGTTACTATTTCTTCCAATCTGCAAGGGAAAACAGTGTACCATGTGCTGCAGAGGACCTGGCCTACAAAATAGTAAAGAAGGGAATGAAAGTAGACTTGTGTGAAGTACTACTAAAGAACTTATTTGAGAACCTGAACACAATAAGGAAGCCGAAGAAGAACAACTCGACAAACACACTCAAGTTCGGTTCACTACTTGTCTGTATGTTTTTCTATTTTGAAAAGTTCTTTCCCTTAGTTGGTAAAGTAGTATGGGAGCTACACCGACCTATCACCCATCAGATCAATGATTACATCAAGAAGTTAGGAGATAACTTTAATGATGTCATGGATGATTACTTTAGCAAATTCCAAGAGAAAATGCACGACAGGTACAGGATCCCACCACAACTGGTCAAAAAATACAAGGACAATATTTGTTTTGAAGTCGACACTGATTATTGCTATGTAAATGCTGTTGAACCGAGGTTTTAGTCATTGCAACCAATGGGTTATGAAATTGATTATGACATCACACATCAACAAATTGATTCCTACCTATCATTGCCAAGGCATGCAACTAAACTAAGGTATGGAACCTATGAAGAGGTAAAGGAGAAAGTAAAAATGAGCATTGTAGTTCCTAAGGCTACAAGGAAAGCTACAAAGATGATAAAAGATTTATCTGAGAAATTCGGAGAAGAATCTTCATCTACACCTGTCAAAGGCAATCTTGCCATTACCGAGGAAGAATCAGAAGCACAGGAGGCTGCAATAACATTAAGCACATAGTTGCCAAAGGGAAAAGTTCTAAAAAGAAAGAAACAAGACATCACAAAGGCCCTGCCAACTCCACCAACAAAGAGACCCAACACTAGAGCATCAGCTGCATCATCGAGCAAGAAACAAAAGACTGTTGCCATTCCTAAGGTAACAAAGACTTACAAGAAATCTACTTGGAGACTCATCTTGGCAAAAGAGTTGAGTGATACAGAATCTGATGATGCTAACTAATTCCAGATTGTGAAGAGCAAAAAGGCAAACATTCATAGTGTTGAAAATTTTTGTGCCAATCTTAAGGAATACGGTGGATTTGTAGGATTTAGATATGTTAAGTATGAGTCTAGGAACAATGATGAGAAATGACAGATTGAAGAAGCTGTCATATGTACACTTCTGAAGTTTTAGTTAGCACTATTGGAACTAGCAAAGTCACTTCCGAGTGAACTCTACTCACATATTGATAACATATGGAAATATGCAATGGATTCATAGAGACAAATAATAGAAAGAAGTCTTGTCCACTTATTTCCTAACATGTCTGTAGCTGAAATCAAGGAGCATTTGTCCACATACAATTCAAAATTTCTTGTGAAATAGAGAGCCTTAAAATTGATGAATGGGCTATATATTGATGTGGAGAATGAGACTAAGGCCAAGTGGCAGGAGATATTCAAACAAAAGGATGTCGGTGAACAATCTCAAATTTAAATTGTTGATGTCACCGAGCAAGATCCAGATGTCACTGAGCAAGGTCCAGACCCAGTTGACACAATACAAATTGATGAAGATGTAATGGATGAAGCTGCACCAGAGCAAGAAATAATTGAAGGCACCACTTATGCAAAACTTGTGTCTAGTGAATCGGTCTTAGAACAAGTTCAACCTTATCCGCCGGTGAAGCCAACAGTAACCGAAGCCCCCAAGGACACCAAACAAGTTACCAAAGGTAACAAATCTAAAGCTGCAGAAGATACAAGTAATAAGTCTGAAGTTGCAACAGACACAACAAAAGATCAATCGTCTCAGGGACAGACAAGCACAACAAACATTACAATAGAGACCCCTAGCACCGAACCATCCAAAGACACTACAACTACTACAGGAACAGTTCAAAGTGTTGCATCCACCAAGCAACCTACCGAGGGACAAGCAGCCTCACAAGCACTTGTCTTAGTGCCCTAGACAAAAGGAAAAGAGAAGAAGGTGAGAAAGCATGGTTTTAAATTTGACTTATCTAAACCGATCGTGTTGCCCAATGTCGACATCTCCAAATTAAAAGGGCAAGCACTCACTAAATTTGGTGAACTATGCAAAGCAAAGGCCGAACAGGAGAAACAACTAGCCATACAGAAAAAGAATAAGGTACTTCAAAAGGTTAGGACACTACTCACAGAAGTGCTACCATCAGCCACAGTGTCAACCGATGCAGCCATCCGTATTCAGTTGGATGAACTCCTTAATCAGATTGAAACATCTGGAGTTGATGCATCCAAATACCTAAGCAAGCTCAAGGATAAAGAGCTCACAACAAAAATGATAGAGGAAGTCCATAAATCAATTGCTATTGGCAAGGTAAAACTTGTCAAATTCATTGCTGAGTTGTCCCCTCAACTCAAACACATTCTTTATTTATTCCAGAAATTGTGTACATTTTCATTATTTATTAAAGACATAAAAATTAAAACTGATGCAATTGAGAAAGAGATCACCGATCTCTAATCGAAGTTGACCACTGAGCCTAATTCAGTTCAGAATTTTTACAAAAAACTACAACAGCTCATGGCTCAACAATTAGAACCGAGGAATGAAGAGCATAAAGTTAGGATGGATATAATGACCCTTCAAACATTATTCCTTCCTCATCTCTCATCAGTCTAAGAGCAGCTCAACCGAGCTACAAGCTTATCAACTATCCAAGAGGGAAGCACTCTTGATGGCTTGATATCACTCTTATCTGATATTCAAGCACAAAACTCATTAAAGGAAAGTCTCAAGGACTCACTCTCTATCCCCCTCACTAATGCCCGAACCAAGTATAAAACTATTTTTGATCAGTTACAGCCTTTGGATGCAAATTAAGTTTTTAATGTTTGTCAAAAAGGGGGAGTAATATTATGTTACTACACAAAGGAAAGCCCAACAAAGGGGGAGTAATTCTACACTTGGAGAGTAGTACAATTTTGATAAGACAATTTTGAGTATTGTATACAAGGGGAGTATACCGAGCAGAATATAGAGAGTATTCAGAGCACACAAGTACAGAACAAAACCGAACATGCAAAATTTAAAGTTATGTACATAGGATAATGATAAGGGGAGTATATCTGCATATACTATTGACTATTGTACATATTGTCAAGTATAGTCATTTTGTCAAGTATATAGTTTTTTTTTGAGTTATGACTTTGTAAGTAGTTTTTTTCAAACATCTCAACTAATGTCAAAAGGGGAGATTGTTACTACTTATCAAATTGCCATTAGTTTCATATCCAAAGTCATACTATATTCTAGTCGGTTAGTATTACCGAATCATGTAGTCGGTACACACAGAGAAGTCGATATGAAAAGTCTAGTTGGTTACTGAAGAAAGTAGTCACTGAACACAGTATTCACCAAGCTGTTTACCGAGTAAAGGTTCATAGCTACCGAGTGGTAAAGTTAACTCACCGAGTTGATATTCACCGAGTGAAACGTTTTACTAGATACATTGAACCTGGACATGCACATGAAAACGTGTTACAAGATCGAGACACATCTAACCGTTTTTGCATTGGAAATTGCACTATGAGATTATGTATGATTACAAGGCCAATCTAACCTATGAGATATTTTGTTTAGTTATTCATTCGAAGAATCTTTTTGTAAGATTGAAGTAATGAATCAGATCACCACTGTAAGAGATCTATATAGACAACATGATTCTAGGGTTAGATATATATGGTATGAGATGCAATGAGATAGCAGTGTGTATACATGAAGGAAGACTGTTACAGAGACACATAGAGGTCACTGAGAAGGTTATCAGTGAACAGTCGAAGAACAGAGTAAATAGAAGGGTTTACCGAGTTTCATTATGGGTTACCGAGGTATGCTACAAGCTAGGTAATCTTATTCAGAGCACATAGAATCTGCTTTAGCATTTCAGATGTAAAGTTGCAAATATTTGTAATGATTATATTGTAATATTTTGAAGTTGTAAGAGAAACCTTTAACAGGGTAAAAGACTCTAACCAAGTCTATAAATTGTAAATCCTTTAACCAAGTGCTACACTTATATAGTGTTGTAAAAATCCTTTAGTAAGGTAGATCTAACTGATCTTAATACTCCTAACAGGGTAAGCTATCAAAAATAGCTAAATGTAGCTCTAATCGAGCATTCTTTATTATTGCTGTAGTGAAGTTGTGGGTGCCATCCCCACCGCAACTTTTCTCTCTAACCAAGAGTTTCTACGTGACCAAAATATATGTGTTATGGAGTGAATCATGTATGATTGTTATCTGTTAATTATAGTTTTATTTTATGTTAATGCACTATTCTGTTTATGCATAATAGTAAGGTTATTACAAAGGAAAAGTTTTGAAGTATTGATTCACCCCTCCCCTCTTAGTACATTAGCTTTCTTTATTGGGCCTAACAACTACTACCGAAATATTTAGTCGGTATGAACAGTCTAGTCGGTTACAGAAGGAAAACAGTCACAAAGCCTAGTATACACCGAGATGTCTACCGAGTGTTATTTCATGTCTACCGAGTAGTAAAGATAATACACCGAGTGAAACATGTTACCAGATTCATTGAACCTGGACACACATATGAAAATGTGTTACAAGATCAAGGCACATAGAACCGTTATCGCATTGGAAATTGCACATATAGATTTTGTATAATTTTGAGGTCATCTAACCAATGAAATATTTTGCATGGTTATTCATTCGAGAAATCATGTTTGTAAGATCAAAGCAATGAATCAGATCACTGACATAAGAAATCTATTTATACAACATGAATTTATGGTTAGAGACATATGTGAATGAGAGAAATGTATGTGCATATGTGTATGAAGCAAGACTTATGTGATACATGAGAAATCACAGAGTATTATGACTATTACAGAGACACAGAGGTCACCAAGAAGGTTTTTAGAGAACAGTCAAAGAACAGAGTAAACAAAAGGGTTTATTGAGTTACTTTATGAGTTACCGAGGTATGCTATAGGCAAGGTAATCTTATTTTGAGCACATAGAATCTACTACAGCAATTTAGATGTAAAGTTGCAGATATTTGTAAAGTCTTATTGTAATATTTTGAAATTGTAAGAGAAACCTTTAACAGGGTAAAATACTCTAATCAAGTCTATAAATTGTAAAGCCTCTAACTAGGTGTAACATTTATATAAAGTGTTGTAAAATCCTTTAGCAAGGTAGATCTAATAGATCTTGTTACTCCTAATAGGGTAAGCTATTAGAAATAGCTAAATATGCAGCTCTAATTGAGCACTCTTTATTATTGCAGTAGTGAAGTTGTGGGTGCCATCCCCACCACAGTTTTTCTCTCTAACCAAGAGTTTCTGCGTAACCAAAATATATGTGTTATGGAGTGAATCATGTATGATTGTTACTTATTTGTTTTAGCTTTATGTTATGTTACAATAGTTTTTGGTTTATGCATAACAGTAAAGATATTGTTGATAAAAGGATTTGAGGTACTGATTCACCCCTCCCCTCTCAGTACATTAGCTTTCCATATTGGGCCTAACAATTGGTATCAGAGCTTGAATCTTGGAAAAGGGTTTAACTGCCTAAAGAGAAAGATCTTATCAATGGAAGGCTACAAACAATCTCGGAGGATTGTGTATCTGCAAGAAGAATTGGATCATGCTAATCAAGTGATTGCAGACATGTAAAGGCAAATGCAAAAATCTCTGAAAGTGAGAAGAAGATTATCTGATAATTTGCAGGACTCTCAAGAGTTAGTGGAACAAATTGAGACATCATCTGAGAACAGTATGTCTGAAGAGACTGAAGAAATTTTTGGACAATTGAAAGAAAAGAACAAAGCACTGGCTGATCAACTAAAAGCAATGAAAAGAGAACATGAACATTTCAGCACATAGATGACTGAAAATCTTGATGCATTGAGGACAACTGAGGACAAAGTAAGAGATCTAGAAAGAGAGAAACAACAACTTGAAACTTTAGTATCTGATAAGGATGATGAAATCATAAGGTTGATTGGGATTCAACAAAATCTGTTAGATCAACTAGGTTATGCACATCATGAAGAAAATCTGAAAGATGATGAGAATCAAGCATTGAAACTTGAAGTATCAAGGTTGAGCAGTGAACTTGAAACAGAGAAGAAATCCAAGGAAACACTGAAGAAGAGTTAGGAAGCATCAAAGATGTTGGATGAGCAACTAAATACAAGACAACCCTACAAAGAAGGAGGAATCAGTTACAAAGGAAAAGACTCTACCGAGAGAGGAGAATCATCAAAGCAAGCTGGAATAAAGAAGAACATCAAAAGAAAGAAGCCTATTTGCAACTACTGTGGAAATCAAGGTCATACTGCCAACATGTGTAAAATCAGAAAAGGTAAGCAACTGAATGCCACTAAGACCAATGGTTATTGTTACAATTGCAATAAATATGGTCACACATCTAATCAATGTAGGACAAAGTCTGTTAACAATTATCAGAAGGCAAAATTCAAAGGGTTTTGTAAAAACTGCAATAGCTATGGACATAGTACCGAGAAGTGTTGGTTTAAGCAAAAGAACCACATGTGGTCTGCACATCGAGCAGATACTAGAGGTTACTAAACTCACATAGATCCTTATCAACAATATTCTGCAGTACCATGGGATTACAATACAAGGATATGGTGTGAATGTTTTGGAAGATATGGACATATAAGTGCCAACTGCTTTATAAGATTTGGAATGAACAACCGAAGATCATGGAGAAATCCTGGTATGGCATGTTTTCATTGTCACAAAGTTGGACACTTGGCTAGAGATTGTAGGATCAACCTAGAGAAGACACAAAGGAAATAAAAGAGAAATTAAAGATGATTTGGAGAAAGAAGGAAATTGTGTCAAATAAAGAAAGCACCTTACCTACCAAGTTAGGTGCTCCCACTCCAAATTAATCAGTAAAGGTATGAAGGGACTACATTCTCACAAGGTATTGAATTCAAAATCTGCATAGTAAGATGTAGTAGTAAGTTTGAAATTCTATCAGTCTTTTGGAGCACTTTACAGGAAATCTATCAAGTCGGTGAATTCAGGAAGCCTGTCAAGTCGGTATATGAAGGAAAGTTGGTTACTCGGTTAAAATGAAAAAAAAGGAGTAAATTAGTAAAAGGTGAATCGAGTGCATTTAATGTCTTTGACCTAACTTGCACAGAGCCCGATAAGGTTTATTATGTACTTAAAGCATTCTTCGAGGTCATTTTCATTCACCAAGTTTTTGAGAAGCAGAGCAAAGCGAATCAAGGCGATCAAACCATCTTCAAAGCAAAATATAAGGTATTTACATCAAATCTCATCGCATTGCTAAGCTGGTTTACCGAACTCATTAAGTTGTTATTATCTGCTGAGTGTGAAGCGTTTGCCGTTTGTTAAGTTCTCAAACCCTAAGGTTCCTGTGTCAATTTTTATGTGTAGTGTATATCAAATTCACTAAAAATCATGACCCATTTAGCCAGTCTTCTTGTAAGAGCTACCTTGTTGAGTAGATATTTGAGAGGATCAATTTTTGCCACTAGCTTAATTGTGTGTGCTAGCATATAATGTTGGAATTTTTGAGAAGCGAAGACTACTGTTAGACAAGCCTTCTCAATGAATGTATAGTTGAGTTCATAGCCATTCAAACTTCTACTGATGTAGTATATGGCTCATTCCTTTCCTTGTGGATCTTCTTGTGCCAATAGTGCCCCCGGCGATATATTTGTTGTTGAGATATATAGAATAAGTGGCTTTCCTACGACTGGTGGATTCATCAAGTACTGTTTGATTTGGTAAAAAGATTCTACACACTTGGTCTCCCATCTGAATGGTACATTTTTGTGTAGTAAATGATTGAATGGTAAACTTTTATCTGCTAGTTGAGCAATGAATCACCTAATTGATTGAAGTCATCCTTGTAGAGATCTAAGTTGACTGATATTCTTTGGTGGTGGCATCTCCATAATGGCTTGTACCTTTGCTGGATCTACTTCAATACCTTTAGCTAAGACTATGTAGCCTAGTAACTTGCCTGATGTAACCCCGAAGACACACTTCTTAGGGTTGAGCCTGACTTGGAATTTCTCCAATCGATCAAAGATTTTTGCTAGGATGCTGAGATGTTCCGCTCTAGTGAAGGATTTAGCTAATAAATCATCCACGTAATCTTCCATAAATGCGTGCATCATGTCATGAAAGATTGTTGTCATTGCTCTTTGATAAGTGGCCCCTGCATTCTTTAATCCAAAAGGCATAACATTCCAACAATACGTTCCCCAAGGACAAGTGAATGCGGTTTTATCTTGATCTTCCGAGGCTATTTTGATTTGATTATACCCCGAGAAACCGTCCATTAGTGAGAGCATTGCATGGCTCACTGTGAGGTCTACAATTATGTTGATACTGGGTAGAGGAAAGTCATCTTTTGGAAAAGCTTTGTTGACATCTTGAAAATCAGTGCTGATTCTGATGCTACCATCTGGTTTTAATACTGGTACTATATTGGAAATCCATTCTGCATAGTCAATGGGTCGGATGAATCCGACATCTAATAGTTTCTTCAATTCAGTTTTGACCATGAGTGCCACCTGTGGATTCATCTTTCGTAGCTTTTGTTTGACTGGTTTAACTCCTGGAGAGATGGACAAGTGATGCATGATTAAGTGTGGATCTACTCCGGGCATATCGGCATATGACCAAGCAAAGTTAATTTTCTATTCTTTAAAGAAAATGATAAATGCTGATCGTTCCTCCTCTGTCAAAGATTCTGCAAGGTGTATGTTTTTGACTGCTTCTATGGTACCAATGTTGATTGATTGAGTGGGCTCAATCAATATGGGTGATCGCTCATGAAAGTGCTCAAGAAGAGTGTCAAGTCTCCCATCGTTAGGTTCCTTAAAAAGGTTTTCACCCTCAGATGCATCCTTTATTTTTACTTTTTTGTGATCTTGAGCTGCCATTGACTAGTTTTCAACATTAGATCTTTTACTTTTTTCATTTTTGCGACTGAGAGACTTGGCACTCCCTAATTGGCAGACATCGTTACTTTGTTCACTGGTAGAGCCTGTTTCCAGGTTAACGATACATAGGTAGTGGATAATAGATTCATCATCTGGGAAAATTGGTATATCATGGATTTTAGGTTCATCCCAGTCTATGAGGTCAGGAAAGACAAGTAGTAAGGAATCGTTTGGTGGATTAAGTTCTGCTACTGTAAGTGTTAAGACAGAGGTTTCATCATTATTATTCTTGGTTTTAAAGAAGTCCAGGATTTCATCAAGGTCTTCAATGGTATTATCTTTTGTATAGACTTGTTCATTATGTTTCTGTTCGCTTTCCTTGGCATCATAGATGTTCTGTGGTCCAAATTCAAGAGGTCTATCTTCTGCGTTATGCTCTTCCTGAGAAAGGGGTATGTTGTCAGTGTTATTAGGGATATCTATAGTAGCATTTGAGTAGGTACCCCATTCATATTCATTGGAATCAGTTTCAGAGGCATCATCCCAGATTCTATCAGTGTTGTAAACTGGTATGTTGTATGGTGAAAACAAATCTTTGATCATGGATACCATTTTGATAGTTTTTGTTGATTCGGTGTCAGATCCTGCTTCTACTTTCTGTATTTGTTCATAGACTGTGCCCCCTTGGGGAGAAATAATGGTATCCTGAGATGATTTTATTTGTTCTTGAAATAGTGGACTTTGAATATGAGCTACTGCTGCAGATATGGCCTTCTTGTGGCTTAGAAGCTTTTCCTGATGTAACTTCTGTTCTTGACGTTCCCGTGCCTTGTGGATTGTTTTTGTTGACTCAAATAGTGCTTCCTGCCAGGATTCTTCTTTGTATTTCCTCTTTACTTTCCATTCAGGTTTCACAGTGATGCGTGGCGGCTTTCTTAATAGGAAAGTGAGCTTACAACCCAATCTTGTTTTGTCTCAACTGGGTTGTGAAGGAAGATCTATGGGTTCAGTGACTCCTTCTTTGCATTTCCCAATAGGTCCTTTACCATTATATCCCATTTTCTACATGATTAAGTATCCTTTTCCATATAGGTGTGTAGGTAGAACAATGTCCAAAGTAGCTGCTTTGTTATCTTCTTCCTCATCTTTGTATAACCAGCTAAGAATATCCTTATCTTCTGATTCATGTGCTAGAGTGCCCAATTGGATGAAGGTACCATCAAATTTGGTGATGGGCTGAGTGACCAGATGTGTTGATGTAGTAGGCAATCAATGAGATCTGGGTGATGTTGGTAATTTGGCCAAACATAGGGGCTCCAAAGAGTACTCTCCCATACCTTGGTCTTTGATTTACATTTGCAGCTTGAAATCCCCAGATAATGAGTTGGACTTTGCTATTTGTAGATCTGATGTTGAAGATCGTTGCTTTTCTCTATTATGAGGAACTAAACTATCCTGGGCTGCCCCCATTGCGTTACAATGTTGAAATGGACTATGATCAGCAGATAGGGAGATTTCTTGTCCGTCATAAGGGAATTTGACACACTGGTGATACGTAGAAGGCATTGCCTGCATTTCATGTATTCAGGGTCGCCCTAACAAAATATTGTAGGTGAGATCTATGTCTAAGACTTGGCACATAGTATCCTTTTGCACTGGTCCCACTTGAATGGGTAACATCATGGTTCCTTTAGAGGACCTTTCCTCATCATCATATGCCTTTATGGTAATCTTCTTACGAGGATCAATAGACTCTTCTGAGAAGCCTAATGCACGGATAAGCTTTAAAATACATATATTAAGTCCAGCTCCTCCATCTATTAAGACTCTTTTTACTCAGTGTTTGTAAACGATGACCTTGATATGGAGAGGAGTGTTATGCGGATGACTCAAGGAAGCATTTTCATGCTCTGAGAAGGTGAGGTTATGAGGTCCTATCATATGGGCGACCATGGCTTGAAATCTGTCCGTATCCAGATTTTGAGGTACATTGGTTTCCAATAGCGCTTGTTCCAATATGTCTTTGTGTTTTGGTGACAGTTTTAGCAATTCTAGTATAGATATCTGAGCTGGTGTTTTGCATAGTTGGCTAACCAAGTCATATTGGATCTTTGGTGTAGTAGTTGTAGGTGCAGTATATCCTTTTAAGACATACTTTTGAGTTTGGGTTGTCACATTGACAGATTCATGATCACGCTGATCTCAGATGGTGATGACATTTACTTGATGATCTTCAACTGATATGTGATTTATGGTGTTGTTGTAGATATGGTTGATACGAGCTCCGCGTGTATCATTCGAGGTTGAAGCTCCATCGTTGTTGTAATTTGGAAGAGGATTTTTAAAGGCTCTATGATCACCATTTGTTTTGAGACCATCTACCGTTAAGTCACCTTGATCAATCATGTCTTGCACAATGTTTTTCAATCTCATGCAATCGTTCATCCGATGACCCTTGTTATGATGGAAATCACAATTGTGTGAATCATTCCACCAAGGTGGTTTGATTTGGGGTTCATAATTGCTGATTTCCGGCAAGGAGAGAATTTTATTGGCCAGAAGCTCTCTGAATGCTGATTCTAGTGATTGCCCCAATGGTGTGAAGACACGCTTTTGGAAATTGTTTGTGTTGTCGCGTGAATTGTTGTTAGGTCCTAGATTTGTGTTTTTTCTTTGAGTATTGTTGGTGTTGTTTGGGTTGAGTTGTCCTTGATTGGCGTTTGGTGCATATGTGTTAGCATTTGGATTAGCATTTTTAGGATTTTTCGTATTTTGAGGATTTTCGGATAATGCAAGCACTGGTTGCTTAGATTTGGGATCATTCATTTCATTGTTGCCTTCATTTTTGTTTCGAGTCCAGAATCGATATTTGTCCAAGTTGCTATTGTTCTGGTTGTTGAAATTTGATGAGTTTGTTCCTTCCTTGAAGAATTTGAGCATTCCCTTTTTGACACATGCTTCCTCTACTTGAATGCCATTTTCAATCAATTTAGCGAAAGACGATATGCATTGGAGTTTGAGCCTGTAACTCATTTCACTATTCAAGTTGTCGATGAAGATTTCCATTTTCTCCTTTTCAGGAATATCTCAAGGATATCGTGATACCATACATCGCCAGCGTTGAAGGAATATCATGAATGTTTCGTTGTTCTTTTGTTTGGTGTTGCAGACGTCTAGCATGGTTATGGCGTGTTGGATGTTATAGGAGGATTGTGTTATGAACTTGTTAACTAGTTCATCAAACGATCTGATAGGTGGTGTAATCTTGGATAACAATTCCATTGTTTGCCCTCCCAATCTTCTTGGGAATAACCTCATCAGATAGGTGTCATCATGTGCAAACTCAAGACTCATGGTACAAAATTCTCTGCCATGATCACGGGGATCACTTTTTCCATCCTATTTGTCAAATTTAGGCACATTTGAGTTTGGAGGAAAAGGGATCATGTGCAATCTCCTATCAAAAGGATAAGGATAGATTTCGTTTAAAGAGTACCGTACTATTGTCCCTTGTTGCATGTCTTGCATTTGCCTTTGTAACATTTGTATTTGTTGAGTAAGGGCAGCCAAAGGTACATTGTTTTACTGAGGGAAAGGTTCTTCCCTTGTATTGATCCTAGGTTGAAACGGTGTTTGGAACGGTATGTTTTGCTCGGGAAGGTATTGTCTCGGTGTATGTTGCTCTGGTATGTTTTGATCCAGGATGTTTTGCATTGGTGTATGTTGTTCTGGTATGTTTTGATCCAGGATGTTTTGTTCAGGGTCACGTGCTTCCCTTTCTCGTTGTTGTTCTTGATATTCGTACTGTTGAGGTTGTGTCCTAAACACGTCTGCGTCAAGGTTGTCAAGGAGTTTTACTCCTTTACTTGTGAGCATAAGCAAATATTTTTCTTTGTCATTTTCCATAAGCCTTTCTATAAGCTTTTGGAATGAAGAGTTTTCCTGACATTCCTAAAGAAGCACTTCAGAAATTTCAGTCTCCTCTAGGTGCGGACCTTCAAAAGGATTTGACAACCTTCGATTCATACTAGAATTTGCATGTGTCTCGCTTTGTTGGTTTCTTTGAGAGTGAGTAACAGGAATTTTAGTAGAAACTTTCAGCGATGAAGGGGACAAAATCCTCTTTGATATGTTGCTCAGGGGTGGGTGGTTTTGGTCGAGGTGTGTTATAAGTGATACACTCATCGGGCAAGAATGCCGGATTGATCTTTCCTCCGTGGTTTATGATTTGATTAAAAACGGACTTTTGACAATATGCTCTTGTTTTTAAAGGCTCTTTGTCAAATTCATTGGATTTGTTTTGGATATAACATTGGACGTGATGAAGGAATACTCGATGAGATTTGAAGAGTTGACGATTGATGTATAAAAACTTATTTCTCTTGATGAATTTGGAAAAACTAGGTTGTTGTTTCTTCAACGTGATGTTACGATAAAGGTTCTTTCTTCTTAGAATATGGGGATTAGTCATGCATGAGTGATCAATGGTTTCCTTTGATTTGTTTGGATTCAGTTGATCTTGTTTTGAAAATTTCAAGTTTTAATCTATCAAAATGAAGGTTTAGATGCCCCTTCACGACAAAGCGTGCCAAATCATATGGATAAAAGTCTCCTGATATGGAGACTTGATTTGACAACCTGAAATTGTTAAACAAGTGTTTTTGGGATGAAATCCGTAAGATGGTAAAGGATTTTGTTGATACTTATGATGAGGTTTCCGGATTATGATAAGATAGATATGTTGTACCATGCGATCAGTTTTGGATTTTTACAACGTTTATTTTGACACAAATTTGGTTCAAGAAATAGCTTTGAAAGTCTTGTTTTCGCTACTCTGCTTTGATGAAAAATGTTGCTGATGAAAAGAGGCTTCTGAAAATGTTTTCAAAAATTTTAAAATTCCTCACTCTTTTGCCCCCCTATCTGTATGTTTTTGGTCATGCCCTAAAACAGAGATGAAATGTGCTACCAAAATTACTCCACGCGCTAAAAGAATGACCACACGCACTAGGCTGCCCCCAGACACGCGCTAAAGTTTTGACTATTCAAAATTTGTTTTCAGCCTGTTTGAAAACTTACGCACTAATCTAGGTCTGAGACGTGCTAACTGTTAAACCTGATGCGCTAATGTTTGGTTGCTATGTGCTAAGCTGATGCTTCCATGCGCTACACTGTTTCTCTGATGCGCTAAATGTTTTAACATTATTTTGGACTTGGGATAAAATGCTACTGTTTGGAACAGACGCGCTAACTGGATGGTTTGATGCGCTAATGGAAATACCCTACGCGCTAAGGAGTTGTCCCCACGCGCTAATCTGCCCTGTTTTTTTTTTTTGGTTGGTTTTTCTGCAATGTTTGGTTTTGATTGTGAGTTTTTTAGTTTAGATGGATGATTTTTTGAAGTAATAAATGTAAGCACAGCACAAAAAGTACAACCATTTTACCTAATCTAACAAAAAGTATATGTTCTGCGAGGATGTGTTCAAATCCCCAATGTTTTAACAGGTTTGGATACGAATAATACACTTCAAAAATACTCTTTATTCAAAGGTCATAAATAACATCATAGCCCACTAGTTTTGATACTTTGTCAGCTCAAACAACCGTGTCACCCCCTAGAGGGCGCCCATTTTTTTACCTTTAGCCAAAAATTAACTCAAAGTGAATCGCTTCACAGTTGAGTAGTTATCTTGGGAGATATATGGTGAGCAATCTTGGGGGCGGATTCTTCCCCACCCTTGCACTATGATGTTATAAATGTTTGGTTACTGACTCGGTTCAAAGTTTCTATTTCTATGGCTCGTAATCAAGCTTCATGTTCAACCGTCAGTGATAAACTCCCTCAGGAGGCTTCCCAACCTTTAGAACAAAGGCTTTACGTATCTCAAGGATATTGGGGGAAGGCTAATCGCTGTGCGCAACCGTTGAGAAGGACTTTCATCACTTTTCACTTTTGATTATAGTGGGTTGGAATACTTGGCATCAAAGTCATTCCCCACTTAGGTCGTTCCCTTCACACCGGCCATAAATGGCTTTAAGAGTTGATTTCAACTCCTCAGGAAGGCAGGCCTACTAAAGGATGTAAATGCTTTGAAGGAAAGAAAGCTTTTTAAGAGAGGTCTGGCCTTTTGATCACCTAGTTAAGGGGAGAGCATATACCTTCCTCTTTTGATTCAAGGCAATCAAAAATTCTTTTTAAACCTTCAATTCAGTGATTTGCTAACCTCTACTTAGAGATGTTGCTCCAAGAAAAGCATGGTGTTCCTTTTAGTTCCTCAAAGCAATGATTATTTAATCTAGTGAAAGAATCTGATCAACACAGCAAATTTATCGATGTGGTCAACAAAAGAAAATCGAAAAAGGGGAATAACTTCCCTCTTTTGATTTGGAACAAAACTTCGTAAGTGAGATTCTTTCCTTTGCAAAAAATTAAAAATGAATCCTTTTATGCACCAAAGGATGGTGAGGTTCTTTTTAGAGCTATGTTTGCAAAAAGAAAATTTTGTGTTGTTCTTTTTAGAACCTGAAATAAAGGTTTTATTCTATGAAAGCAAGAAAATTTTTGATAGTGGTTCTTTTTATAACCTAAAAACAAGGTAAGTTCAATTTTAAGAAAAGAAAATCAAATTTTAAACTAACATACGTAAGTTAGTAAAAATCTAACTATCTTAATCTTAAGATGAAGCTCCTATCTGCAATGAAGTTGTTAGAAACCTGCAAAATAACCAATTAGATACCTCGGTGGACTTCTACAAGTCTAATTTCTAACTTTCAGTTACAATGTTTGTTTTTCTTATTTCGGTCTATGATACGCTACAGAACAAACTATACATGCTACAAAATCACAGTAATGCGCTAAAATAAATCAGTGATGCGCTATACTGTCTTTGGGATGCACTACTCTGTGTACCAAAGATGCTACTTTGTTTTTCTCCCGTGCTGAAACCTACAGGAAAAATTAGTATTCTTATGCGCTAATAAATGGACTTTACACGCTAGGTGATGGACCCCACACGCTGAACAGGAAACTGGATGCACTAGGCTGTTAGCCAGATGCGCTAGGGAATGATTCCCACGCGCTGATTTTTATTTTCCACGGACTTGCAAAAGTGGATATATTTCAAAACTGATTAGATATATGGGGTGATGCCCCACGGTGGGCGCCAGAAATGTATGCGGGAAAAGTGGGTCAATAGAACTCAAAATGCGAAAACGGAGCTCTATGGAGCCTTGCTCACACACCCACATGACTTCTTAGTACAAGCTATGGAGTTATGAAGCATAACTCAGCTTCCCAAGGATGGTTCCATGGTTCTCTATCTTGCACAGTCCCTCAAACCAACGTTTTTGCTCTCAGATCACTAAGCAAAATGGTTTAGGGATGACAAATGTAAGAATGAGGGATGCTTTTGTTGATTTTAATGTGAGATGCATCCTAAGCTATGCATGATCCTAGAAATGCAATAAACTAATTATAAGATGACAAGGTTAGTAAACAAACTATCCTAGCATGCTATATTAGTTAATGATTTAAGCTAATGATAATAGAAATACTCTAAAATGCATATTAGATTAATTTCTATTTTAAAGAGAGGCTAAATGATGAGCATATATGAAATGAAAGCTTGAATGTATTTGAGCATAATAATGATACTACAAACTTGGATGATCAAAAAATGGAGGGATGAGAGCTCTATTTATAGTAAAAATAGGGCAATGGATGGCCAGGATTGAAAGATTCAATTAAGGGTTGAGTTTGAAAGTTGGGAATCCATGTTTGCAATTGGCAAAAATGAAATGGTGACAAATGTCAACATAAGACTGGTTGAGAAAAGGGGTTGGAGAAATTAAATGTCTGAGAAGACGTCATGGTTATCTTAGGGGTAAGGGTCAAGCTTAAGTTAAGATTACCCATTGGATTAGTTTTTAATCAAAGGTTAAACTCTTGTACAAATGTTTAAGGGATAACCATGGTCAAAGAAATGAATGCTTGATGAGACCCTTGGGTTGGATGGAGGTTAATTTAGGCAAAAAGTCTCTAACCATGTAAGAGGGTTGAGTTAACCATTAATGGTTTGTAAGAGAAAGTTGTTGGAGACTTGGAGCCTTTAATAGTTATTGAAGACTTTGAGGGTTTGAGAAGTGACTTCCCTTTGTTTAGGGATGTGACAAAGTTTCGAAGATGGGTTAGGTTAATTTAGAAGTGATTAGAAGAATCTAGAAGGGGGGTTAGGAATAGGGTTTAGGAAGCAAGTGGGAGATGTAGGATTTTGCAAGTGGATGGAGGGATAATAGGATTTTAATTGAATAAATGAATTTTATTCAATTTGGTTGTAATTGGGGAAATCAAATAAATTAGATTTATTCAATTTAGGACAAACTATTTAATTAAATTTGAATTTAATTAAAAGTGGATAGAAGGGATTTAATTGAATAAAATTGATTTATCCTATTAAATTGTAAAAGAGGTCTAGTGAATTTAATTTAAATAAATTGAGCAATTTACTTAATTTAAATAGAAGAATGTGGGTGATTCAATTAAATTAGATTTAATTAAATAGAGAAATGAACATAAAATATTCATTTAGGAATATGGTCATTTTTATATGTCTACACATATCATTTATGCAATCTTCATGCAAATGCCAACATATCTAAGGGTTGGATTAGTTTTTATTTTGCTTTTTTCATTGCATATCATTTTATTCAAAGCACTGCGTCACATATAGTTTTTTTTTTTAATGCATCACATTCACAAAATTTTTGCATTTACATATTGTCATGCCCAAACTTTTGGGCAAAAAAACACAACAATAATTTTTTTTTTTGAACACTTAATTACTTGCGACCTATGCTTAATTAGATGTGACAACATAACAAGTTGTTCCAAAGAAAATCTTAATTAATATCAAAATAGGATTCTAAAGTGAGCAATGGATTAAAATTTAACTAGAAGTCTCAGGTTTCAATTTTAACTCCTAAGCGACAGGATTAGATTTTACTTACATAACCATTATGATAACTCCTATTATCAAACATAATAAATTAATTTTATAAGGACAATATCCTTTTTGATATTAGATAAATTCGATCAAATGTCCATCAATTTTAGTTACATTTTATAATATTTAAATGGCTCAAATTCTACTAAATTGACATTAATACAATTTCTTGAATCAATTATTATTTACCAAATATCAAGTTTCCCCAATCATTGATAATACAATCTCTTCATTTATAATTTAATTAATTCTTAAATCTATTAATTCAATATTAACATGATTTCAATGTATTAATATTAATTAATTGAGAAAATAAAATTAAAGTGTCAAACGTTATTATAATAATTAAATTATTTAATAAAAGGTTCCACTAGGGTTAAATAAGTTCGCAAGATCAAGTCCATTAACTTATTTTATAAAAGTATATTATTCCACTACAATACCCTCTCACTAAATCAATAATAATCATTCGATAACCTTCATTAAATTATTCCAACTAATGTATACCATTTGAATTTCCAAAATGTATATTTATAACTTAAATAAGCTTTGAATTCATTAAATCAATATTATTCCAAGCTCAGTGTATTAACATTAATTAATAGAACGAATGAAAATAAAGCTTTTGAATTAGACTAATTAGGTTAACCAAATCGAAATAATATTTACTTAATAAAATTTATTTCTTTTTAAATTCGAATTTATTTCTCCTTAGATGTTTTAAATATCCACTATTTAATATTCGGCCAATATTGACCTTATAGGTTAAAATAAATATTTTACTTTTTAATAGATTCCAATATTAAAATTTACAAAAGAAATTTAACTTAAACATTATATATATATATATGATTTCTCGCATATATATATATATATTCATAATTATAAATACCTAAATATATATTATATTTAGAAATATTAACCCAATAACAATTGTAGAAACAATTATGCTAAATAGATAACTAAGTAGCAAATGGGGTTACCCATTTCAAATTTTTAAAAAGGGATTCCCCCTCTTTTCATTTATATTAGTATTATATTTTGAACCCTAACTAGGGTTGAATAATTTCTATAACTAAACTCCCTTTTTTTTTATCTTTTATTTCCAAAACATAACCCTAACTAAGGTTTTATTTTCTTATTTATCTAAAACTTGTTATTATATTTTTCCTCTTTCAATAGAAAACCCTAACCCGAAATTGGGTTAGGGTTGCTTTCTCTTAACATTCTTTTTGTTGTGTTTGTGTGTGTGTGTGCAAGTGCGGCCATGGTGGTCAAGCAAAGGAAGGGGAGGCGAAGGAAGCGGCGGTCGAAGTGTTTCACAGTGAGGGGGGACACGGTGATGGCCGAACTGTGGTTAACCATAGTAGTGGTCATGGTCGTCCACTGTGGTTAACCACAGTGGCAGCGGCAGCCGTCCACTATGGTTTAACCATAGTGGTGGCCGAGCCGTCCACTGCGGTTAACCCGCAGTGGCGGTCGAGTCATCCATTGTGGTTTAATCACAGTGGCGACCAAGCCATCCACTACGGTTAACCCGCAATGGCGGTTGAGCCGTCCACTACGGTTAACCCGCAGTAGCAACCGCACTGCACTACGACTACCCTAGAGGAGGCGGGGCGGGGTAGATCTTTCGGCTCCCCCATCCTGATTTTTAACATTGGTATCATTTTTTAATTTTAATTTTATTTTATTTTTAATATAAAATGAAAGTGTTTTAAAAATACATAATATATATTAATCTATATAATATATATATATATATATATATACAGTAAAATGCATCATGCTCACATATTAAATAACCAGAATAAAAAATGTACTTCTTTTATTTCCAGCATATTAATATTTCATTAAATGTATGTTTATTTTAATATAAAGGCAGCATATGTATTATTCATTTTTTTTCCTAAGGAATAAATACAACAATTTAGATGTAAGGTTTAAAATATTAGGCATAAACTTTACTATATATATATATATACATATACATATATATGTATATACATATACATATACATATATATGTATATACATATACATATATATATGTATATATATATGTATATGTATATACATATATGTATATACATATATGTATATACATATATATATGTATATCTATATACATATATATGTATATACATATACATATATATAGATATATACATATGTATGTATATGTATATACATGAATATATATATATATATGTATATACATGAATATATATATATATATATATATATATATATATATATATATATATATATATATATATATATATATATATATATATATATATATATATATATATATAAACACACACACAAACACATATATTTCTTGTTTAAATCTGTTTCTTTTCAAAGTATTATAGTAGGATATTTTTAAATAACCAAACAAAATATATTCATTTCCCATCAATACATGCAGCTAACTTTTGATTTAAATAACCATAACTAGATTTATTTACTTCCCACTATACATGCTTTTAGAAAATGGAAAGTATGTCAGTAATATATATATATATATATTTTGATCAGTAAGAGGCCGAGGCCAAGAATTTTATTAATTATTTTGATGTTTACATTACTCCACTCATGCGGGCACCGGTAGGAAAGAGTGGAGGTGAGAAAACCTCCGGCCTTGCCCGGGACCATAGTCCAGCTAATCCTGACTTAATATACAAAAATTCCAAATTTTAATACAACACCACCCTGGGCCAGGGTGATCAGGAGGGGATGTTTCTATTTTACCCCTCCCTTACAAGCCCTAATTTACAAATTTCAGGAATCATTTGTCCCTTAACTTCCACTTACATGACTCTGAAGATGTTCTTTGATTGTAAATACTATCCCTTAATTGCTCGAGGTATACCTGTTTGGCCTGCATGGTTAGTAATTTAAACACTAGGCAGATATGTTAGTGTCGATCAATCCTTTATCATAAATGAACTTTTAACTGTCCATCTAGAGAGATCCTTAAGTAAACTATCCTGTGAAACCTATCCTCACAGAATATAAATAGGAGATCTAAAAATTAAAACTGGGTAATTAACCCAAGACTTAATCAGATAAGGGATCTCCAACTTACCAACTCTTGTTAATGCTCCTGGATGTGCTCCTTGAGAAGGATGAGATCCAAGCTACACTAACAAAAGTAGGTAAATGGGATTCAGTCAGTCCCTCCTCCCTTTCCCCATCATTTATAGCAGAGAGGATGATGGAGTATGATTATGCCCTGCAGGATATAAATTTCTATCCAGACCCTGAGTTCTGCATGTTATCATCCTTTAAACCATAATCTTAAGATATGACAGGCTAGTGGTACTAGAATTACTCTCATTGATACACATTCTAAAATATATATCATTAGTGTGAGTAAATACCAGTAAATTCATACATTCAAGTGCTTTGCTAATGTCTGAAGTAAATATACAATTTACTGGGTATATAGAACAAAATGCTACAGTATGACTACATAAAAATTTGTCTTAAAGATTCGATACACACTACTATTTTACCCCAATCATTGTTAACTATAGGTAAAATCCTATTTTACTAGATTTAGTAAACAACTTTAAAACACTGGTATAATCAAACATTTAGTGGAGAAAATATCTCCTGCAAAAGTGACCCTGATCTGTTATCAGGAGTGATACCCTATTAAGACTGAAGATAAGAATAAAAGATTGCGATGTGGGAGAGGAGTGAAGTAAGCATCGAAGACTGCATATTTAGAAAAGGCAAGAATAGAAAATTTCCCTCACTTTATGTAAATGTAGTTATAAGGTTAACACTTATGAATAATCTTGAAAGATAACCGAGAGTATATATATTTGTATATCTATATATATATATGTGTGTGTGTGTGTGTGTATATGTATACATGTGTTTATATGTATATATATGTATATATCTATGAATATATATATATATATATATGTATTTATGACTATATTTGTATATATATGAGTATATATATATATGAAAATATGTATGTATATATATATGTATATATACATATATATGTCTATATATATATATAAGTATGAATATATATATGTATTTATGAAATTTCTGAGTATATATCTGTAGAATGAGATTGTGCTAATGAAGGCCATAGGATGACTATTGGAAACTGAGACTGCCAATAAATGTATCAAAGCAAAAAACCCAGCCTCAAAGAATAATTGACACTTCCCCCATTTTAATCTTGAAGCATAAGACATACTTAGGAAAGTAGATTTCTACAGAAAAAATAGAGATTGAAAGATCCATATTATGCCTTTATATAATCACCTATCTATATATTTCTTATGGATATATAGTTTCATGTCTTCATTAATTAAAAAAATAGCAAGAGGCAAAAACCATCTCAAGTCTAATGGAAAAGTTTTGAAAGATCATCTATGCAGCATTCCTTTTCAAAAAGGATAAAAAGGTTGTTAAGCATATTGCCTCTAAGTATTCTATAACTGCTTAAAACAAAAAAAAGATTATTTCTGATAACGTGACATCGTCCTTGAAGAATGCCATTCCCGGGGCCTTCATCCTTTCTTGCTCAGCTTGTGGGGGGGGCGAGGCCCGGAGCCCTCTAGTGCATCTGCTGAGAGGGCAATAGGGGAATGAGGGAGAGGCATATGATCAGGGACGACCGTGATATTTTCTGCCTCTAGATAGTTCTGCAACCACTTCTCCCGTGGGGGTTTCTTAACTTGGATAATCCAAGAGAGAAATAGGAAATTCCTACTTCTGACAGAGCGCAGAGCTTCGAAAGCCACCGAGTCTTCAATTACTAGAATAGGGGAGCGAGGGACCAGGTTATTTTTCCTGATAAGGACATCATAGTCCCGTGGTTTGGGAGCTGTGAGTTCTTCATCTATATTGACCATAACCCATTCCAATTCAGCAAGAATGTCTTTAATGAAGACCTTCTTACATAATTTCACTACCATGTCCCTATCCCTCTCAAAATGCATTGCAAGGGCTAGAAACATTGTTGCAATATCCAAGTTTGCTCTGGTTCAGTCCTCATTCATAATGAAATCTTTCCCTAGAAATTTCATTACCGCTCCAGAAATCAAAGGGTTCTGTTGGACAAGAATACCTTTCAGCCTTTCATCCTTAATCTCACCGACGAAGGCCATCTGACATTTCAGCCCCAAAAGCCTGAGCATCGTATCCATTGTAGCTTAGCAGAAAGAAACTTAGCATTCCAAAATAGGACTCGCACTCTTAAAGCTGCATAATGAGCAACTACTAAAGAGTAAATACCAAACATGGAGTGCAAATTTCAAGGTGCAAGATCATTAATATTAACCCCTATAGCCATCAAGCAAAGGGTACCTCAACTATCCCATCACTGCAGAGACATAAACTCAACTTCACAAAGAGTCGTCAAAAGGCCTTGATCAAGAAAGGAAGCTGATGTGTGATGTCCGACAATAATGTTTCATACGACAGCAGAAGCTCTCCAACTATAGGGGTTTGGATAATGGAAAATATAGAGAAAGATACCTAGAAAGGCTTAAGTCTTAGAGGAAGGCCATCTTTACATTAATAATATTATCTTTATATCCATGCTGCATATACTTAGATAAAATATGAGATCATGTTTATAAACCTATACTTATTTAATGTATGGATTAGACTTCTGCTAATCCTCAAGCTTATCTAGACATGGCAACATGACAATAAAGCTACCTTTAGGTATAGCCCAGTAAGAAAGGAAAATGATGCCAATTAAATCACAAAGTATCTGTATGGTTTAGAGCCTATCTGAGTGAAGGTAAGAGGAGATATTCCTAGAGGATTAAATAAATAATTGAATATTTAAACAATGGCTCTGAGAGTATTTGGATAAGCGGTTTAGAGGATTTGAGCAGTTAGAGATGACTCTAAATCTAAAGATAGACTTGTTGGGATCTGAACCTACCCAGATATAAATATGCTTTGAAAAAATATATGTTTATATATATAAGTCTATATCTTAATAAATATGTATATATATATGGAACTATACATGAATATATATTTATATATATATGTAAATATATATATATATATATGTATATATACCTGAAGAAATATATGTGTGAATGTATGTAAATACATACATTCATGCATGCATACATCCAGACATACATACATATATGAATGTATGAATGTGTATTTATGTATGAATGTGTGTATGTTTTTGTGTCTGTGTGTATATACACACACACATATATATCCATACATGTATATATATACTATATATATGCATACATCCATATATATATATTAGAGAAAGTTTGAGGTCGCCCCGAATCTCCTTCTAGATCTAAATATGGATATGTAAACTATCTAGATATGCTTAGATATATATATATCTATATATATATAAGATTAATGATTATCTGAACTGCAGGGTTCAGGGGAAGGTTTGAGTATGGAGCTAAACCGGGGTAACTAAGATCCAAACACACAAGATGTGAGGGACCATGAAGATAGATCTTGTCTTAGGCTGGCATAGACAGGAGCTTGATGCCATCAGCCCCTAAGTTGGCTAGCACATCTACCCTTTTATTACCTTCCCTATAGATATGATTAACTGTAAACCTATCAAGACCTTTGCACAGGTCTATAGCCTTTGATAGCAAGTTGTTAAGTTTCCAATTGGGCATGCTCCCTTTCCTTAGAGCATTGACAATTATAGCCGAATCTCCTTCAATATCTAAGCATTTAGCTTCAAGTTTCCTGCATAAGAGCAAGCCTTCCACCAGGGCCATCAATTCTGCCTAGTTGTTTGTGTTGATGCCAGCCAGAGAGGCAAGGGATGCTATTTCCTTGCCTTCCCAGTTATGAACAACACATCCTACCCCAGCTTGCCCTGGGTTACCCCATGCAGCCCCGTCAAAATTTAGCTTCAACCACCCTTCACCAGGGGGCTGCCATTTGCATGTCGCCCTAGATCAGAGGTTGGCCGAAGGGCCTACTCCTACAAAGGGAGGAAAGGGCAAGCCCTTCCATTGTTTTTTTATCCTTTCATCCCAATAAGATATAGAAGGTTTTTTTAGTGAACCTGAGGTGAGTCTGTTGTTCACAAGCTCAGTGACAGCTGACTCTATCTTATTGATGATTCTTAGGGCATCTAGTTTTTCATTCTTAAAGAGGCACCTATTTCTGTCTTTCCAGAGTTCCCACATTATGGATGATGGGAGAGCTCTCCATAAACCTTCAAAGAGACATCCACACCTAAGGAGAGACCAAGCCATGAGCATCCCTAAGATGGTGTTGGGAAAGTCTGCAGACCATTCAAGTTTATTGGTGAACTAGATCCAACATTGATGAGCAAAGGGACAGTTAAGGAGTATATGATTGGTGTCCTCCTCCTCTTCTTCGCATAGAGGACATCTACTAGGACCCTCATAGCCCATACGCTTAAATTTGTCCGTAGTGAGGAGTTTGTTTTGGATTGCCAGCCAGGAAAAAATACCTGCCTTAGGCAGACAATTTCTATCCCAGCAAAGATTCAATGGAAGCTCTACCTTAGGTCTTAAAACTGCTTTGGATATGTGAGAGTAACCATCCTTGGAGTTGTATTCTCCTTTTAAGGAGCCCTCCCATACGAGCTTGTCCTCATCATGACTTAAGACAAAGTTCCTAGAATTAAGAATTGACAAAAGTTTATGCTTGTCCCTCTCCGAGATGGCTTCATCATCCCTTTCGATCCATTGCCAACCAGCCCCTTCCTTTGAAGGGGAGAGATAACTTTTTAGCAGGGGGCCTCTATGTGATTCAAGAAGGGCCCGGGTAACCCCAAAGTCATGGATGTTTTCAATGGCTTTATACCCTCCCCAGGAATCTGACTAGAAGAGGGCTTTTTCCCCAGACCCCAGGTTCCAAGTTATCCTGTCAAAGATAATCTTCTTACAATCGAGCATAAAATTCCAAAGGTAGGAACCTTTGGGAGGGTTGGGCTCCCTAAAGATTTGGGTTGGATCATCTCAATTAAGGTATTTGAGGTTAAGTAATCTTGCCCATTTGAGGTGAGGAAATCTGAATAATCTCCAGACCAGCTTGGCCCCCAAAGCTCTACCTTGATCTCGTAGGTTTTTGATGCCAATACCACCATCCTCTTTGGGTGTACATATCTTATCCCAAGAAATGAGTGATATTTTGTGGTTGCTATTAGTACCTTGCCAAAAGAAAGTTCTGAGATGCTTATTGATCTCAACAAGTTTGGAAGAGACAACCGTTGGAGGGAAAGCTGGAAAATGGGCATAGCTGATAAGACTGATCTAACCAAGGTAGCCCTGCCAGCCGAAGAGAGCCATTTCCCTTTCCAAGTACTAATTCTAGACTTGATCTTGTCCACTAATTTGTCCAATAAATTAGAGGGTCTCCTACCTCTGTCAAGGGGAATGCCTAGATATTTGCAAGGAAGGGATCCTTGACTAATTTCCAGGACATTGTAGATTTCTTTTCCTAAAAGGGGGTCTATGTTGAACAAAAAAACTACAGATTTAGCTAGATTAACCTCTTGACTTGAGGCCATCATGTAGGAATTAAGAATGTCTTTAAAGGCACGAGCCTCCCCCATGCCACCTTACCCAAAAAGCATTGTGTTGTCAATGAATTGCTAGTGGGTGAAGGGGGGGAGACCGCTGGTGATGGGAATACCTTGGATCTTCCCCTTCTCTTTGGCCACCGAAATAGATCAGCCTAGGGCTTCAGCCATAATAATGAAAAGGAAGGGGGACATAGGATCACCCTGCCTGAGCCCCCTCAAACTACTAAAGAAACCTTCTGCGGAGCCGTTAACCAGAACTGAGAATCTAGGGGTGGATATGCATTCAAAGATAATGTTGATCCAAGTTTTGGAAAATCCAAAGGCCTCCAAGCATTTGCAGAGGAAGCACCAATCAACTTTGTCATAAGCTTTAGTTATGTCCAATTTGATTAGAATGCTCAGTGATTTGTTAAGCTGAACCAAGTGAATGGCCTCCTAGGCAATAATCACCCCATCATAGATTGATCTATCCATTATGAAGCCAGTTTGTTCCTCGCTAATAATTAAGGGGAGGAGATTCTGGAGTCTAGCTGCTAAGGTTTTAGTTAAGAGTTTATACAGAGTGTTGCAGAGAGAAATTAGTCTAAAGTCATTAAAGCTCTCCGGGTTTTCTTTTTTTGGAATGAGGGCAAGGAAGGTATTGTTGACCTCTTTAAGAATCTTACCCGAATTCCTTACCCCCTCTAAGGAATCCATGATTTCTGTTCCCATAAAACCCCAACATTTTTGAAAAAAGCTAGTGGGGAAGCCATCTGGGCCCGGAGCCTTATCTGGATTCATCTTGAAGAGGGCAGATTTAACCTCCTCCACTAAGAATTTCTTTGAAAGGGTTTGGTTGTGGTCATTGGTAATGAGTTTCGGGAGATTCTTAATGATATCGAGTTGGCCCTTAAGGTTGGAGCCTTCAAGATTGTTTAAGATATTCTCATAGAACTTAATTGCCTTAGACACAACCTTATCTGGTTTAGATAGGATGGATCCTTGGCTGTTCATGATCTTAGAAATTTAGTTGACCCTCTCCTTTGCTTGGTGCTATTGTGGAAGATCTTGGTGTTCCGATCCCCATCATTCAACCAAGTCTCCCTAGATTTTTATTTCCAGAAGATCTCTTCGTAAGATAGTATCTTTTCATACTCTGAGAGTAGGTCCTTTTCCTTAAGGAAAAGATGCTCATCCATCCCCTTCTCAAGTACCTCAGTGTTAACCTTATTGAGATCATTCTTTATTAGGGTTTTCTTGTCAAAGATGTTACCAAAATTGGTCCTATTCCACTCTAAGAGCGTCCTTTTTATAAGCTTTAACTTACTAGGAACAATAAACATCTTCGAACCTGAGAAAATGGAGCTACTCCACCATTTCTCAAGTAAGTTTAGAAAGTTGTCATCTCTAAACCACATATTCTCAAATTTGAAGGGGCATTTTTTAGGGGCATTGTCGGATGATAAGTTTAATTGGAGTGGGAAATGGTCCGATCCTGATAAAGGGAGAGGCTCTACCTTCAGGGAGTAATTTAGCTCTGAGAGCCCTCCATAGATAAAGAACCTATCAAGTTTCTCTACTATATTATAGAAACCAGATCTTCTATTGTTCCAGGTAAGGCATTCACTGCTGTCTGGATTTCCAACAGGGAATTCCTATTGATCCAGAGATTGAAATCTACAGCTGAAGGAGGAAGCTTGCTACTTCCTCCTCTCTTATCTGATGCCTTAGTGATGGCATTGAAATCTCCACCAATGATACTTAGGTCATTCGGGAAAATTTTAAGAAAGGACTCTAGTTCCTTCCACACCTTCACCTTATCCTTACTCTGGATGGGGCCATATACATTAATGAGTTTGAATCTAAGGTTATTTTTGTAGCTTACTACATCTCCTCCTATCCAATTCTACTGAATCTCTAATGGTGTGAACGAAAGGGTTCTAGAATCCCAAATGATAGCTAAGCCCCCTGAGGTGCTTGTGGCTGGGGAATGTTTTAGTTGTCTAGCCCCTAGTTTTTGCTCAAAGAGGGAAATCTCAGATGCGTTCATTTTTGTTTCTTGAATTAACATTAAGTCAGGTTTAGAATCAGAGATACAACGAAGTAAGATGCATTGTTTGTTAGGGGCATTCAATCCCGTAACATTCCACGTTATGATTTTCATGGCTCTGTGGGGAGGACCTTCCCCTCCCCTACATTAAAAAGAGTAGATATTTTGGATTGACCTCTAGCTTCTCCATCCTTCAATCTTAATTCAGCAAGGGATCTCCTGCCCCTTCTTTTACTGAATTTAGCACAATCCAGAGAGTCTTTGCTTTTAACAGAACATAGAATGCCTAGGGTGTTAGGTTGCTGATTTTCCAAGTTCTCTGATGCTATAAAGAGTTCATCTATTTCTAAGTTAACTCTAGTAATATTTACTAGATTATTAACAAGGAGATCCCTTTGTCTTTCCAATTCCTCATCATCACAGATTTCATCAACCAATTGATCCATAAGGTCATTTACTACTTCTTCCCCTATAAAATTGGCGATGATGTCCACTTCCTTAGACAGGCGGTCACTCTCAGATACTATAGTTGTAACAGGGTCAACCCATGGCGAAGAAGGGAAAGCCTCTTCCCCCAGAGGGGTCTTTAGATTTGAGACTGGGGAGAATGGTTGATACTGCCAAGAAGCCCATTCTAGATCTTGGGAAGGATTATCCTTTTCTTTTGATAAAGATGGGATGATGAGATTCCACAGAGGGGAAGTTTTTGAGGAGCTCTCTCTCTCTAGTGGGGTAAGAGAGCACGATGGTAACATATTTTTCATACCAAGTTGTTCTTTCTGGGGGAGCCACTCACAAATTTCCCCCTCTTCCAAGTTTCGATCCCTGAGAGAAGGGTCACCTATAGGGGGAATAATAGAGGACAGTGGTTGGGGAGGAGAACATAAGGTCTTAACTGGGGATCTCTGATGACATAGATTCGTGGCAGGGTGATTAGTGCTAGTATTATTAAAACCCTTAATGGAGAAACCCCCTCCATCCACAAATGTAATTGGAGCGATTCTTGATTTGGAGATTGATTTAGGGAAAGCATTTTTAAAGGGAATCTTCCTTGGCCTTTTAATTTCGAAAGGACCATTGTAGAAGGGTAATTCAAGGGATAAACATAGATTATCGCAATTTAGTGTTACTGGTTCAATAGTTTTAATGTTAATATCCATGTTAACAATCAGAAGATGGTTAAAGAAGCTTAAAGCTGATTTTTTAACTTCTACAAATTTACCTATTTTGTTCCCTAAAATTCTTAAAAAATCATTATTTCGTAATTCAACCGGAATTTTTTCGAGTGATATAGCTCTATTGACCATGCATGAATTTAATTGAGAAGGATGAAAGAGGGTTTTCCATCCCCAGCAGTCAAACCCTAAGCCCATGAACTCTGATAAGCCCTTGTTTAGCAATGAATTTCTTAAATTTTGATTACCGCATTCAATAGCTAAGAACTGATCAGGAAGGATGTCAATTTTTACCTGGTTATTGAGAGAAGACACCACCCAGTTAGCAATTTGTTCAGTTGGGATCCCCAACCTTTCCATCGTGAAAAAAACATTCTATCATTGCAATGCATTTGATACATATCCAATGTTTGGGAATCAATATCAATGATTATCCCACTGGGCCTAGCTTTAGGTAGTTTGCCAACGGACTTTTTAGTAAAGAGAACAGGAACCGAGGGCCTGTTTGTCCGGTTAGGTTTTACAGAACCTTCCTTCCAACCAAGGTTGGGATTTCACATAAGACGATTTGATTTCCCTTCTGCCTTATTATTTTTGTGCCTTACCGACTGCCAATTTCAATCCCTGCCTTGGAGCGAAGGAAGGGGAGCCCTAGCCGAATCAACTAGAGAATACTTTGTTTTTGCAAAGAAAGCTTCTTGCTTGATGGTTTGAGATTTTACCTTGCTCAGTTTGTCTACCCTAGTAGGACTAGCCAGAACTACAAAATGATTTCCATAGCCTTGGTAAACACCTTGCAGTGGAAAGGGATACTCACAGAGAGATAATGACTTGATTCCATTTTTCGCTCGCAGAGCCATACTTTTTTTTACATTTACCTTTACTTATTTTTATTTACAGCTACAACTAACTATTTCAAAAATCCTCTAAATCAATAAACAACAAGATATAATGCATTATCTATATTAACTCTTAAAATACCTATTTATTCTTCCTCTGAGTTTGAACTATAGATGTTAGCAAATATTTTATTTCTATTTAAAAGTGACTACTCTATTAACATTTAGCTTTGCATTTCTTTTTCAATAGCAGTAAGGACAGAATATGAATTTGATTCTTAATCTTTTTCTAGTAACTATATCATTAAAGAAATAATTCCAACAATGCATTCTTCTCTTTGCAAGAATATATAATTCAAATTAAAATACATCTTTATTACATGGTAAAACAAATCCAATAGTTACATTTAGTACATCATAGTTTCTTTTATACAAATAGGAAAATGACAAATTCAAGCCTCTCATTTCTACTAAATGAGGGCTTGCCAAATACATATATTTTCTTTTGCAACTAAATACAAATAAACAATAGGATCATGCCATAGCTTCCCTTCCAATATTTTTTCCAAGCAATAAAAACTTGTAGGTTGTGACCATGGAGGCTCACCTCCCAACCTAGGCTTACAAGAAGCCACCCCCGAGCTAGGAGAACCAAGGCTAAATGTGATACACACAATAAATACACATACAAGGAAGAAAACTCACAACATTAACACTCCCAACCCAAGGATAATAAACATCACTTATGTGACTTTTAAAGTAGGGTGAAGGTGGACCAAATACCTAGAGAAGAATCTACAAAAATAGAAGAACATAATGCCATTGCAAGGCTACCAAGAAGCACATCCACAAGTTCCAAACTTGTCCCAACAATTCCTTATGTCCCTGAAGGCATACAAGCCAAGAAACTCCCCTTATGACCCCTACTGCATAAACAAAACACTATGCAACAAGGGTCCCATAATCCCTTGTGAATCACTCTCTTCCAAAGAGAGCCTCTACACTCAAAGGTTGTCAAACAACCCTTCACCCTAAGGCCACTCTACCCTCCCAAGGGTGAGTTTGGCCTTGAAAACTCCCAAAACAATAACATAAAACCTCAATAACACAAACACATAGGGAAGAACTCAACATCTTCCTAAACATGCTAAGAAATCAACAATGGAAAAACAACTACAACAAACAATATTTTCAAATACAAAGCAACATACATGAAATAGTAAACCAACCAACCTTAAATCTGCCAAAAGGATAATGGAGATTGGCTGATCAACTTCTCCCTCCCAAACCATTCCCTAAGAAGACACTCCTCACTCTTTCCAATTCTCTTGTGAAGAGTGAGGGATGTTCATAGCTTGGTCTTCCCAACACCTTACAAGCTATCTAGCCAAGGCACCTCAAAAAGGTAAAAGGAATGGGGAAGAGAAATGTCACTCATGAGGAGGGTTGTCTAGCCTAGGTAGGATCCTCAAAAGTTGAAATTTGGCAAACTTGGAAAACTCAACTTTTGGGGTGACTAAACAGTCCCTAGGGAGTGGACACATGGCTAAATTTGGCCTTCATCCATAGGTACATAATATGGCCCACTAAAAATGCCCCTAACTTGACCCTAGGAGTTAGTTTAACCCTCTAGAAACTCACCCAAAGTTTACCTACCGGTCAACCCTGAGTTGACCTTTCTAATGGCTCCCTATCCAAGACTTTCTTGGGACCATACTAGGATAATTGAAAAATGCATTGATAAAACAAATTCCTTCCAAGGGACATGTCATTGCCAACTCACTTTACAACACGTGTCAAGTGACACCACAAAAAATTACACATCACTAAAATACACATGGCAATGTCCATTTTTTTGGAATTAATAAATTAAACAATTTTCAAATTAAACACACATCCAAGCATAAACATTTACAAATTAAAACACATTTACAAATGAGGTGTTGTCTCTCCAAATAGACAACCCTTGGCTTCAGAAATGCACATAGGTTTAGGCTTGATTCTCCAAATACTTTCCATGGTCACATGGATTAGTTTTCCTGCACATCTCACTTTGCACATTAGTAACCCCAAATAATCACATTTAATATCAACATATGAAAAGAATACAATTCAGACACTTTGCATACAATTTCAATCATAATGATAAATTTATCATTTACCCAATAAAATCCACATAAAGCAATTTACTCAAAAGGCATCATCATAATCCTCATGAAACTCAATCATTAATATGGAATGCATCCATGTTTTCTAATAGCATAATGAAGTACTACAAATTCTGAGATAGTTGGCATACGTCATATCAAGATTATCAAATCAGTGGATCATATAGGATCTAAATCCATAACACATCAAAATGTGCACCGAAATGTAAAATGATCTTCCATAACCTAGTTTAATTATTTTTCCCACTAATCTATCCATCTAACATAGCCCATCCTATTGAATTATAGCATTTATTAATATGGTCAGCAATGGTCAACTAAGTTAACTAGAGCTTGATCGGGAAGGGGCTCTACACATATAGTAGTATCAATAAAACAAGGCGATTGTCCAGGTTTATCATCTGTTTGCATTCAATAGAAACAAGGGTCGTCTCCTTTCTTAGATATTCGAACATGAAGTCTTTGAGGTCCTAAGGTTATTCATTTTCAACATTACTCTGTGATGATGCTTTACTTATGGTTGGGTAGTGATTTCACTATTTGAGACTTGTCAACCCAAAATCTATCAATTGCTATATCTCAAACACATTAACAAAATCTCTAATTCATTCTAGACACCTAGTTGATCATATGACTAGTGAAAAATCTAAAAATTCTATTTCAACGCCATTGTAATTGTCACACCCAAGTAGGTTTCATTACTTACAAGTCAAGGCAAAAAAAAATAAAAAAGAGAAAAAGTGTTATGCCAAGTATTCATCTCAAGGCAAAAGAGAAATTATATATAACTAAAATATCACGCATGCAAGTGCGACAAAAATATTGACTATGGTAACATGCGAGTAACTCCATTAGGGCTATGAATGTCTATGGGCAATGGAGCAATATTCATGAGATTATAGTCTATAACCTCGTCGGAGCTTTAAAATCTTGCTGGCAGAGAGGATCTATTCAAGATGCTTTTGAAGTTAGGATAATCCATGTAGCTAGTCATATAGGATTCTAAGGATCTTTAGTGAACACAAGAGCAGCAATTAACTCATTTGCACGCACATGGGAAAAAGAAGATCAAAGTTTCAAGAATCAATGAGGAAGTTTTTTGCATCTCCATTTGTAAATCCTAGTCACTAAGTGTGTTAATTTGGATGTTCCAAGGGACCTTAAGGATCAATTGACCACTTATCTATGAAATGTTTTGTACCTCCAATTCAATTGGTGTATTACAAAGCGTTGAACAAACATCTTCATCCTTTTTCGAATAGGAAATGTATCTTCATCATTCATATTGCATTAACATAGATCATATCAAAAATTCATTGTCTCCACATGCATTCTATAGATCATCATGTCATGTAGGTCTGCATACTAGGGGCATAGCTGAAAAAATCCTAAAAATCATAAAATGTCCTGAACAAAATCCTAAATAATAAAAACTTCACCAAATAAAATAAAAAATTGAAAATTCAAAGCAAGAAAGCATAGACTATCATTCAAACCAAATCAACCATAGACAAACTATCAAGGTCTGCAATGAAACTTATCACATGTCTTGTTAATCAATCTAGAAAACTCTATCAAATATTAACATGTCTTATATAAGGAAAGGTACACTCGAAACCAGATAGATCGGTCTTATATGGGGTACTGACTCTTTGAAACTAGACATTCCTATCAATGATCACACAAATCAAAACAATGAAATTGATCAATATGGCTGCTAGATTTTGTCCAGGTTAGTCTTATCTCTTGTACTAAAATCCCACATCTTTTCTTTTTCTTGTAAATATCTTTTAGTCGCTTTTGTGACATCCTGGTTCTTTTGGAACCTTCATGGCTTGAAACCAATCATTGTCCTAATCTTAGGGTAATCGACTGATCAATTTACATGTCCTAAGCAGTATCAACCAAGTCATCTTTCTGTCGGCAGTATTAGGTCATCCACTCTGAGTCAGTCACCTGTCTCCTATCAACTATAGAGTTTTATCACTGAGTAAACAAGCAAAACAAGCCTACTGAAAACAATCACTAAACTGTTTGAGATATATCATGCCCAAAATTTAGGGCAAAAATGGAACAAATTTTTTTTAAAAAAATACTAATTTAATTAACAAGTTCACTCTCATGATAAGCGTTATTGAAATTTTCATAATTATGTTCGAGCTAATTCTGAAACGAACTAAGCATCGATAATTTGTTAAATATTATTTGCGGAAAACTAACTGGTTTAATTTTATCTCCACGAGATAGCTAGTCATTAGGTTTATTAAATCAATCACGCTAAAGAAATAGGAGAGGAAAAATTAATTTAATCTCCAATATGACTATATAGTCTAATCAATCATTTTTAAATTTCTCTTTATTACTTACTTCAAATTATAACCAGAATTATATATATATATATATTTATATATACATATATATATATATATTTATAATTAAATACTTACTCCCAAATGACCAGAATTATATTTATATATATATATATATATATATTTTATATATTTTAATTCTTTTTCCAAAAGCACAATAACTTTCTAAATGTTAATCAATATTTCTCCAACCCTATTTAGGGTTCTATATTTTTTTTTATATATATATAATATCAATTCTAAATTATCATAATATTTTTTAAATTCATTTGCCCTAGCCCTACCCGGGCTAGGGTTTAACCCTTTTTATTATTTCCATTGAATTTTTCCACAGGGCCGAACAAGCGATGGCGGCCATGTTTTTGTGCAGGTTATGAAGATGGAGGCGGGGAGGGTCGTGGCGCCACTGTGTGGGTGCACAGTGGGCGCCGCAGCACCACTGTGTGTCCACACAGTGGGCGCCGCTAGCGGCTCCCCACTGTGTGGCCATACAGTGGCAGCCGTGGCCGTCCACTGTGTGTCCACACAGTGGGAGCCGAAGCGGCTCCACTGTGTGTGCACACAGTGGGCGCCGCGCGGCCCTCACTGTGCGTACACACAGTGGGGTCCGCGTGGACCCAAAAACAATTCCCCTTTTTTTTTTATTTTTAAAAAAAAAAAATATATATTATATAAATATATATATATATATATATATATTTATATTTATATAAATTTATAATCATAGTTAAAAGGGTGAAATTATTCCAATATATATATATATATATTTATTTATTTTTAAAAAAAGATTTACATGCAACAATTTTAAATAATATAACAAAGGAAAAGCATTAAGTTAATTCAGAAACATATATATATATATATATATATATATATATATATATATATATATATATATATATATATATATATATATATATATATATATATATATATATATATATATATATAATAAGTGTTTTTTAATCAACACTAACTAAAAATACAATTTAGAAATACATTTTAAGAAAAAACAATATACTTCTCTAGAATAAAAAGATTCATTGATTTTTCCTCTAATAAAATATTTACATAAAACATCTTTTTTTTCTTTAAAATACTTAAGATCTTTCAGCATAAATAAACTCCTATTTTGCCACAAGTAAAATATAGATAAAATTTTAAATGAAATCTATTCTTTTTTTTTTTTATTAATACAAAGAGGCTTTTGCATGCAACTCAAAATAACTTTTCTTTTACTAAAAACTAGAAGTAGAAATAAAACAAGCTTTTCTTTTTTTTTACAACTCTAAGATATTCTACCAATTTACAGGCTATTTCTTTGTATAGCCACAACAATAAAACTTCAAGTCTATTTTCAAGAATTACAACTTGCTTCTCTTTTCTATGAATGAGGCATACTTCTATAACAATTTAAACAAATATCTGCAACTGAATTTAAGTATCTTCAATAATAATCTTCTGTGTCTTTTTCATGATTCCTATTCTCTTTTCTCCTGACTTTCCTGCATAATAGAAAACACAAATATGACCATGGAGTGCTCACCTCCTAGCCTAGGCTAACTGGTAGCCACCCCCGAGCTCGAAGAACCAATTCCTAGACGGGTAACAAACAGGCAAACACATAGAAAGCAATTGCATACAGATTTTCCAGACACATTCCTAACTTGGCTTTCACAGCACCACACTTTGGTGATGAACATTTTCAAAGGGTGGTAGTGGACCAATACCTTGAGAAGAACTGCAAGTATGAATAAACCAGAAGCCACCTCATGGCACAATAATAATATCAAGAATCTCAACCCCTTATTCCTTATGCCCCCCAAAGGCATTCTAGCCTTATATCCCTCCTTATGACCCCCATTGCACAAACAGGCCATGTAGCAAGGGTCACAACAAAGATCCCTTGTGATCGCTCTCAAAGTGAGTCTCTCACTCGAGGGTTGTCACTGCTACCACCCTCAAGATCCTCTTCTCTCCCAAGAGTAAGAGGTCTTGAGAAAACTCCCAAAACACAAACAAATCATAATGCAAAAATACCAAAAGATTTTCTAACATAAATTTTCAAGAACACAGATTTCTTACACCAACAACTTCCAGACATAAACAAGAAGAAGACATTAAAAGAATAATTGAAACCAACCTCAATCTGCCCAAAGGTATTATGATATTTGATGAAGAGCTGCCCAATCCACAAATCTTTTTCCTTCTACCCTTAACCAATTTTTCTATTCCATAACATTATTTTCTTTTCAAATTTTCTTCTGTCTCCAAAAATGGAGAGTGGGTGATTACCCTCAAAATCTCAAAATCTTGCTTAAGAAGCTCACTCTCTGAGTTCTCACAAGTTTCTAAAAACCAAAAGGGAAAGAAAGCAAAAAATGCAAAAAAGACTCCCATTCGAATAAGAAAAATCTAAATTAGATTTAACTTCTAAATTTTTAATTTTCGCACAACTCAAAAAAGCCAATTTTTAAAACGTTAAAAAGATCATTATAAAGTAGAAACTTGCCTAAAATTACCCCTAACCCCTAGGTATACCTTATGGGCTTTAGGAAACCCTATTAAACTACCCCTAGGTGTTCATTTAACCCATTTTAAACCCCTCTGAAGTTTATTTTCGGGTCAAACATAAGTTGACCACCCCAAATATTATATTCCCAAAGTATTTATGACAACACATTATTTTATTTAAGAAGAACTATAATTAAACACTTTCCCACCAAGAGACAAAATAAAACATTTAAATTTAAATCCACACATGTGTCAAGTGACACAAATAAAACACTTTTACAAAAATAAAACATGAAATTGTCTCTTGTGGTTTTTACACAATAATTTTAAATAACACTTAACACTCATGCAGCATATACTGTTACGAATAAAATACAACACAAACGGGGTGTTGTCTCTCCAAATAGACAAACCTTGGCTTACGAGCATACATAAGTCTAGGTTTGATTCTCCGTAATTTCCATGGTCACATGGTAAATTTCCTGCGCATCTCAATTTACACATTAGTACTTCCAAATATCCATATATAATACAATTCAATAATATAACAATGCACATCATTACTTGCATACAATTTTCATCTGCACAGATTGAATACATCTTTAATCAAGCAAATTCACATAAGCAATTTCATCCCAATTCACATAAACTAAACATACATCATAGTTCTATATTCAGAGTAAAGTCCTGCAAATTCAATAACGACATCTATCATTGCAATATCATCCTATCTAACAATCATGTAGTGTTTTATCTCATAAAGCATATAAGTAAATCACCAAATCATAGCAATGTTATCCAAATCCTGAAATCATATAAGTTCTAAGTCTCAAAAAGCATCAAAATAAAGTATCCATCATAGTCTAAATATAAAATCCACTGAATGTCAGATTGAGTCGAGGTGAGGCCTCACAAGATATGATTGAAATTTTCTTTGTGTGTTGTCTTTTAAATTGGTTTTCAATTATTATTCCTCCTGAGTAACTCGAGGAAGTATATTTTGACTAAGAGGAGCAAGGATTGGGGGCATAATACTTTTGTTTGTTTTTTGCTTGTAGGAATGAATCTGATGATCTAGAAACATCTAATCAATTGGGTGTCTGTGATAAGTGCCTTCACATCAAGGTGAAATCACCACATATACCTTGAATCTGCTTATTTGTATTCTATAGTCATTTCTTTTCCTATTTGAAGAAATTTCTTTAATATGCAATCCAGAGGCATGTGTAATCTGTCCATGGATATGAGTGAAAAAATGGTCATTACGGACAAGATAATGAATATTGCATATGAAAAGAAAGGAACTATGTTTTGCATTCTTTGTTTTTAAACCTCTCAGTGATGAAAATTAAGCATACCAAATCCAATGACTAGGTATAGGTTGCATTCATTCTAAATTTTATGCATCTAAAGTGATTTCAGCATGATAACAATGATCTCTTTATCTTTTGAATGAGAGTCTGAAGCAATCGTCATTTCTCAGCTAGGTAATCTATTTTTCATAATCGTTTCTTTGATCAAGTACTTGTGTATTGAGATGTTAGTTGCATACATGAGAATCTTATTTAGATCCATACATTTCATATATTTATTTGCATTCATATTATTGCATGAAAAAACTAAACATTTACATTACTAGTTACTCATTTTCATCATTTATTTGCATATGAAAAGAAATAAAAAAACAACATCCATACACATCTCCATTGCATACATCCATATTGAAAATATATGCATACATATAGAATAAAGCATATAGAAAGACATCTCATAATAAATCAGCACAAGTACGATGAAATCAAATCAAGAGCTCATATATCTCATCATAATCTCAGTGTCCAAGAGTACAAATGATATCAACTATCAAATACAATGTCTCATCGGAGCAAGAATCATATAAAATTGACAATGATACATTCAATCCCTTATATAGCCCAAACCCTAATTTTCACACTTGCTCCGATGGACGTAAAAATTATATCCTAAGCTAAATTGACTGTCCTCAGTCCATTTTCGGGATCGAATCAAAATCTGACATCACTTCTCTAGTCTAAATTTCACGACGTTGACCACTTGGCACTTTCATCCTCAAGTCAATTTTTGAATCATTTTGTTCTCAATTCAATTCTAAATCTCAATTTCATGCTCAAATCAACCCTAATTTTAATACTTCAACATCAATCTTCGTGTTTCAATAATTATCATCACCAAAAAATTGCCTAAAATCATTGTACCCTCACTATCTTTCGATTTTGCTCCTGAGGGGGCATACTCATTGGATCTTTTCTATGATCTTCATCAAAAGTCTTGAATTTTTTTCAAATCTTCATCTAAAGTCAGGCAAAAATGTTTCAAACAAAGAAAATCAATTAAACCTAGTTACTAGGGGCATCTTAACTAAATGACGTTGTATCTAGTTGATATTTTTTGATGTCAAATTAACCAATCTCTAGGGGCATATCAATCTTTGTCCTTATCTCAATCAATATTCAAATTGATATTCAATTTCATCACATCAAATCAAGCTAGACATTTTCTCTTTCTAATCAGTTCTTGTTCAATCAAGTTTGGAATCGGTTTTATCTCTTTGCTCAGTTGATTCTTGTTTAATCAAGTTTGGAATCGATTTTGTTGCTTTTCTTAGTCTATTCTTGTTCAATCAAGTTCGAAATTGGTTGCGTCTCTCGCTCAATATAGTTCAATCAAGTTCTAGATCAATGCCTATTTCTTGATCAATCAAGTTCAAGAATGGTATCACGCTCTTTGTTGATTCTTGTTCTATCAAATTCAGGATTGGTATCGCTTTAATCAATCTATTCAGTTTCATCACATTAAATCAAGCTAGACATTCTCTCTTGCTAATCGGTTCTTGTTCAATCAAGTTCAGAATTGGTTTTATCACTTTGCTCAGTCAATTCTTGTTCAATCAAGTTCAGAATTGGTTGCGTCTCTTGCTCAATCTAGTTCACTCAAGTTATAGATCAATGTTTGTTTCTTGATCAATAAAGTTCAAGAATGGTATCTTGCTCTTTGTCAGTCCTTGTTCAATCAAGTTCAGGATCGGTGTTGCTTTAATCAATATGTTGAGTTTCATCACTTCAAATCAAGCTGAACATCTCTCTCTTCATCAGTTTGTGATCCATCAAGTTCAGTACTGATATCTATTTGACATCAACTATTCTTTGAACCAACGCGCTGCTCGCACATTAAATCAAAGAGGGGCAAATGTAATACCCTAAAAATGATCATCTTAAACCATAGGCCCCCTAATCTCGACAACATCACCAAGGTCATAACCAAAGGCAATTAAAATTAATCTTGAGCACACAATTAATTTCTTAAATCATCAAATGTCACATGGAAAATTAATCACTTTGAGTTAGTTAAATAAATATTTAATTAATTGATCATTTCAAGTAAATCATTTTTAAACAATTATCCTATTTATTTTTATTAAATATCCTAGTATATTTAATTAAATAAATCAGTTTGCCATTAAATCATCAAAAAAGGAATTAATTGGAAAAAAAGAATTAAAATTTGAGAAAAGAAATCAAATGGAGATAATCTTGAAAATCAAATTTAAAATTGAAAAAATCTCAAAAAAGCAATTAAATCTTAAAATTGAATAAAATAGAGAATAAATCAATTTTTTTTTTCTTCTGATTTTATCTTAATTTTAGTTCAATTTCCTTTAAAACTGAGAAAAGCAACCAATCACATCAATTCACCTAGATTGTGCTTCTTCTTGGAAAATCTTGACCACTCATCATCATTTGATCTCAGCCGTTGGTTCCTTTATGAATTTTCTATAAATTCAGGCTCTCATCTTCTAATCAAGGAACCTAGAGACTATATTGTTATTCTATTTTTTTTTGCTCTAGGTTCATTAAGATTTAATATTAAGAATATTTGCATATTTGTTAAATCATTTAGCTTAATCATATTAGCCTAATATTCATTAATCTTATATATCTTGCATTTATCTAGCTTAATCTTGCATCCATTTAGCTCAATTTCATACTCATATAGATTAAATCCTTCGTTTAGGTGCTGTCTAGTCACTGGTATTGCATATTAAAATATGAGAGAAATACTAAAACTCACATTTACTAGAAGGCAATAGGTCACTTTGTGATGGTTTATTTGTCATTGTTGATTGATTTACTAACCATGCATCTAATGACTTTTTGAAGTGTTGTGTATTCCAGATACAGATATAATCCACTTTTCACACACACACATTCCATATTATCATCCATGTTATCTCCCTTTACCATCACCCTACCAATATCTTTGAGCACACCTGAAACCATGGTCCATTGTAGCACATCTTTCAAGGTTACCATCAAAATAATGAGATGCGTGAGTCCTTCCTACATCTCCTACCATGTATCCATTATCTTTCAAAATTCCAAAAATATAAAAAAAGAAAAAAATAAAAAAATAAAAAAGAAAAAAAATTTGTCCAATGGTGAAAAGCACTTCTCGTGGAACCTTGTGCAAGTACCATGATGAAAACATAACAAACAAGAATCATGTATAATTCATCATCCTCTTGCACTCTATACTTGGGGGCAAGTTTCATTTGAGCTATCTTACATACTGCATCTCCCATTATCCCTCATCCCCTATCCATCACCTAGCTACATCCATATCCCCTTTTTCACCTTTGTTCTTGACAAGGATATGATGTCCATAAGAATCATGCATCTTATCTGCATCACCTTATCCATTTCTTGCTTCCATCATTCATTATAACATTTGATCTTGATTATCCTATCTAAATCCATCCCTTGACCTTAATCAAAACTAAGGACATAAAATGTAAAACATGTTTTCAGAAACCTCTTGACATGTCCATTCCCATGGAACATGGTCCATTCAATGCCCCATGCCACCACCTTACATTTTCCATACCAAACCCTTAGCTTGGATACACATGTTGTCCCTGGTGTCACAAAGGATTGCACCCGTGAAGCTAAGTATAAAACCCAACAATCTTGTGAAACATGGGAATACTTTCAGGCCTATGGGTTGCCTCTATTGAAAGTAGACCTCTGGATTATAGGCTGGCTTCTTGTATGATGAATCTCCTTAAACTAAATTTTTTCTAGAGAAAAAGGATAGAAAGCTTGCTTAAAAATTGAAATCCTAAAGCTATAGGAGGTGATTGCACAAAAATTGTTTAGTTCTACTTGTTGGCCTAAAACTATGACCAATTGCAATAAAGATTTATATTTATCTCACAAATAAAATAAGATCATGAAATTCATCAATATTTCATGTGAAGGCTCAAATTTTTCCAATGTTGTATGAAGGAAAAGTGAATTTTCACAACATGCAACTGATTGGAAATCAAATGAACACAACCCACAACCTAGATTTACTATGAAATCTTCCTATTTCTTCAAAGCATAAATGAGAGAGAGTAAAGAATTCAGCAATAAATCACAATACTTCTATCAAATTATTCATCTGACAATGAAAAAAATAAGAATAATTGACAAATAAATTTGCTTTCTCTATTGATTACTGAAAATAAATCTATTACAATGCATAAAATTTGTGTGCTACAATACTTTTTTTGTTATGTTTACGTGGAAAAGACTTTATAGAAACAATATTGAGAAAAGAGAACTTAAGATAGATGGGCTCTTTATTTAGTCTTTGTTTCACTTTAATCCTCAAAAATCTGCATGTGAGCCTCCTTGGTCGAAATTGCCTAAAAAGTCTACAAAAGGCATGCAAAACTTCTCCAAAATGACAATTTGTGAGCCCAAAATAGTTCCTTGATTCATGGTTTATGGAAGTGGAAGCCTTTTATGACGCACGAGCTGCTATATTTATCCAAAAAGCACTCCTTTTCTCTAAATTATACATGGATTTAACATATTCCCTTTTTTAATAATTTAATATAATTTTATTAAAAAAATTAAGATAATTGTCATAATAAAACTATATTAAATTATTAATAAAAATAATTTAAAATAACTTTATTAAGACATTTGATATAATTGTTTAATAGTTATTTAAATATTTTATTGCATGAAATATTTAAAAGGCTCAAAAAGCATTTACATCCTTATTTTTCTCAAATCCCTATTTTAGCTCGAGGGTTCTTTTTAAAAAACATAGGCCAAATGACTTAAAAGTTATGACCACGATGCTAACAATAGAAAGGTGATTTATTTTTAAAACAAATCAAAAAGGCCCTATACTTCGAACTAGGGCATGAATAGATAATCCTCAAACCCTAAAAGCATTTCACTATTTTTACTTTTGTCTTCTTAGAGAAGACTCTTTGTGGGCATGCCAAAAAATGTCACCTATTTTTGTCCTTATGCCAAAAATAGCCTCCTACAAAGAAATCCTACACTTCCACTTTAATAGAGTCAAAAAATTAAATCAAATATCTTTGATTTAATAAAAAAGAATAAAATAAAGGGTAAAGCATTAATAACCTTTTGGAGGGAAATATTTTACCAATAAATCAGTGCATGGTCTAACTACAGTTATATTAGTCTTCAACCCGAAGTTAAGTGCAGCTAGCACTAATCATGCCCAAGCTCAAACACAAAGCTATTTCCAGGGAAGAGCACCGAAAGAGAGCTCCATGCAAAAAAATCTTAATGCAAAGAGCTATACATGCAGAAAGCGAGTTTGAAGGGTCTATCTTCAATGCTCTTTTAGTTCATAAAGTCTAGAATAAGATATTTACATGCACTAGCGTAGAAGGAGCATCTTTAAGGGAGTCTTAAATTCTTGTTTTTCATTGAGTGATAGTCACTAAGCCTATATCTTTAAAGGGAAATCAATCAATGGTTGTGTATGTATATCTTCAGCGTGTTTTCTCTTTATTACTTTGCATTATGATTATAATATCTATTCATTCTGGAGGTTCAAAGTAGAAAGGGTTTTGTAAATGCATAAAAGAAAACTCCAGAAATGATCTTCAAAAAAAAAGAAGAGCCAAACATTGAACTTCAATTAAAAATCAATGTCAGAGGTTATTAGTATGTGGCACAGAGAATGCAGCAAGGAAGAACAATGAGGAGCCTCCTGAGGAGCAGTACCAATAGACAGTCATCATGATTGGAGAATGGTCTGCATATTCAAAGATAGAGCGCTATGAATTAGAGAAGTCATTCAAAAAGATTCACAACTAGCTCAGTGATCATATCAAGGTTAACATAATGATATTAAGGTCACTTATAATAGAGAACACAATTGTTACAGGTTTTGACAATGAAAGACATTCATGAAGATCATTCATAGAGAAAAGGAGATCATAGAGGTGTGGAACTAGTTAGCATGACTCAAATTTGAGAAAGTAGCCCTATGAGAGAAGACTCGGGTATAGAATTTAAATGTGAAAGAGTTGGAGAAAGTTTATGATAATAATATCATTGTTCAATCAATAAGAGAAGTCCATGAAAGCCTAATGTGACCAAGGACTATCAGCACACTCAAACAGATAAATTGACAGCCATGGAAGAAAGTCCTTTTACTATCCAAAACAACTCATAGCAAGACAACATTGTTCGAAGACACAATGTAATGATCATTACATAGGCTTCAAGGTAGTGTAGGTCAGTAATGTAAAAGTAAAGATCAAAGAGTTTCAGAACATTGGGCATATCTAGAATTTATCAGGGCAAATTAGTAAGGATAGTCATAGTAGCTTTTTTCATCAATAAAAGGGTCCAAAAATAGTAAAAGATCATGAAGTAGTCAAAAGAGATGTTGCATATTTAAGACAAAAAATAGTCTCATAGTCATCACCGAAAACACAATAAAAAGGTAGCTTCTATAGTGGAAGGTCTTAAGAAACATAGATTAGATTTGTTGTCAAAAGATAAAGAATATCAAAACACAAGTTACAGACATGTAGAATATCGTCAGAGATTATAATCATCAAAATTAATAACTACCCTATTGCAGCAGAAGACCAATGAGCACCATTTATGATGGATAGAGTAACATGCAAAGCAATGGGAAGGCAACTAATCTATGCATGAATAAATGTCACTATAAGTATAATTATCAAATAGAACAATGTTAATTGAAGATCAAAGGGGCTTAGAACAGTATAGAAGCAGCCCTTAATGCTATAAGTTTGGTAGAGAAACATGCAATCACAGAATAGTCATAAGCTCATAATAACAAAACATGAAAGACACCATACATGTCAAGATAGTGGTCATTTTTTACCATGTCCATTCAAAACAAAATAAAGACAAAATATAATAGTCTTTGCAAATGACTATGACAGTCATAAGCACAAGAAGGGTTAGAAAGACAACAAAATAGTGAGCACAAATATTATGAGCAGGGTCAAAAGAATGCATATAAATTCACCCATGTGTAAGGAACTTAAGTAGCGGAATAATTTCCTACACTAACCTTGAGAGGAGGGTAATAAAAATTTTTTTACAGATCATCACAACAGTTATAGAAAAAAGAAATAGATATAATAACATTCAAACTATAACACAGTGATTTACGTGGGGAAAACCCTTCCAGGAAAAAAACCTCGCAGTCCAAAAGCCGCCCAATATATTATTCAACAATCAAAATAGATTACAATATACTTGTACATCAAGCTCTTTGCAGAAGTACCACTAATCAAAGATTCAGAGGTAACTCAATAGCCATAAGACTCTTACACACAACCTCTATCTCACGCACCTCATATATAGGAGATACAATACAAGAAACTGTCAAATGATATTACAAAACCATGGGCTAAAACCACCCAATAAGGTGTAGCCAACCTTATCTCCCTTCTAGATAGCCTATGGCATGTTAAAAGACACATCAACATGTGTCCCTCCCTTTTACAACTCATTTATGTGTTCGATGTATTTTATATTTCCTATTTCAGGAGTACAAACTTCTGGAGGTCATAACTTGTGATCCGTGTGTCCAATTGATGAACTGTTTGAAGCACTGAAAAGCTCACGAAGTGCTATATTGCCTCATAAATAGTTACATCATTTACACCCACTTTTTAGGGAATTTTGGGGCCTCTAAATTCCTAAAAATCAAATTTAAACCTTTCATTGGACCCCTCAAAAACAAAAAATTTAATATCTTCAAAAGTAGTTGTGATCTTGCAATGTAACTTTACCAGAATGCTTATCTAATCAACCAGAAGCTTCGTGAAGAATTTACACCATTTTGTGCCCTAATGAAAACTTAGTATAAATAGTAACCTTATGTAAATGCAAGGTTGAGACACCATTTTCCCAACAAATCTCCCACTTGTCGAACTCCTTGCAAGAGAAAAGGGAGATTCAACACAATAAATCAATTTCTAGGGGCCATGAGGCCCATAGACTCTGAAAACCATCTGAACTTCTCTATGCTCACAACCTTAGTTAAAGAATCAGTAACATTCATCAAAGTTTCTACCTTAACCAGCTTCACACTACCATCTTTGACCATATCTCTAACAAAATGATATTGAACATCAATGTGGTTGGTTCAGGTATGAAATGTCGAGTTCTTAGCTAGGCATATTAGACTCTGACTGTCACAATAAACTGTCATGGCTCCTTGTTTTATTCCAATGTCTAAAAATAGTCTCTTAAGCCAAATGGCTTCTTTACAAGCATGAGTAGTTTCCATATACTCTGCTTCAATAGTGGACAAAGAAACCATGACCTATCGCTTACTCATCCAACTAATTGCACCACCAAATAAAGTAAACACATAAGTACTGGTGCATCTTCTGCTATCATTATCACCTACCTAGTCTAAATCCACATAACCATAAATATCAAGGGAAATCACATCTCTAGCTGAATTACCATGATAACATGAAGAATACTCTGAGGTACCCTTCAAATATCTGAAGACTCTTTTGGCTGCATGCCAATGAACTCTACCAGGATTAAACATATATATGGATAAAACTCCCACTTCTTGGGCAATGTCTGGTCTAGTACAAACCATAACATACATCAAACTTCCAACTGCACTTTGGTAAGGCACTCTTCTCATGTCTTCCATCTCCAATGGGGATGCAAGACAATCTGGAGTAGATGATTTTGTTTCAACTATAAAAGGAACACACAATGGTCTGCAATCTTGCATGTTGAACCTCTATACCACTGAATTCACATACTTACTCTGACCTAGCCATAGCTTTCTATTTACTCTATATCTTTTATTTTCAATCCCAAGAATGTGTTCCCCTACACCAAGATCTTTCATTTAAAATTTAGTAGCGAGTTGAGACTTTAGTTCAGAAATCATACCTTTCCCTTTACCAATGAATAACATATCATCAACATACAATGCAATGTACAGGAAATGATCACTATCATATTTATAAAAAACATAGTGATCTGATTTAGAACGCTCAAATCCCAAACTCAACACATATATATCAAATTTATGGTACCACACCCTAAGACTCTATTTGAGGCCATACAAAGATTTCTTTAATTTACAAACCAAATTACTATTATCTTTCACCACATAATGCTCTGGTTGTGTCATATAAATATCCTCCTCCAAATCATCATGAAGGAAAGCAGTTTTCACATCCATTTGCTCAACCTCTAAATCATAAGCAACATCAATAGAAAGCAAAAATCTAATGGATGTCATTTTTGCAACAAGAGAAAATATATCACCATAATCAACCCCCTCAACTTGAGAGTAGCCTTTTGCAAACAGCCTCACTTTATACTTATCAATGCTCCCATCTGAATCAATCTTTTATTTTTCTTCTTCTTTTCTTCTTTGCGGTCCTTATGGATGTGACCTAGTTTACCGCAATTCCAGCAAATGACTTTGGACTTTCTAGGAGATTTCAATCTCCCTCTCGATTTGGAATTATCACGCTTTTCATTCTTCTTGCCTTTCTCCTTAGGTCTTCCATGAATAGTTAGGGCTTCCTTTGAACTGAGGGATACCTTCCTCTACATTTCTTCACCAAGTAGGGCACCCACCACATCTTCAGACTTTAAAACAATAGAAGTAATACCAATATCCATGACAAGAGAATACCACGAATCAAGCAAAGAACAAAGAAAGATTTGGCATTTCTTCTCTTCATTTATCTTAACATCAGTAGATACTAATTGAGCCATGAACATATTGATTGCTTCTAGGTGGTCTGCAATTCATCCACCCTCTTCCATCTTCAAGGAATACAATTTTTTCCTCAATAAAATCTAATTTAATAAAGATTTCACTTGATACATTTCACCAAGCCTAGTACATATCTTCTTTATAGTGTTTTCTTCGTGGAAATTGATCAGAACAAAGTCTTCCGAAACAGTCTAATTAGACCATTAGCTTTTCGGTCCATAACATCATATTGAGCCGCCGCCATAGGATCTATGGGCCTTTCAACATTCGCATCAACAACATCCCATAGATCTCGATCTATTAGTAGATCTTCCATCTTCAACTTCCACATCTCAAAATTTGTTCCATTAAATTTCTCCACCTCTATTTTCCCTGATGAACTTGCCATCTGAAAATTCCTACAACAAGATCAAAAAGTGTCTTTTGCACAAGATTTGACTCAAATATAGATTAGTTCAAAAAAACCAACAACCCATAACTGAAACCAAAGGTGATCAAGCTCTGATACCACTTGTAAGGAAGTTAACTAGCAGAACAAATTCCTACACTAACCTTCAGAGGAGGGTAATACAATTTTTTTTATAGATCATCACAACACTTATAGAAAACAAAAATAGATATAGTAATACTCAAACCATAACACAATGATTTACATGGGGAAAACCCTTTTGGGAAAAAAACCCCACACTCCAAAAGTCACCCAATATATTATTCAGCAATCAAAACAAATTACAATATACTTGTAGAGAAAGCTCTTTACAGGAGTACCACTAATCAAATATTCAAAGGTAACTTAGTAGCCATAAGACTCTTACACATAACCTCTATCTCATGCACCTCATATATAGGAGATACAATACAAGAAACTGTCAAATGGTATTACAAAACCATGGGCTAAAACCACCCAATAAGGTGTATCCAACCTTATCTCCCTTCTAGATTCCCTATAATGTGCTAAAACATACATCAACATGTTTCGGGCTCCCTTTTACAACTCATTTATGTGTTCGATGTATTTTATATTTCCTATTTCATGAGTACAAACTGTCAGAGGCCATAACTTGTGAACAGTGTATCCAATTGACGAACAGTTTGCAGCGTTGTAAATCTCACGACATGCTCTATTGCGTCATAATCGCTACACCATTTACACCCACTTTTCAAGGTGTTGCGGGGCCTCTAAATTCCTCACAATCAAATTTAAACATTTCATTGGATGCCTCCTAAATGAAAAATTTAATCTCTTCAAAACTAGTTGTGATCTTGCGACGTAACTTTACCGGAATGCTTATCTAGCCAACCAGAAGCTTCACGGAGAATTTCGCACCATTTCGTGCCCAAATGAAAAATTACTATAAATAGTAACCTTATATAAATTCAAGGTTGAGACACCATTTTCCAAACACCATGTAGCCACAGTCATGTAATAGGACAACGAGAGATCAACATGAAGAGTTCACACATACCCAAGCCACAGTATGAGATAGCCAATAGAATACTAAACAAAATTGCAGCCAAGTCACAAGCCTAAGGGCATCACAAAGACAAATTCCAAATCCAATGAAAGATAGTTCTAGTATTGGTGTTTCACAAAGAAGATAAGACAACCCATGAGAAGATAGTGATTAGGCCTAAAAGCTAGAGTGGATAGATAAGAAAACCAAATGGCATCACAAAAAGAGGAGCACAAACAATCATGTTTTGTGGGTTATCAAGATAGTGATGAAACCTTCATTGAACAATATTGTAAACCTAAGAAACACAACCACCTAATACTCAGAGACAGAGCTACACAAATATGTAGGATACTTTTGAGTCATGATAGAAAAGTACAACCCCAATCCTCAAAAGCATTGAAGATATAGTCATCATAGAGGCTAAAAGGGTAGTTATGCATCAGTCCATACCAATGGAGTGTTAGGATTCCCAAAGATATTGAGAGGGGGGGGGGGGGGGGGTGAATCAGTATCTAACTGGTTGGATAATTTTCTTAACTTAAAACATGTAAAGCATATCAGTACTGTATACCGGTTAAAAAAAAGTACTGCAATAAACATAGATAACATCAACCACATGAAAACCACACCATAACACAGTAGTTTAACGAGGAAACCTGGTGTGGGAAGAAACTCAGTGGGATTTGTGACCCACAATATTCACTTACTGGCCTATAAGAGAATATTACTGCTACAATAGGGGCCTGCACATGCAGGAAGGCCAAGTGCCTAGAGCTCATTGCTCAATTGCAAAATGGGAAGTCTCATTGACTTACAAAATGGATTATGCAAATCCAATGTCTTGTACTGCCTCAAAATAGCATCTACTATGCTAGATCTAGTACCGGTTTTAGCTCTGCTTCATGCATAAACCCTTAACCTATAATTCACATAATAGGTCTTCCTTATTTCGCCTATCTACCTTTTTCCTTACAAAATGTTCTATAATGATCTCATACATATATGAGTCATTTTCCAACTTGCCTAGTTAGCTTATAATGATTTTACATTTAATTACAAATTATATAATAAACAAAATTCTTGTCGCCCTGGGTGCCGGTATACTTCCCTTCACTGTCGGTGTTCTATGTGCCGGTGTAGAGTCTGTTGTTGCTGGTGCCGGTAAATTGTCTTGCTAGTGTCATAGGATTGTAAGGTTGCCATCAGTGACAAAACCTTCAATCACCTACAATATCTCATTGGAGTGGGTATTTGCCAACAATCTCCCCCTTTGGCATTGATGGCAACACTCATGAGAAAAATCCAAAAAGTGTCATAAAAAAGAATCTGCCAAAATTGTCTTAGCAAAAATTATGTACCAAAAAAAATATGTGCTCCCCCTGAGCTGATGAGCCATTTGCTGATTATTTTTCTCATTACCACTACTCCCCCTTGGGCATCAATGACAAAGGTTGTCAGAGTGTCAATTGAGTGTGGTTTCCAGCTTCATCCTTGTAACCGGTTGGTTACAATTTGAAAAAGGTCTTCTAATACCATATTCAAGCTCTGAGTGAACCACTTCACTATCCTTTAATGCGGCCTCTGTCCTCTAAATTGTACCGGTGAGGTGTTGCATTTTTTGTTCCGGTGTTTTCTATCCTTGAACTAGAGCCTCAGATATCTCTTTTCTTAAGGAGGCAAGGTAGTCCAATTTTGGACTAAGTCTCCATTTTAGATCTTTTGCCTTTCCTTCTATTCTTTCCTTTTCTCTTTCCAACTTCAGAAGTTCCTCCTCAAAACCTGTTGATCTTCTTGTCTATATCTATTATCAAGAAGTTTGTTTTGCATGTATCTCTGTATAAAGTTTTAAACTCTTTTAGTGTATTACATAGTGTCGGTAAAAGAGTGTCAAATTGTCTCATACACTTCTTTATTTCCTCTTCAAAGAATTTGTGTTTTTCCTTCTCTAGTTTCTCTTAGAATGCTTCCTTGTTTATTTGTTCAACTATCACAATGTTGTTAGTAATATACTTAGACAATGTGTCAAGTTGATTCAAAGAATCTTTATTATCCACATTACATTTGGGTGCTATCATTTTCAAAATTGAAATTGTGTCATCAATTGCTTTGTATGCTTGTGAACTACACTCTGTTATCTTCTTGATAGAATCCAAAAGAACTTTTGTCACATTTGTTGCTCTGATTTCTGCAATGGAAGAACCAACAATCTATATTCCATTAGTGGGAGCAATTTCTTTGCTTGTGGTGACCTCTGATAGGTCAGTTTGTGTTTGCATTTCTTTAAGCAAAGGTTTGGATTGCTCAGCTATTTCTGATGGCACTATCTCTGCATGAACATGTTCCTATGAGGGATCCTGTTGCTCTGCCTGTTTCTCAGTGTTGTCACCTATTGGTTTACCTTCTGTGCTATCTGTTGCCGGTGGCTCATTTGCCACATCTATTTTCCCTGTTGAATCCTTATCTACCACAATATTGACTTTCTGAGTGTCAATGTTCATTGTATATAACACCTCAAAATCAGGATTTGTGTCCTCATGTGGTATGTCCATACTCTCACTAGCCGGTTGATTGTTAGTGGTAACTATCGATGGAGTATCTAGAGGCCGTGGGGATAAGTTATCTATTATTTTTATGCTGGATGGTCCACCAACCTTACCTTTTCCCTTATCCTTTTGATATACCTTGATGGGTTTAGGGCTTCAATACTCTTCCTGCTTTTCCTTCTCTACAAGGAATATGTCCCATGCATTAGCTTTTTCTTCTATTACCTTATTTACTCTCCTTGCCATTAGTGCTACATGTCGGTGAGAAAATGAAAATACTGACCGGTTAGCTTCTGAGATCAATTTATCTATCTCATCAGGTGAGTTTATAGGATGTACAACAAGTAATTTTTCAATTTTTATTTTCTTATCAAGTTCAATAATACCTACTCTCCTAGCTTCAAGTCTATTGTAGAGATCTGTCGATATTTCATCAACAACTTGCATCAAAAATTTCTTTAAAATATCTAAGTGAAATATTACACTTTTCTCCACTTTATCTTTGTCATCATCTGATAGTGTGTTATACATTTTGCTGATATTTTTCAATTTACCATCCTCAGTAATTTCATCTAGTAATTTATCAATAGGAGCTATGGACTTCTTCTTAGGAGTCATCTTTTTCTTCTTCAGAGTTAATATCTTTGCTGGGGGCCTTACTGCCTGTTGTTTCTGTCTTGTTCTTCTAGGAGAAGGTGAAGATACCAGTGAAGATTTCCTTTTTCTCACAACTCTTTTGAATGCAGCTGGTATGTCACTTTCTGAAGAAGTTCCAACCAGTGAAAGGTGAATTTCTAGTTGAAGTTCTTCTAACCCATCTTCAGTAATACCGGTTTGTTTAAGTACATCTTCCTTAATAGCTTTTGCTTGCCTAGATCCTTTTCTAACTATTGCTTCAACCTTTTTAACATTTTTCTTGCATTGAATTTGTTGTTCAATAGTCTCAGCACTGCCAAATACCTCTTCTTTGGGTTCCTTAGGTACTTCTAGGAGGGCTTTTGCATATGTTTCTATTATGTGGTCATTAGTTTCATACCCCATTTCAGTAACCCAGATGGTTCTTGGGATAACTGCCTCCATCCAAATTTCATCCTTATACTTGTTCACAATTGCTTGTGACAATCTGACTCTAGTCTTCATTTGGGCCTTCAGTGCCTGAAAATACTTATTTATGTTCTTTTCTTTGTTCTCTCCCATGTTGTTTAGTAAATCTGACAACTATTTGCCTACCGGTATATCAAAACCAAGATTTCTGTTATCGATACCAGGTACTTGTTTGGTTATGTGTAGCATTAGACAGACAAGTAGGTTTCCAAATCTGAATGTCCCCTTTTTGTCTTTCTTTATCTTTCCCAAATTGTCAATTAGTGCATCTTTAAGCCATTCGCACACATATATTTTTGCATTATCATTAACCATGTCATAGGCACTCTTTATGCATAGGCTAGAGACTGAGTTAAACCTATTTTCATGTGTGGTTTTGTAGCCTAAGATCATACTGATGAATCTGACATTGATATCCATTACATCATTTACCCTTAAGGATCTCTTATCAGATGTTGCACCAGTTAGGTTAATCACTAGGTCATTTGAGACCTTCTTTGTTTTATCAGGTCTGATACTGGTGGAAGGTAACCCTATCACAGCCTTTACTACTTCTTTTGTGATTTTGTGAACTGAGTCCAACCAGAAGAATGCACCATGTACTCTGCTTAGTACTATCCTTATAACATCCTTGGGAAAATCCGAGATACTGAGAATTTCAGTGAGACCTAGGGTTTCTACTATCTTGTGTTCAGGTTTGATATTTTTGGATTTATCACAAATTATAGATTTATACATATTCTTAATTTCCTCATCACCTAATTCCTCTATATGACAATGTATATACATTCTAGGGTCTTCAGCAAAAACTACTCCCTTAGGGATTTGGGAAAATGCACCAATATTTTCATCTTTCTTGGCAATTTCAGGAACTAATTGGAATACAGGTCTAGGGCATTTAATAACTTCGACAACAGTAGGGTTTGCAATGAATTCGGGAACAGATGAAGAAGCCATGATTATAAATACCTTTATCTGCCTTAAGGAATGATTGCTTGATGAATTGCTTCACTTCTTTGCATGGAATGCCTTCGCTCGAGAATTTTCGCGCTCTCAAAGATTTGAATGCTCGGTGAAATAAAAATGAAGCCAAAACACTTGTTTTATAATGTTAATTTTGCCAACTACCACATTTAATGCTTGTCGGTTAAGTAATGACTTAACTTATCTGCCTGTATAGAAGTAATTTCAACTTCTCACCATCAACCGAGGGAATAGTAGCATGTTTCACATTTGGTTGCTAAACCCTCAAAGGAATTTTCTTCAGCTAGATGAAGAGTCTCCTGTCGGTGGAGTGTTACTTTGTTCTGTCGGTGGAGGAGTAGTCCTGTCAATATTTAGATCTGACTTTTTGATCCATTATTTTGAGAATTCTTGCTTTACCTCTTCAACCTTTTATTTACCTTTCAAGCTAGCACCATTATTACTTGTCGGTGATGCCTTACTTCTGTAGAATTTTGCAATATGTCCAATCTTGTTATAGGCATAACAAGTCACATTATTTTTCTGAATAGCTTTCCCATATCCTATGTCGGTTTGTGTTCTGCACTGATTAGATAAGTGTCCAGATCTTCCACAACCATAACATCTTACATTCATTCTGCAATTTTTTGAGTTATGACCAATTTTGTTGCATTTGGAGAATTGACTGGTGGGTGTATTAGTGCTCTGATCATTTCTAGATCTACATTGATTTTCTCTATGACCATACTTGTTACAGTTAAAGCATTTGCCATTAAATTTATAAGCAGTAGGTTGTCTTACCGATTTGCTATGATCATGTGTGTTTGCAGTACCAAAGCTTTCACCAGTTACAAAGCCAAGGCCATTAGTGTCACCATTAGGTTTCTAATTCTTCAACAAGATACCAAGTTCTTCTGATCTTTTCTTGAATTTTTCTTTGTGCTGATTTGCAGTATCCAGTTCTCTCTCCAAGATACATTTCTGTCTCATGAGTTCATTTGAGTTATTTTGTGCATGCATCAGATCTGTCTTCAACATATCATTTTCATAACTAAGTCTTGTGTTTTCATTTGCAGCATCATTCAGTCTTCTAGTCAAGTCTTCTTCATTCTTCTTTCTATCTTCAATTTCTTTACAAAATCTCATAGTCATATCCTACATCTCATTCTTCATTGTCATGTTTTCTTGTTTTAGCTTATTCATCAGATCACTAAGAGTTTCCTTTTCATCATTCTCATTTTGCATCTTTTCACAAAGTTCTCTTCTCTTGTTTCTTGCAATGGTAAGATTTTCTTGAAGTACTTGAATAATGTCTTGTGCAGCTTTAAGATCATCTTCAAGTTTGATATTTTTCAACTTTTCTGTATCATAGTCTAAGAGAGCTGCTTCTAATTGCTTCATCAAGTTTTCCATCTCTACCAGTGTCAAGATCTTCCTCAAGTTGTTAGGATTCTGAAAATAGAGGACCAAGCTCTGATACCAATTGTTAGGATTCCCAAAGATACTGAGAGGGAGGGTGAATCAATATCTAACCAGTTGAATAATTTTCTTAACTTAAAACATGTAAAGCATATCAGTACTGTATACCGGTAAAAAAAAAGTAATGCAATAAACAAAGATAACATCAACCACATGAAAATCACACCATAACACAGTAGTTTAATGAGGAAACCTAGCGTGGGAAAAACCTTGGTGGGATTTGTGACCCATAATATTCACTTATTGGCCAATAAGAGAATATTACTGCTACAATAGGGGCCTGCACATGCAGGAAGGCCAAGTGCCTAGAGCTCACTGCTCAATTATAAAATGGGAAGTCTCACTGACTTACAAAATGGATTATGCAAATCCAATGTCTTGTACTACTTCAAAATAGCATCTACTATGCTAGATCATGTACCGGTTTTATCTCTGCTTCATACATAAACCCTTAACCTATAATTCGCATAATAGGTCTGCCTTATTTCGCCTATCTACCTTTTTCCTTACAAAATGTTCTATAATGATCTCATACATATATGAGTCATTTTACAACTTGCCAAGTTGGCTTATAATGATTTTACATTTAATTACAAATTATATAATAAACAAAATTCTTGTCGGCCTGGGTGTCGGTATACTTCCTTTCACTGCCAGTGTTCTATGTGCCGGTGTAGAGTCCGTCATTGCTGGTGCCGATAAATTGGCTTGCCGGTGTCATAGGATTGTAAGGTTTCCATCAATGACAAAACCTTCAATCACCTACCATATCTCATTAGAGTGGTCATTTGCCAACATGGAGCAGTAGATATTCAATCAATCCAATGAGAAACATTCTAATTAAAATTCATTGTCATATGTATGAGCAAACCAAGAAGAAGATTTAAAATTCAGTCAAGAGGTCACTGCTAGAAAACAAAGATAACATTGTCATTACATTTTAGTGTCCATTTTTGGGACACAAGCATGATCTAGGGTTTTTGACCTAGGGCAACATATAGTGAGAAAAAAATAGTGAGCTTTAAGATTGTGTGACATAAAGTATTCACAAAGAAAAAGAACACGTCTTAGGCCAATCATAACAATCACATGTGCATCATCAAAATACAATATACAACCCAAGCAGGGGTCTTTGCCATTAAAAACATATCAAAGCTTTTAAAACATTACAAGAAGATAAATAATAGAAGGACACAGTAAGAAACACAAAAGATGCATCGACTACTATAGCAGTGTACCCTAGAGAATAACCACCAAGTATTGACAAGTTTTAAGACAAAGAGGTCAAGTGGTTAAGCAATCTCAATGTTCCCTTTAGCAGATTTTAGGATGTCATAGTCAAATGAACTAGTGACAAAAATGTAAAGGAGTAGTTTGTTGACTCCAAAAGACTTCTTAGCATGCAAATAAGTTGCTCAATGGGTATACATGCATATTAGCATCAATTTTGAGCTAAAATATCTCAGTTTTGAAATGTTTTAAGGGTTTTTTTGCATGAAATTATTCCTATCCGCCCCCATGCTCTTGAACATCATGAAATCAATTAAAGATAGATTGGATATATTAAATGAGTTGTACTTATAGGTTTCATCTAGTTTGAGCCTAATAAATAGGAAATTTAAGGGGATTTGCAGTAGTTTACATGCAATTAGAAGCCCCTGTTGGGTTGGATATCAGTCGAGAGAGACTTTACGCTTACTTACACTTAGTTTGGGTCAATTTTGACCTTGTTTATGCATGTCTCTTTCTCAAATTTGACCAAGCAAGGAAAAATCATGCAAAGTAAAGATATAAATGAGTGATTTAAGGTTAGATAGAGAAGTTCAAGATCAATTTATGCTCCCACAAGCATGTACCACCAATTAAGAAGTAGCTTGGGAGCACTTACACTCAGTTTGAGGTAAATTTACATGCCCTTTTGCATGGTTTTCAAGAAAATTAGACCAAGAAGACTCTTCATGAAGATTTTAGAGTAAAAGAAAAGATTAATTCTAAATAAAGAGCTTAGCTATCTTTAGCTTTCTTTTCCCAAGAATTTTTCTATAAACTCTTTTCTTCTCTTCTTTTTTTTTAGTTCTTTTATCTCCTTAGTGTTGGTCCTCACAACTGGAATGGCAACTAGGTAATAAAACACAATTCAGAGATTGAATATACTTGAATAGCTAACTTTCTTGTGGCAAAGGCTCATTTATTTATCAACCAGGGAAACAAAGTTGAAATGGGCTAGCACTGTATGTGCACCAGGTTCGTATTGTAACCATTCTAAATTACTGCAGGAAAGGAAATTCTTCTAAAGTAAACACACGGAATCTTAATGAACTAATGTTTAATCTTAAAATTGGAAATTACTTTAAACAACTACTATTAAATGATAAAGTTTTGGCAAGCAACGGGAACTACTTCGCTGTTGTGCCTGCAGGAATAGACACAGGAACTATTTCCAATGGCTGCAAGAATAAACAATTGCAAAAACAACTACTACAGAAGTATGAAAACTAACTGGAACATACAAAGGATTACTCACTAAGTGGGCCCCCTTGAGTGAGTATCTCCAGAACTTCAGATTACAAATTTATAAGCATTCAAAATCATGTCGATCTCTTTATTTCATCTTGACTGTGAAAAATACATAAAATACTAGAAGACTACATATTACAAAATATTTTGGTCATTATCTACTATCCCCAAGAGGAGAGAGATCCCTTTATTTATAGGAAAACTTATAACAAACTTCTAACTGATCGACCACTTTCCTACGGAATAGGTGAATAGGATTTATTAACAAGAGAAGAAGAAGAAGTTAGCGCAAGAAAACAAAACAACATCTGTCTTGCAGCTGAGAAAATATAGCATGACTTGCTTCGTAGATTTAAGCTCCACTAAGAATAGTTATAAATGTTTTCATAAATCAGTCTGTTGAAGAACCGGTCAAGTGGTTTCGATCATTACTGCATTTCTCTGACTCGGTCTGCATTGCGGTTATATACTTGATGTTCCTTTAAACCACCATTTAGTCTTTACTTCAACTTTGCTGACCCTGCATCATGATATTAATGTGCACAACAAACATGTGTATATACTAATGCTAACATGATATAATGTAAACTATATTTATAATTGATTTTAGATATTTGCATAGATAGATCATTTAAAACTATTGTATGACATCCTTAGGTATAAGTTAAACTAGTTTCAAAAGCACTTAAAAGATATCAACTCGGGAGAGTATTATAATCCAAATGTCATCTAATCATAAGACCTAGGGAGGAGTATCATATCAAAAATCTATCAAAATAGAGCCATTATGTAGGCTCATCATCTCTCCCTAACCTAACTTCTTGCTGATCCTCCTGCAATAGGAAAATTTTGGATTCTGACATTGATTCAGAAATTGCCTGGAGTAACCTGTCCAGAACCACCTGTAGATAAGCTCCAATAGAATCCTTTCATTTTCTCCAATCTCTTCCACCTGGTATGTTTTGCTGCTTCACTGTATGGTGGGTCACTATCCCTACATCCCATCAGTGGCCATAGGAGGATTGGAGGCTGAAAACTGAGAGGAAGCCAATTTCATCCCTTTGTTCTTCCCAAGTGCATATACTTGGGTACTTTGTTTAAGGCTGCATGGTAATTTTGCATAGAGTGTGGCTCAGATTGCCTTAACTCATCTATTAGGCTATTTTGGCATTGGACTATATGTCCTATTACTACTTGTCCTTCCCTTGGAGCCATCTATTTGTATTCTTTATACACTTCTTCCCTTAAGGGTAGGATATCATTTGCATAATCTGGCTCATATACAATCTTTTGCCAATCAAAATAAAGTCACCTAGGTTCCCTTGACTCGGCCCTTAAGGGAAGTGAAATTGTGAAAGCTCAAGTTCTTCCTTGTGATGCACCTAAAACTACTCTCCCCTTGATATTTCATTTTGCATCCATGACATAAGAGCTCTCAATTAGATATTTCCAATGTAGAGGAGAGGGTTCCAATTGACATCATTAGGAACAACATAGTTATGTACATAAATTTCACAAAGTAGATTTTTAATTTCTATATGAGATGTCTGATAAGCACTATAGAATTCTTTTGGTGTTAGCAATGAGGGACTTAAATCCTTGAAAATTCTCATCATCTGGAAACTGATGTGTTGTTCTCTTAAATATAGAGAGTAAACATGAGGAGGAGCTCGACATTGCATTAGTTGTGGTACCGTGGTGGCTACTGTTTCCACCTTAGCTTTAAACTAAGATATTTCCTCATCCTTTTGTTCAATAATTTTCTTCTACTAGTCGATTATCATTTTCATTTTTACCTTTTCCAATTCCCAATCATCATAGAGAGCAAGTCCCACCTAAGGACTAGTAAGGGAAGTACGTGGCCTATGAACAGGTTCCCTAGGTTTCTTCTTTTCAACTTTGCTCCCTACTTCAATAACTTGTTCTACAATAGATGCTAAGATGTCCAGTCTTTCAAAACCTACTTCTTTCTAAGGCTGCTCAATATTTTGGAGTTCCCCTCCTTCCCGAAGCTGCAGTTCCTGTTCTTCCTCTATATTTTGCAGTTCTTCCTCTTTTTCTTGTTCCCTTTGGGGTTCATTAGGTGGAGAAGGGGGGATATCATTGTGAAGTGGACTGTGTTGTTCTTGTTCTGGGGAGTCAATTGGGATGGTAATATTTGGCTCTATTGATTGGTCTTGGTTTTTAAGCTTTTTATGGAGCCTACCACTACTTCTCTGAGATTTTCTTGTTTTGGCTACAGGACTACTTCCTATAGCCAACTCTTCAACCACTTCAATGGTTACTGGAGAAACTGGTTTTACAAATTTTCTTTTCTTGGCCACAGGAGGGGGTAAATTCACATTTTTACCTTTCTCTTCCTTATGTTCTATGTCAACCTATTTTTCTTTGCCCTTTTCCTTTTGTGTGGCAGCCCTAGTTTTTCTTAGACTTTGAGAAGAAACACCTATTGTAGCTTCTTTGTGTAAGGGCTCCTCTGCTGCAAGAATATTTTTATCTGATGATATCATGGAGGATGAGGGTTCAAGAGGGGAACCAAGTTTTCCAAGATTTTCCAAATTTTCTTGTTCCTAAGATGGAAGTGGCTCCTCTATAACCATGTTCTCTACCCTAAACATTCTAATTTCAACAAATTCATTCTAAAGCATTGGAGAGACATCTCTCAAATATCTTTCAACTAATAGATTAATTAGGAAATGATGAGAAACAGAGTGAGGCCTACCTTTCTGGGTCTCTATTACACTTAAGGAAAGAAGGTTGTACAATAGGCTTGGAACATTCATCCTTCTTCTGTGGCGTACATGACTTAGGAGATTGAAGTGATCAAAATGCAGACATGAGAACCTTCCTTCATAGGTTAAATACTTTAAAACATACAATGCTACTGCTTTCCATTCAGGTAGAAGAGATTCTCGCCTAGTTCCTTGTCTATCTACTACTAATAGGGGTCTCCCAAACATTTAAATTCTTCTCTTGCACTGCGTGCGTCCTTGGATTCTGAGTACTTCTCCCCGTCTATTGGTAACCTAGTTATCTCTACTATCCATTCCTCTATAACCAGCACCCTCAAACCTTTTGCCCGAGCTTCTCCATTTGAAAGTGTGTGGGTAAATTCCCTCGCAATTTCTTCATTAAACTCCATCAGCTTCAAAAAATAATCCAGCCATCCACTGTTATAGAATATTGGCTCACAATCCTAGTCCTGAAGAAGAACTTCATGGACTGTCGACTCATGACGAACAGGTGGTCCACCCATTGCAGTGATAACACTTTCAACTCTATAATGGCATAAGTCAGCCCAATTTCTGCACTAAGCTCTGCACTATAATATACTCAATGTGTCTTTACTTGGTCAGAACCTAGTTGCAATCTAAAAAATAGCTCTAAGCAGACAAAAAAGTAGAATACAAGATACCACCTCAAACTAGAAATTTGAAAAAAATAAAACGCAATCCGAGAGGACATCATAATTATCTACTAGAGTCATTATTAGTGTACTTTCCCCCCCAACCTAAGGTTTGACAGGTGTCCACACATACGGAGGAGGACCGAAAAAGGATAGTATGCAAAATATCATAATTATAATTAATATTGTTTAATTATATACATGAAACAAAAATAAATACACACGAGCGTACCTGACATCACTTGAGAATGACTACAACTTGAAGACATTGATCCGTCATGCATGGAAAATGAGGTGGAAATGGATGGAGTGAAAGGAAAGAAATGAGTGAATATGAAATGAAATATTTATGCAGAAAAGTACTCCCTCCAGATGTGGAAGAATTTATTATGATCATGCAGAAAAGATTTTAAGATGGAGTGGTGACAGCAAAGTCATCGGCAGTTGCTACAGGAATCTCGACATACTTGGCAGTGGAAAACTGTTGTAGAAAGTCATCTTTGCTTAGAGGTTTATTGTATAAGTGCAGTCGATGACCATTGACTAACAATTTAAACTTAACAGGATCTATTGTATATAATCTGACAACACCATTAGAAAATGTTTCAACTATCTCATAAGGTCCTAACCACCGTGTCTGTAATTTTCCCAAATTATCTTTATACCTGGAATCATAGAGAAGAGCCCAATAACTTGGCTTCAATGATTTATCTTTGACATAGAGATCATGCCACTTCATGCACTAGTTTTGAATAGATTCAGTATGTTGCAGAGTGGACTTTCTTATCTCATCTAAGGCATTAAGCTCTAGGAGCCTTGCTTCTTGTGCTACAGAAAGAGTCATATATAAGGAAATAGTTGTTCTCAAGGATTTATGTTCAAACTCTACATGCATCATTTATTTTGTCCCATATACCATTTCAAATGGTGTAAACCCTGTTGTAGTTTTCCAGGTGGTTCTATAAGCCCATACAACTTCAAATAATTTGCTAGACCAATCTTTTCTGTTGAGTGCTACTATTTTGGTCAATATTGATTCAAGCTCCTTGTTAGTGATCTTTGCTTGTCCATTAGCCAGAAGATGATAAGGAGTGGATTTCCTATGCCCGACATTGTATTCATTAACCAGAGTTGTGATTAGAGTGGAAGTGAGTTGTGCCCCTCAATTTGTTACTATTTCTCTAGGAACTCCATACCGAGTGAAGATTTCTTCATATAAAATTTTTGCTACCTAATTATCTCTAGCATGCTTGAAGGTTTTGACCTCTACCCATTTAGTTAAATAGTCGGTACAAACAAGAATGTAAGATCAACCATTTGATGATGGATCAAATGGCCCAACAAATTCTAGGCCCCATTTTTCAAATGGTGTAACAACCACCTGAGGGTGTAGAGACATTTCATCAGACCAAGTTGGTATTCCCATTCTTTGATATCTATCACATTTCTTGGTGTATTTAACTGCATCCTTGTGCAAGGTTGGCCAATAGTACCTTGTAGTTAATATCTTGAGAGTTGTTCTTTTGGCTACAAAGTGACCTCCACATGGCTCATCATGACAAGTATGGAGTATATCATATGCCTCATCTTCCCTTACATAGTGCCTCACAATTTGATCTAGCCCTATATAAAATAAGCAATCTGCTATCCATGAGAAGTTGAAACTCTTTTCTACCAACAATCTTTTTTCTTTAGGCGATAAATGTGGGGGTATCTTGTTAGCTGCTAGGTAGTTAGCTATGTCAGCATACCATGGAGTATTCAAAGTAATGAAAAAACAAATGTTCATTTGAAAAGGAATCATCAATGACCTTAGCATTGTCTAGTGTTTGAATCCTTGACAGAAAATCTGCCACTACATCAACAAATTCTTACCTTAACAAAACCATCTTGCCAATCTACCTGTAATGGAGCTTTTCTTCATGAGGTACCTAATGGTTGCATGATCAGTATGCACAAAGGTTTGATATCTAGTGATATAGTGTCTGAACTTATTGAGGGCATAGATGATAGCTAACATTTCCTTTTCAATGACAATATAATTCAGTTCTGGTCCTTGCAAATTTTTACTGATATAATAAATTACATTTTCCAAAACTCCTTACTTCTTCCCCAAAACTGCTCCTATTGAAAAATCAGAGGCATCTATATGAATGTGAAAAGGAATTGACCAACCAGGTCCTTTAAGCATAGAGGCTTGGGTTTGTTCGGTCCCGGAGACAACTGAGAGGGGGGGGGGGTGAATCAGCTGTCAAATAATTTCAAACCAAAAACAACTTAACCAACCTTAATGCTTAATACTAGTAAACCAAACTTTATGCCGGTATATAGTTAATTACAATACCGGTAAAGATTAATGCATGAAATAGAAAGACAATAACATTCACAACGCATAACACCAATATTTGTACGTGGAAACCCTGTAAGGGGAAAAACCATGGTGGGAAACCTTACCCACAATCAGATGATACTACTGCAGATAGTATGTGTATACAAATAGGGTCTGCACATGCAGAAAGGCCAAGCACCTAGAGCTCACTGTTCAAACACAAATAGGAGTCACACTGACTACAATTGGATGGTTAAATCCAATAAGAATGTACTACTCAAAATAGCATCTTCATATGCTGGATTCAGTACCAATGTAGTTCTGATTGTCTTCACAAATACCTTGCTTCACCTTCAAATGATGTCTGCGTGTATAGCTCTTCTTATTCTCGCATATACCTTCTTACATCCTTATCCTTATCGCTTATCGATCTTACAAATAAGATCTTACATATATACCATAACCTAAGACCAATTTTAGTAGGTCGGCTCTAAAAGTTATTACAATAAAATAATTACAAGTAAATCAATAACCGATGCAATATTCAATTCAACATGTCCACTTAATGCATTTAAAATCATCTCCAAAGCGTGTCATGCTGATCTAGAATAGATAAGCTTGTCAGTGCATAACCTGGACCTATTTGTCGGTAACAACAAATATACAAATACGAATATGCCAATGAACAAATCTCCAAGACAAAGTGTCCAAATGATGTCTTCGACATAACTAGGTTTTTTCCATGTCATTCCAAGTGTCAGTGAACATTTTATCCTATTGGTGTACCAGATATCAATGATTGTGCATAAGTCACTTGCTTGCTGATGAATAGTGCTGATCCTCCAAAGTGCCAGAGTTGATAAGTGTTGATAGGTGTTGACATCAATGAAAAAAACATACCAAAATACCAACAATCTCCCCCTTTGGCATTGATGGCAACACAAGATGGAAAAACCATCAAAGTGCCAAAATAGAAATGCCAAATACCAAAAACCAACATCTCCTAAAAGAGATCATAACTAGAAATCAAAATTCAGATACAGGTAGTAATCAATCATCTCAAAGTATCAATCTCTCCCCTAATGAATAATCTTTCCCCAAAATATAATATGTTTTTCCATAGATATCTCTCCCCCTTTGACATAAAAATGCCAAAGCCAATACAAAACCAGATGTAAATACAAAATACCAACCAATTTAGTATGCCAACTACTCCCCTTGAGAAGTAGCTCTCCTCATCAAAGTTGGAGTAAAAGATTTCTCTGTTAATTTTATTAGTTGATGACAAACATCAACTGTCTAAGTCTCTATCGGTGGGGGTATGACCCCAAGCTGATCTCTAAGATATTCAAAGGTCTCCTTAGGAAGAGGTTTAGTGAAAATATCTACAATCTGCTCTTTAGTATTCACATAAACCAGTTTTAATTCTTGCTTCAACATTCTCTTTCAGAAAATTCAATTTGATAGAAACATGTTTGGTTTTAGAATGTAATACTGGATTCTTAGATATATCAATTTCTATAGTGTTATCACAATAGATAGTTATAGGTTCCTTGCAATTTACCTTTATGTCCTTCAACATTTGCTTAAGCCATAATACCTATGTACAGTTAGTTGTTGCTGCAACATATTCTGATTCTGATGTTGATAAAGATGTACAACTTTGTTTCTTACTCAACCAAGAAATTAATTTGCTTCCAAGAAAAAATGCTCTTCCGGTGGTGCTTTTTTCTGTCATCCACATCTCCTACCAAATTTGCATCTGTGTATGCACATAATTCAAAGTTTTCATCTCTAGGATACCATAAGCCAAGATTTGTAGTACCTTGTACGTACCAGAAAATCCTTTTTACTGTTGATTAATGATTTTCTCTAGGATTACTTTGAAATCTTGAAACAATACATATTGCATTCATAATATAAGGTCTTGTTTGTGTCAAATACAAGAGGCCTCATATCATAGATTTGTACCTAGTTGGACTAACAGGTGTAGATTCATCCCTTAGTGATAATTTGTCATTTGTATTCATAGGTGTGCTTACCAATTTAGAGTTCTCCATCCCAAATTTCTTTAGTAACTCTTTCAAGTATTTGGGTTGACTCAAGAATATACCTTTTTCAGTCTGTGAAATCTGCAATCCTAAAAAGAATTTTATCTCTCCAATCATAAACATTTCAAATTCATGTTGCAATCTATAACCAAGATGTCATCATTAGTCACTTTATAGTATAAGTTGCTGTCAGCATTACCTTTAGAAAATCCAATCTTCAAAAGATGCTTATCCAATCTAGCATACGAAGCTCTTGGAGCTTGCTTCAACCCATACAAAGCTTTCCTTAACCTGCAAACCATATACATTCCTTCTTCATTAATATCCCTTACACACTAGTCTTTCTTTATTTCTGATTACGTTACCATCTTCATTAAGTTTGTTTCTGAATACCTATTTTGTTCCAATCACATTTTTGTCTTTAGGCCGAGAAACTAATGTCCATGTGTTATTTTTTTCAATTTGTTCTAGTTCCTCTTCCATAGCTTTAATCCAGTGTTTATCTTCACATGCCTCACTAATTGATGATGGTTTAATTTGAAAAATAAGACATACCTCTTCATTTGTCAGTCTTCCTCTTGTCATAACTCCTTGATACTTGTTCCCAATTATTTGATTTTCAGAGTGATTCAGTCTTACATACCAAGGTGTCTTTGTTTGCTATTGTTCCTTAGTCACAGTGGAATTTTCAGATGATATCGGTGTAGTGGGATCTTCATTCTGTACCGGTTGATTCACTGTCAGTTCATTTGTTAGTATCTATGTTGCCAGTTCAGAGTCTATATACCTTGAAGTTCCTCTAAATTGTTCATCAATCTTCACATTTGTACTCTCAACAATTTTCAGCAATCTCTTGTTAAAACATCTATATCCCTTTCTCTTAAATGAATAACCAAGAAATATTCCTTCATCACTTCTAGGATCAAATTTGCCAATATACTCATCTCTTTTAATATAGCATTTACTTCCAAATATTCTTAAATATTTAAGAGTAGGAGTAATACCAAACCATAGTTCATGAGGGGTCTTACCGGTTTCTCCTTTGATATGAACTTTATTGAATGTGTAGACTATTGTGCTTACTGCCTCTCTCCAATATACATGTGGTAGATTTGCTTCAGATAACATACTTTTGGCTGTATCCAAGATAGTTCTATTTTTCCTTTCTACAACTCCATTATGTTGTGGTGTACGGGGTGCTGATAACTGTCTTTTGATTCCATTCACTTCACAGAATGTATTAAATTCCTTAGATGTGAATTCTCCTTGTTGATTTGATCTCAAACATTTGATTTTCTTACTGGTTTCATTCTCTACCATTGCTTTGAATAGTTTGAACTTTCCAAGTGCTTCTGATTTTTCTCTGAGAAAAGTAACCCAACACATTCTAGAATAGTCATCAATAATTAGCATGAAATATCTATCACTTGTTAGGAATCCCATAGATACTGAGAGGGGGAGGGGGTGAATCAGTATCTAACCAGTAATTAGAATTTCTCAATTTAAAACATGCAGAACATATTATAACAGTGTACCGGTATGCAAAAAATAATGTAATAAACAAAATTAAAAACATCCACATGAAAAGCACACCATGACACAAGGATTTAATGAGGAAACCCGGTGTGGGAAAAATCTCGGTGGGATTTGTGACCCACAATATCCACTTACTGGCCAATAAGAGAATATTACTTACAAAAAGGGGGCCTGCACATGCAGGAAGGCCAATTGCCTAGAGCTCACTGCTCAATGGGAAGTCTCACTGACTTACAATATGGATTATACAAATCCAATGTCTTGTACTGCTTTACAATAGGATCTATAATTCCTAATCCAGTATCGGTTTCTGCTCTATTCTTTACATAAAACCTTTAACCTATATTTCACATAATAGGGTTGCCTAATATCTTCTTTTTCTTTGCTTCCATTACTTACAAAATGTCTACAATGATCTCTCTTATATATAAGAGTCATCTTACAACTTCCCAAGTCGGCTTACAAAGTTTTTACAATAATACACAAAATATAATATAACAAAAATCATGTCGGCCTCTGTGCCGGTATGCTTCCTTTCTCTGTGCCGGTGCGGGTGGTCTGAGTGCCAGTGTAGAGTGTGATTTGTTGATGCCGGTGAACTATCTTGTCAGTGTAATGCTTTGCTGGTGTCATAGGATTGTAAGGTTGCCATCAATGACAAAACCTTCAATGACATACAATGTCTCATTCGAGTGTGCATATGCCAACAATCTCCCCTTTTGGCATTGATGGCAACACTCATGAGAAATTTTAAAAGTGCATCCAAAAATGTGAAGTCAAAAATGTTACCAAAAATGTGTGCTCCCCCTGAGCATATGATTCATGTGATATTGAATTTTCTCATACCACTACTCCCCCTTTGGCATCAATGACAAAGGTTGTCAAGATGTCAGTAGAGTTTGTAGTTCCAACCTTGTAACTGGGTAGTTACAATTGAAATAGATCTGCCAAAATCAAGTTTATACTCTCCATAAACTTTTTACTATCTCTTAAGGACCTTTTATTAGATGTAGCACCAGTTAGCTTAGTAACTAGGTCATTTGAGACCTTCTTGGTTTTATCAGTTTGCTCAGCTAGCAGTGGCTCACTAGCCATTTTAGTCTTATTAGTTATAAGTGGATATTGTGGGTCACAAATCCCACCGAGGTTTTTCCCACACTGGGTTTCCTTTGTGTCTTTCTTTCTGATATACCTTTAATGGTCTTGGATGGATTGATTGCTTGAAGTGCTTCGCCTCTTTTCTTGAAATTCCTACCTTGTCCTTCAATGTCTCTTCCTTTATTTTCTCAATGTTCTCAGTGATGTATGCATATGCCAACATCACCTTGTAAGCTTTTAGTTCTAGCTGGACCACTTAAATCAGTATGAATTAGGTCAAGACCATTATTTGATTTTTCTGGAATAATTCTAAAAGATGCTCTAACTTCTTTTACAAATTTACATTCCTTACATACCGGATGGTGAGGTTTGACAATCTTAGGTAAATCTCTAACTCCCTTAGTAGTATTGATTTTTACCATGCAATCAAAATTTACATGACAGAGTCTCTTATGACATAGCCAACTTTTATCAATATGTGCAATCAAGCATGTCTTTTCATTTTTATTCAAATGAAAGATATTACCTCTAGTTTGATTACTAGTTGCAATTTCCAAACTAGTTCGGTTCATAATTTTGCATTTACCATTCTTGAATTGTAATTGAAATCCTTTTTCAACTAATTGAGTAACACTCAAAAGATTATGCTTTAAACCTTCTACATAGTAAACATTTTTAGTATTATGCTTTTCATCAAGACATATTGTACCTTTTCCTTTGATTAAACAAGCTTTGTTATCTCCAAATCTTACTAGACCTCCATTATATTCCTGAAAGTTCAAGAATTTACCTTTATCACCAGTCATGTGATGTGAACATCCTGAATCAATGATCCATTCATCCTTAACTTAAACTTTAACTTCCAGGCCCTGCTCTACCTGTTGAACAGTAGGTGTCGGTTGATCTTCTATTATAGCAACAAAAACCCATTCATTGTCTATCGGATCTTCATCAGAATCATCAGTGACTCCTTCATTAGCAAGATAACCAGATTTATCTTTATTCTTCTTAAATCTGTATTTCTGATATTCAGGGTTAGGCTTGTATGTTCTTCTAGCTTCTTCTCTTAGTCTAGCATGCTTATCAGGGCATCTTGAAGCTATATGACCAATCTTATTATAGTTAAAGCATTTAAAGGGTTCTTTACCTGCATACTTACTCCCAACATGACCTTTAGGCATTTTCCTTGCAAATAGTGCTTCAAGTTCTTCAAGTTCTTCATTTTCTCTCCTGCTTTCCTCAAGTTCTCTTGCATAAAAGACTTTCCAATCAGATTTGTCAAATGATGGTGTAGATGATGTTGATGCCTTAAAAGCTAAATCTGTCTTTATAGTAGCAACAAGACCAAATTCCTCAATTTCAAAAGCTGAAAGTTTTCCAATCAATGTATCCCTAGTTACTGATGTATTAGGCATTGTTCTCAACTCATTTATAGCAGTAAATTTCATTTTATATGCTGGTGGCAATCCTCTTAAAACTGTTGAAAAAATTTCATCTTCACTTAAGGTTCTTCCACAACATTTAATACCCAAAACAATTTCATTTACTCTTTCCATAAAAGAAGAAATCCTTTCATCTTCTTCCATTTTTTCAGATTTTCATACCTGACCCGGAAGCTTTCAAGTTTTGAAATTTTGACTGTGGAATCTCCTTCATTCAATGTTTCCAAATGATCCCAAATAGATTTAGTAGTAGACCTATCTAATAATCCCATGATTTGCTGATCTATTAATGCGCTCAAAAGTGCTTCTCTTGCTTTGTAATCATTTTCCTCATCTTTTCCCAATGTAGGTGGATTAGGCTAACTAGATGTAAGAGATATATAGGCATTGTTTGTAACATCCCAGATGTCCTTTCCAATGCAATTTAGATGTGTCTCCATTCTGATCTTCCATATTCCATAGTTGGTTCCATCAAGTTTAGGATTGTCCTTCTTGAAATAGTTAGTAGACATTGGATCTCCTCAAGCTGTTAAACTTCTACAAAAAGAGGACTAGGCTCTGATACCAATTGTTAGGTCCTAAAGACAACTAAGAGGGGGGGGGGGGGGGGTGAATCAGTTTTCAAACAAATTCAAACCAAAAATAACTTAACCAACCTTAATGCTTAATACCGGTAAACCAAACTTTATGCCGGTAGACAACTTATCAGTTAATTACAGTACCGGTAAAGATTAATGCATGAAAAAAAAAGACAATAACATTCACAACACATAACACCAATATTTGTACGTGGAAACCCTATAAGGGGGAAAAACATGGTGGGAAACCTTACCCACAATCAGATGATACTACTATAGATAGTATGTGTATACAAATGGGGTCCGCACATGCAGAAAGGCCAAGCGCTTAGAGCTCACTGCTCAAACACAAATAGGAGTCACACTGACTACAATTGGATGGTTAAAGCCAATAAGAATGTACTACTCAAAATAGCATCTTCATATGCTAGACAGTACCGGTGTAGTTTTGATTGTCTTTACAAATACCTTTCTTCACCTTCAAATGATGTCTGCATGTATAGCTCTACTTATTCGCGCATATACCTTCTTACAATTCCTTATCCTTATCGCTTATCAATCTTACAAATAAGATCTTACATATATACCATAACCTAAGACCAATTTTAGTAGGTCGGCTCTAAAAGATATTACAATAAAATAATTACAAGTAAATCAATAACCGATGCAATATCTGATTCAACATGTCTGTTTAATGCATTTACAATAAAAAAAAAATCATCTCCAAAGCGTGTCATGCTAATCTAGAATAGATAAGCCTGCCAGTGCATAACCTGGACCTATTTGTTGGTAACACCAAATATGCAAAAATGAATATGCCAATGAACAAATCTCCAAGATAAAGTGTCCAAATGATGTCTTCAACATAACTACGTATTTTTCATATCATTCCAAGTACCGATGAACATTATATCCTACTGGTCTACCAGATACCGGTGACTATGCATAAGTCACTTGCTTGTCGGTGAACATTGTTGATACTCCAAAGTGCTAGAGTTGATAAGTGTTGATAGGTGTTGATATCAATGACAAAACCATACCAAAATACCAACAATCTCCCCCTTTGGTATTGATGGAAACACAAGATGGAAAAACCATCAAAGTGCCAAAACAGAAATGCTAAATACCAAAAACCAACATCTCCCAAAAGAGATCATAACTAGAAACCAAAATTCAGATACAGAGAGTAATCAATCATCTCAAAGTATCAATTTCTCCCCTAATGAATAATATTTCCCCAAAAGATAATGTGTTTTTCCATAGATATCTCTCCCCCTTTGACATAAAATGCCAAATCCAATACAAAACCAGATGTAAATACAAAATACCAACCAATTTAGTATGCCAACTACTCCCCCTGAGAAGTAGCTCTCCTCATCAAAGCCTGAGTAAAAGATTTCTTTGTTAATTCAAAACCATACCAAAATACCAACAGGGTTAAGGGTTCTTTTAGTTTAGAAAATGTTTTTTCACATGCAACTGTCCATTCAAACTCAACATCCCTTGTCAATAGAGAATACAATGGCCCTGCTATTTGACTAAAGTCCTTGATAAATCTCCTATAGTACCCTGCATGGCCTAGAAAACTTCTAACATCCTTTTGTTTTATAGGGGCAGGAAGAGAAAGTATTACTTCAGTTTTAGCTGGATCTACTTGAATACCTGATTGAGAAATTCGATGCCCCAACACTATTCCTTCTTGCATCATCATAAAACATTTTTCATTGTTTAGGGATTAATTGTGATCTTCACACCACTACAACACTTTGGTCAGATTTTGTAATGCCTCCTTAAATGTAGTCCCATAAGTAGTAAAGTCATCCATGTAAATTTCCATACAATCATGGGATATGTCTACAAATATACCGAGGACAGCCCTTTGAAAGGTTGCAGGAGCATTACATAAACCAAAAGGAAGGATTGAATAGGCATATGTGCCCCAAGGGCAAGTAAAAGTGGTCTTTTCCTGGTCTTTTGGAGCTATTATGATCTGATTATAACCACTAAACCCATCCAAAAATGAAAAGTATTGCTTACCTGCTAGAGAATCTAACACTTGATCTATGAATGGAAGTGGGAAGTGATCCTTTTTGGTAGTAGTGTTGAGCTCCCTATAGTCCACACAAACTCTCCATTTCCCTCATTCATTTGGAACTATAACCAGAGGAGAAACCCATTGACTCTCTGAAATAGGGTAAATGAATCTTGTATGAATCAACTTTTGTAGTTCCTCTTTAACTATTTCCCTTAAGGTAGGATTAATCCTTTGCTGAGGTTGTCTAATTGGTTTACAATCCTCTTTGATATAAATCCTATGGGTACACAATTTAGGATTTAATCCTTTCATGTCATGATAATCCCATGCAAAATCTTGTTGCTGGGATTTCCGTAATTCTATTAATGACAATATTTGATCTACTGCTAATTGACTATTGATATTCAGATTTCTTCTTGCAACAACCTCTATTTGAGTTATTGACTCAACATTAGATATTTTGGACAAACAAGATGTTTGAATCTCCTTTGGTAGCAATGTGTGAAACATGTCTGTGGTTGCGGTAGAATCTAAACAGCCTACATATGGAAGAAGAGTATACAAAGGACTTATTGGTATACCCAATGACAATTGAGCTGCTCCATAATGATTTCTTATGATGTTAGAGAGTAATGTATCATCCTCCTGAAGTGCTATGAATGGTTCCATTGCTAACATCATTATTTGTTGAACAAAATTAATTTCCTCTGCTTCTTTTCCTATGGCCGGCCATACTACTCACTCTTGATCAAGTTGTGGTTGTGCTAGAGAATAGAGTGCAAGTGTTTTGGTAGTAATACCATCTGAAATTGTCATATATCCTAATATGCAACCTATACATGCATCAGTTGTTGCCAGCCAAGGTCTTCCCAAAATAATTGGATATCCACCTAATGCTACCTTAGGAGAGAGAATTATAAAATCAGTCAGATATTCCTAAGAATCTAATGTGACAACAATATCTTCAACCATCCCTTCAGGCCGAACAGTAGAACTATCAACAAGCTGCAGGACCGTTGGAGTTGAGTAATGCTAAGTTGCTACATGACATCCTTAGTCATCACATTTATGGCTGCTCCTAAGTCTATCAAGGCATTTTTAATTTGAGTTCCATTGATAACTACCTTGACAATAGGACTACCTAGGTCAGAATATTTAGGGACAACAATTTTTCCTAACATAATATCAGCCAATTGTCCTACTACATGCACTATTTTTGGGTCTTTCTTCTTTCTCCCAGGTTTCTTCAAACATGCCTCTTTAATAGATTTTCCATATATGGGAATGTCTTTAATAGCTTGTAATAGTGGAATCTTGACACATATATGTTTTAGTTGATCTATAAGATTAAAAGCTATATCATCCTGTTGCCTAAACACTTCTACCTATAATCTTTGAGGAAACTGGGGAGTTCTTATAGGTGTATCCGAAGTTTCAGATTGTTGAACCTTCTCAAGGTTTCTAAATTTATTAGTTATGGTTTCCTAAGTAGTCTCCTCTGATGGTAACTCTATTATGACTGGAGGAGATGGAGTAGGCAGTGTTGTCCCTGATCAAAAATGAATATCACTTATATTGAGAGAGTATGTAGGATAGTTATTAGGATCAATAAAAAAAAACATGTTGTTGTTGTTGTGGTTTGTTATTTGGATTTGGCATAGGCTGAGTGGGTAGTTGGGTTGGATTGGATGGAGTGGCATTAGGATCTAGTGGCATTAAAGTTGGTTGTTGGGACCGTTGTTGTGGCTGCAGGAAACCTAATGACTGGTTTACCCATTGATGTCCTCCCCTCCATTGTGGTGATTGTTGCCACTTACCTTGAGGGGGAGACTAATTCCCTTATGGTTGTTGTCATTGAGATGAGGGACTCTGATAATTAGGCCAAGGGTTTTGAGAGCTATTCCAAGACTGAGGAGTATAATTTCCAAAATTTTGGGAATATGGAGGTTGCCACTGATTGTTTTGTGCATTGAAGTTCATATAAGGATTAGAAAATGACAATGGATCTTGTGGCATACCTTGTCTTGGAGGCCAAGGCCTTCATTGTGCAACATAAAAGATGTTTTCATCTTCTCCATAGACAGGCTTGAAATCTGGGGAACTCTGTTGGCTATCAATTTTAGCTAACAATTTGCTTCTACAGTCCTTCTTCTTTTGTCGACAATGAGGACAAAATTCAGCAAGCATAGCCTCTGCCTCCTCATGCTTCTTATTTTCCTAAAGTGTATCCAATTGAGTAGCCATATTATTAATTATATCCTCTTTAAAATCCTTCAATAGATGAGTTATTTCCATCCTTGAAACAATTGAAGATGAATTTGCAATTGAAGACCCAGGCCTATAGTGTCTTCCCCTTTTGGCTGTAGGTCTTGAGTACTTTTGATAGATTTTTTTGATTTCATCCCATTGAAACTGAGTAATATCTCCTCCTCCCATTAGATATAAGGAGTCAACACAATCATCATTGATTCCCCTTAGAAAAATCAACTTCATAGAATCTTCACTTAGAGTACTATGCTTGGGTTTCCTAACACTAAATAAAAACCTTTCCAAATAGTCTTCCAGGCTTTCATCTTATTGTTGTGTCATCTTGAAGATATCATCACCACGTCGGTCCATTTCCCTGCAATGGTCTTTATACTTATCCAAGAAGTTTGTCTTCATCTCCTCGCTGGTAGTGATTACATCTCTTCCTAAACTCAAAAACCATCTCAAGGCAACTTCTTTCAAAGTAGCAGGGAATAAATTGAGTTTATGAGTGTCAGTGGTATAATCATAACTTGTGCAAAGGATATCAAATTCAAACAAAAAGGTGTCTGGATATTCTATTACCAATCCAAGAAATTTTGGAAGTGAAGAAGCTGGTATGTTTTTCAAATTTGCATTATCATGCTGGTCAGGAATGGGAAACTCAAATGTTGGGCTTATAGGTGGAGGTGGAGGATTTGTTGCCATTGGTCCTTGATAAATGACTAGAGGTAAAATGTTTTGTTCAGGGGGTTTGTTCAGGAAGTCTAGGTCTCCTTCTGAAAAATTAAAGACACCTCTATTGAGCACATAAGTTTTTGCAAAAGGGTTTACTTTAGGTGCTTGATCTGATCTTATATCTTGAGTGAAATGCGAGGGAATAAATATTCCTAGTGCATCTCTTCTCCTCCTATGCATACATATTAATGAAGAAAATTCAAAGAGCTAATTAAGAAAACATAAACTAATGGTTTTCAACAGGTTCTTAGCTTGGCGCCATCCCCAACAATGATGCCAAAAATGTTGATCCTCACAACTGGAATGGCAACTAGGTAATAAAACACAATTCAGAGATTGAATATCCTCTAACTTTCCTGTGGCAAAGGCTCATTTATTTATCAACCAGGGACATAAACTTGAAATGGGCCAACACTATATGTGCACCAAGTTCATATTGCAAGCATTCTATATTACTGCAGGAAAGGAAATTCTTCTAAAGTAAACACATGGAATCTTAATGAACTAATACTTAATCTTAAAAATGGAAATTACTTTAAACAACTACTGTTAAATGATAAAGTTCTAGCAAGCGATAGAAACTAATCCACTGATGTGGGTGCAGGAACAAAAATAGGAACTATTTCCAATGGCTGCAGGAACAGACAATTGCTAAAATAACTACTACAGAAGTATGAAAACTAACTAGAACATACAAAGGATTACTCACCAAGTGGGCCCTTTTGAGTGAGTATCTCCAAAACTTCAGATTACAATTGTTTAAGTATTCAAAATCATGTCGATCTCTTTATTTCATCTTGACTGTGAAAAATACATAAAATACGAGAAGACTGCATATTACAAAATATTATGGTCGTTCTCTACTATCCCCGAGAGGAGAGAGATCTCTTTATATATAAGAAAACTTATAATAAACTTCTAACTGATTGACCACATTCCTACGGAATAGGTGAACAGGATTTATTAACAAGAGAAGAAGAAGAAGTCAATGCAAGAAAATAGAACAACATATGTCCTATAGCTAAGAAAATATAGCATGACTTGCTTCCTAGATCTAAGCTCCACTAAGAACAGTTATAAATATTTTCATAAATCAGTTTGCTAAAGAACCGGTCAAGTGGTTTCGATCATTACTGCATTTCTCCGACTGGGTTTGCTTTGCGGTTATATACTTGATGCTCCTTTAAACCGCCATTTAGTCTTTACTTCACCTTTGTTGACCCTACATCATGATATTAACGTGCACAACAAACATGTGTATATACTAATGCTAACATGATATAATGTAAACCCTATTTATAATTGATTTTAGATATTTGCATAGATAGATCATTTAAAACCATTGTATGACATCCTTAGGTATAAGTTAAACTAGTTTCAAAAACACTTAAAAGATATCAACTTAGGAGAGTATTATAATCCAAATGTCATCTAATCATAAGACCTAGGTAGGAGTATCATATAAAAATATATCAAAATAGAGCCATTATTTAGGCTCATCATTCAGCATAACTGTAGACTAAATTTTGTCTCTTTCATGCTCAAGGACAACATTGTAGGTCATTTTATCTAGGTTTTATAACAATAGAAACACCTTTATTTTGCAATAAAGCAGTAGGGTTTACCTTCTCAAAGCTATTTTTTATTTGTTTTGTCAATGATTCTAATGCAATTTTTGTGATTTGATGTATTAAATCCTTAAATTATGTCTCGTTTATGTACCTTGACATGGAATATTCAGAATTTAGGTAGGCTATAGGTTGAATTGAAGTACTTAGTTGTTATGGTTGTGAGAGCATATAGTTTTCCTTCAATAACCTGAAAGACAATCTTCTTGTGAAACACTTTTGTGTGATTTGGATATAAGTTGAGTTGTGTATAAAGAAAATTGATTTGTTGATAAGTATTGTGAGTTAAGTAGGTTGCAGGTCTCAGATAAAATATTTGGTACATTAGGTCTCTTAGGATAGGTTATTCAATTCAAGTAGCCTTTATATCCTTTTCCCATCAAAAGAAGTTAGTTTTTAGGAGGTTTTCATCAGGGAACTAGCCCTCTCTGGAGAATCACCTTCAATTGGAGAAACCCACAAGCTCGAAGGTGTTTCCATGTTTCACACGATTGGTGAGTTTAATACTTGAGAATCATAGGTGCAATCCTTCGTGAGTCCCATCATGAGATGGTCCTTGGAAACCAAATCAGCTCTGATTCCATAATAAGCTATCCCCATCCTTCACCTATCCATTTCCATCCCACCACTTCATTTGTCTATTCATAAATTCCTATGCCTTACTAGACAATGGGGGAAAATAAGTACAATCTTTCTTGAGGAGGATCCTGATATATGTCTTATAAATTAATTAGTGATCCATACATCTCTCAAATAAAAAAATAAAAAAAAATAAAAAAAAAACTTCTAAATCCAAAAAATCAAAAGACCTTCAAAATTCAAAAAAAATAAAAAAATATATTTAAAAAATCTAAGAACATTGAAACATGTCCTAAAAAAAGCTATCATAATTTTTTTTTTGAAAAACATTAAATAGCCCTAGAAAACCTTAAACATCGAAAAACAATAAAAAAATCCAAAAGCAATCCATCTTTCATAATAAAATTTCTCCTTCCAATGACAAACGTTTGAGTGAACATAGCCAAAACATCACACAAAACACTGATCTTAACAAATCATTCAATCAATAAATAGATTATGAAGATAGCCTACAACCTAACCGATCAACTACATATTAGTTTTAAACATCCTTATCAAACAATGTGCCTTTACAGATACACTATTCCTAGAACAAGCACCCTATCAGCTCTCATGTCCTAATAGATACATGTTCCTACAATGGGCATCCCATCAAGAAACACTTATATTTGGAAAGAAGATCTAAATGGTTGTTGAATCATTTGGTCCAGTGAGTCTTATCTTTTTACGTGATTTATCTTTACATTGTGTTCCTATGTTACTCGATGATATCCACAAGTGATTAGAGGAGTTGGGATGGATCGTGATTTTTATCTTTGATTTATGTTTGTGCTTTGTTTGACAATATTGTTGGGACAACCATGTGAACATTGTGTAATTGGGGCTCCATTGGAATAATCAAAACCTCGTATAGAATTTTAAGGTCATCTAATGCTTTCTTACCACAAGATTAACTTTCTTCGTGGTTACTTCCTCACATATATTGGTGCAGTCATGGTTAGGAGGGGCCTCAATGAGATATATCCAGACCGTGCAACAAGAGTAAAACACAACAAAAGCAAGACGAAAACTCAAATCAAAATAACCAATTCACCAAAATCCTTATCACGAGGTGACCAACATTAATCACTTTAAAGGGAGTAGCCGCTACACAACACCCAGGATTAGTGCCCTGGATGTGTTAGAGAGTGCACACCAGCATTTAAATCATAAATCTATTTACATTCTCAAGTTACAAGTACCATTATTTCTGCAATGCAATCCTTTAAGATAATCTGGGCAACTATCCTTTATGAATGAATACATATGCAAGAAGATATACAAGCACAATGCATACTTTCACACATGATTAATATTCAATATATCTACCTATAGAATGGCCACCTTTACTGAGTTATAGTAGAGACAAATTCAACTACCACCACTTAATTTCCATTTAATACCATGCATGCAAATTCAAGTACATACATATATTTCCTTACTCGGTTATTATCTCCTACTATCCCTTAATTATAATCATTCACAAACCAAGCATATCTCGTGATCATGAGGCACATTCATATAGAGTTACAATACCACTTCATACAACACACCATCAATTCATATTGCTAAAATTCTTGGAACAAACACTTTCCTTTTAATTTTAATAGGATAAGGAGATATCATCTTGTCTTTAATCTATGCATTTGATCAACTAGAACATTTCAACAATCCATGACACTCGTACTTAAGGCTAAGGCTTTTATCTTACCAACCAAATAAAGACATAATGATATGATTCCCAAATTTTCCTATACAATGCATGCAATGCATAATTTTTTTAATTTTTTTTTCTTCATTCCAATATATGAGTATCAACCTAATCTTTTAATCAATTGATTCATCAAATTTCCTACACTTTCCATGCAATATGCATTCTATCTAATTAATTCTCCCTTTAAGAAACATCATGGATGCAATGCATAAATCTCAATCTTAAACAATCTTATTTATTCAATCTTTTCCTTTAATAAATGCAATACCATACTACACCAGTAAGTATCCAATGCTTCTACTCATTATCATTTAACTCCTAAGAACTATGATCCTTTTATCCAAATGGAGAGAAGAGGAGGAAAAATAATTGCCAATAAACCAATGTATGCACACAATAAGTATGCATGAGCAATACAAAATTCCTAGACATGTCATGTTTGTCGTACTATGCAGCTATACACATCATTTCATTAGATATGCAAATTCAACTTCCATGAGGTCTCTTAATATTACAAATGCAGTTAGAAATCTCAAGACATTACTAGAAAATATGATTTATTCAAACAATCTTTTCTCAAATACAAAATCATACACATATGAAAACACCCAAAGGCTCTATTTGGCACCCATACTTCACTAGTTAAATCCACTTACATTTACAAAGAAGAATACATGAAAGAGAAGGGCATCATCAACTACTATTTTCCTATATACGTGCATTGCATACAAGTTCTTCAATTTCAGATTATGATTTACACAAATAACAGACACTCCATCTTACTATTCATAAGAGGCTTAACGTAACAAGTTGATCCTACAAACATAACATTAGTTAAGAGAACACACACAATACTCTTTCATCCTATAGAATGATCATTAATATAGGGAGAACAACTTCTAATATTCAAGAAAGCATTAAAATTTACAAGCAAGTCTGCATCAAATCGTATAGACATCATTCTCATCTAAGAAGCATGCATCAGAAATGAGTACATATTTTGCACACAATTATGATTTTTAGGAAGAATTAGGGAGAGACACAAGGCATAAACATACAAGCTCTCCAAATATTCCAATAACATTTTCCATCACAAATCTCGAGAACAACTCAACTCAAGAGCACATTTTAGTACATCACTGAAGACTAAGAGAAAAAACATTAACTAGTGATCCCAGTGGTTGCAACATGGACTCTGATACCAGATGTAATGCCAACCAGAATGCCCTAGAGAAATACACCTAATCTAACTACAAATAGAGAATTAAAAAAAAAAAAAATCTTATATACTAAACAAAACATACATTTATAACATCCATATAATGTATATAATACATCATCTACTAAATGCATCATTAGAAGCTACATCTTTTGCTAATTAAAATAAAGCATAGAACATCATAACACAACTACGCAAGCAGAATAACAAATCATATCATTCTTTCCCCTAGGGTATCTCAACATCACTACTTTTAAGAGTAACATCCTATAGACTAAGTTTATTTTAGAGCACCAATTCAAATGTTCCTAATCCCCCATCATTACACATTCATTCTATTCATTATGAATCCAAACACATATCCCTTCATAAGATAGTACTAGATCATAATCTAAGATTCACAATTCTTAACAATAGGATTACTAACATATACAAGTACATGAAGTATAAAATCAATGCTTAACTATTCTAGGTGCATGATTCCACCTAAGATACCTATATCATATCTATCTAATCCATACATAATATCATATCTTAACACATACCATATGAAATATCAACAACACACTAATACAATTTCCATTCTACTTCAATCTCTAAGATCATTTATGACACTAAAAATGCTTCTAATTCGCATTCTTATAAGAATCTTCTAACTTGTAATGAAACCACATATTCAACTATGTAAGTGGAACTAGATCATTTATTAAAGATACATGTCATCACATCAAGATTACTAATCACATGCTCATACACAAATCATAACAACAAGTAATAACCCTTTTTAACACATGATACCACCAAGATTCACACATAAATAATCTAACTCAAACCCATTCCTAATGAACACTTCCACAATATAGATCACATGGCATAAAATTATCCTAATACATTCTAAGATCATAATCCTTCAACATCAAATTACAGGATATTACGAATTACAAGAGAACATATTTTCTATCCACGTATAGCAAATCAACATGATATAGTATTAACCTTAATAGATAGAAATCAGCTCCATAGCTCAAACACATAATAAAGAATAATTGAATCCATACAAATCTACAACTACTCATTCATTTTCATATCCCAAGAGTAACTGAAACTAAGGATTAACATCCTTCAAATCAAGGCATACATGATCATTATTATATTCACTACCGTCCACAAGATATACACAATCATTGCAATCATTCAATTCCTGCTAGCTGGATTTTACATTCATCATGAATTTCCATTTACAATAATCTTATCCTATATATCTCATTTTGAAATAAATCTTGTACAAGTCTCATTACACATTCCAAGATATTGGTTACTTGGTTCCTTTACAATTGCATCCTTTTGAGTTGCACACCGCATGATAACAATCATAATTACATATATTATATTCTAATATACATCCAAATGAAGAGATAATAGAAATCCAAATCCATGCACGCAACATCCAATGAAGAACATCCCAATGGAAGAAGGCATTAAACCACCTGATCATGTGGAACCAATTAGGAACCACCCCCCGTGCTAGGAGATGACATGGGGATCCAACACTCACTCAAGACCTAGGTTGACATCTAACAATCATGGGACTCATCATACCACATAATGAACTCAACATAACAATAATCACATAACTTCACAAGGCTTAAATCAACAATAGACTCTTCCAGAGGCGTACAATACATCATGGCAGATGGACATGGACACATGTTGGAATGGAGTGTCATTACATGTTTTCCTCATATAGAAGGGAATATGGCCATCCTTACTAGTCACACCCCTACGTGCTAGCCTTACAAAGAAGGTAAATATGCATCCATAGTAGACATGTATGCTATCCTTGTTGGTATTCTATACTCATATGAGAATAGTTGATATTGTCATTGATGGCAACCAAATGGAAACCAGCTGGTATTGGGCTTCATAGGATCACCAACAATAGCTTTCTACATGCACCGGCAGACACCGATACCGGCAGGCGCTTACACCGACATTCAGATTACATCGGCAACAAAGCATACCGACACTCAAGCTGACATAAGATGAACTTTTGTTTATTGTAATATAATTATCTTTGTAAGCCGACTTGGTATATTGTAAAGACTCATATATGTATGAGATCTTATAGGTCATTTTGATATGAGAGAAGTGGGAGATATAGATGGTATGTATGGTAGATGATAATTATTTAGTGGTAGCAAAGGTTTTTGGTTAAGGTATCTATCTGAGCTTAAACCGGTACTGAACTTGGCATTAAAGATGTTGTTTTGAGCAATACATTGTATTAGATTTAATTATCCATTTTGTAGTCAGTGAGACTCATCATTGAGTAGTGAGCTCTAGGCTATTGGCCTCCCTGCATGTGCAGGCCCCTATTGTAAGTAGTATTTATTCATTGTCCAGTGAGTAAATATTGTGGGTCACAAATCCCACCGAGGTTTTTCCCACACCGGGTTTCCTCGTTAAATATCTTATGTTATGGTGTGTTTCTATGTTGTCTCTATTATTTTTGTTTACTGCATTAATTCTTGTTTACCGGTACACTGTTTTGGGTTGCAAAGTTACAAAAAAGTTTAAATATACAACTAATCGGTCAGACACTGATTCACCACCCCCCCCCCCCTCTCAGTGTCTGCGGGACTGTCATTGAATCTAACAATTGGTATCAGAGCCTAGTCCTCTATTTGCAAAAGCCTAACAGCTTGAGGAAGATTCTGAAACCGGTACTGATGGAGAATTTAAGAAAACAATTAGAAGGAGCTCTTGAAGATTTTGATGCACAAAAATTGAAAAATATCAAACTTGAAGATGATCTGAAGTCTGCTAAGGAATTCATTAAAGGACTTCAGGAGAACCTGGTTATAGCAAAAAATAAGAGAACAAAACTTCATGAGAAAATGCAGAATGATAATGATGAAAAGGAAACTCTTAGAGACATTGCAAATAAGTTGAGACAAGAAAACAGTAATATGAAGAATGAAATGCAAGAAATGACTATGAGGTTATGTAAGGATATTGAAGACATAAAGAAGAATGAGGAAAACCTGGTTAGGAGACTTAATGATGTAGGAAATAAAAATTTGAGACTTTGTCATGAAAATGATATGCTAAAGATAGATCTGATTCACATGCAACATGATAAGGAGGAGCTTGCAAGACAAGTTGGAATTATGGAAAATCAGTTGATCATTGCAAATGAACACAAAGACAAATTCAAGAAAAGTTCAGAAAGACTTGATGACATGCTAAAAAGATAGAAACCTGATGGAGATACAATTGGACTCAATTTTGAACATGGAGAAAGTTCTGATACTACAAATAATCAAGATCTGAACAAACTGGTAAGACAACCTAATGCTTATAAATTTAATGGGAAATGTTTCAATTGCAACAAATATGGTCATAGAGAAAATCAGTGTAGATTTAGAAATAATCAGAATGCAAAATCACCCACCGATCAATGTTCCAAATGCAACAAAGTTGGTCATAATTTAGAAAATTGTAGAATGAATGTAAAATGCTATGTTTGTGGTAGATTTGGGCATTTATCTAATCAATGCAGATCACAAACCGGTTAAGGATATGTAAAGGCTACTCAAAGGAATAATGTAACTTGTTATACATGTAACAAGATTGGGAATATTGCAAAATTTTGTAGAAGCAAGACTTCACCGGCGAACAATAAAGGATATAGTGTGAAGGGAAAAGAAAAGGTAGATGAAGTAAAGTAAGAATTTTCAAAACAATGGATTAAGAAGAGTTATCAGAGAATTGATAAAACTGTCTCTACATCGGTAGAACAGATTAACTCTCCACCGGTAGGAGATTCTTCATCTAACTGAGAAATAATCCTTAGGGGGTATTGCAGCAAATTGAAAATCATGCATTCTACCATCAGTTGATTGTGAGAAGATACATTTCTTCTTTACCGATAGATGTGTTAAGTTTTTCACTTAACCGACAAGCATTTAATGCGGTTTTAAAGAAATTTTTGGCTATAAAGCATCATAAATCCCTCATTTTTGACTCATCAAGCATTCAAACATTCAGAGAGCGTGAAACTGAGCAAGAGCATTCTAAGGTGAAGTTGCGAAGTGACTTTCTGACATTCAGAATATTGGTTAAGAGGTATCTATCTTTTGAAATGGCAACCTCATCTTCTATCCCTAAGTTTATTGCAAACCCTACCATTGTTGAAAATGTCAAACGCCCTAGACTCATGTTTAAGGTTATCCCCAAGATTGCAAACCAGGATGATTCTGTTGGAGCTTTTTCAAAAATTCCGAAGAGTGTAGCATTTGCTGAAGACCCTAGAATCTACTTACATTGCAACATAGAAGACCTAGGGACTAAGGATTTGAAGAAAATTTTTAATGAGGTCATTATCGATGAAGAAGGTGCAATTAAACCTGAACATAAGATTGTGGAAGACTTAGATTTTGTAGAAATACTAAGCATTCTCGAATTTCCTAAGGAAGTTGTACACCTTGTACTAAGCAAAGTCCATGGAGTGTTCATATGGTTAGAATCAGTTTGCAAGATAACCAAGGAAGCAATTAAGGCAATTACTGGTTTACCTTCAACCGATAGTAGACCTGATAAAACCAAGAAAATACCTAACAAGAGTGTGACAAGCTTAACCAGAGCCACATCTGACAGCAGATCACTTAGATCCAATGATGTTAAGGATATAAATGTGAGATATCTGAGTATGATACTTGGATATAAAGCAACATATGCAAATAGACTGAATTTCATTTCTAGTCTTTGTATTCATAGTGCATATGAGATGGTGAACAATAATGCTAAGATTGATGTTTGTGAATGGCTTAAAGATGAACTGATTGACAATTTGAAGAAGATTAAGGGAGATAAGAAAGGTACTTTCCATTTTGGGAACCTACTAGTATGCTTGATGCTATACTTTACCAAAGAGATACCCGGCATAGGTCACAAGGATTTTGGTTATGAAATCTTGGTAGGAAAATAGATTAAGGAAGCTTTCACCGGTATGGGCACTAACTATGATAAGAACATTGTAGATTACTTCAAAACATTTCAAACTAAGATGAGAGCAAGAGAGAGATTACCGCAGAGCATAGTTGACAAGTATGACAAACAAATCAGTTTTTTTATTAAAAGAGATGAGACTTGGATGGAAGTAGTAAGCCCTAGAACTATTTGGGTTACTGAGATGGGTTATGAGGTAGATCTACATGTTTTGGAGACATGTAAAAACATTACATGATGCACCTATGGAACCATCTGAGAAATTCTTTGGTAGTGCTAAAACCATTGAGAGTAATGTATCTATGCAGAAGAGGAGAAAAAGAAGAGAAAAGTTTATCAGAGATGCCTCTAAGAAGGTCAGTGAAATCAAGGAAAATGTCATGAATATCAGTGGTATATCAACTAGTGAGCTTGAAGGACTGCAACCAGAAGCACATGTTTCACTGGTTGTAACATCTTCTAATACTGATAGTGGCATGGTTGTTGAGTTTAAGAGAGTTGAGAGGAGGAAGAGAAAACCCTCACCAATACCCTCTCCTTCACCTAAGAAGGCAAGGACACTAAGGAAAAATCAGTAGGCAGTTAGGGAACCGCAGAAGAAACTTACACCATAGAAGAAATAGACATCAGTTACCCCTACACTGGATGATCTACTGAATGAGATAACACAAGAAGAAAATCTGGTAAATGTAAACAAATTGTATAATTCTTTTAAGGATTCTGACAAAAACACTATTGAAGAAAGCATTATTCTACATTTGGATATAAGTAATTGATGACTTACCTAATGATTTATACATGAGATTGGAAGCTAAAAGGCTATCTGTGATGGAATTGGATAAGAAATTGAAAGTTGAAGAACTTTTGGATGTACATCCGGTAAAATCTAAGAGATAGATGAGCTTATATCTGAAGCTAACCGGTCCGTATTTGTTAGTGGACACTGGCAAGTAAGCCTGATGGTTGGAAGGGTTAAGGAAATTGTTGATGAGACTGTAGATAAATAGGAAATATTCTTTATTGAGAAGGAAAAGAAAGAGGAAAGAAACAGACCGAAAGTGGACAAGACATTCAAGGTATATTAAAAAGACAAGGGAAAAGGTAAAGTAGGTTGTGTACCTACTATAAAAGTAATAGATAACATCCCTCCATTGGCTTAGGAAACCCCTCCATTAACTTCAACATCATTGGTACATACAGAAAATCCATCGGATATGGCTACTGAAGGTATAACTCATGATGATACTAACTCAAAGTCAAAAATACTTTTTACCATGAATGTGGATACATAGGACATAAACATTATTGTGGACAAAGAGACTGTAGAGGATAAGGTTAAGGACAACAAGATCTCTGAGATACCGGCACACACTATTGACTCTCAAGAAACTGGGATATCGACACAAGCTAAAAAAGTGGAGACTGAGAAACCAACAGAGGTTAAGACAACTAACACAGGGCAACCAAAATCAGAGAAACCGACAGTTGTACAGACTGAGAAACCAACAGAGGTTAAGACAACTAACACAGGGCAACCAGAATTAGAGAAACCGATAGTTGTACAGACTGAGAAACAATCTGAGGTAGAGGCTCATGTTGAGTTTGGGAAACTGGCAGTTGCAGAGGTACTTAATCAAACTAAGAAACCATCAAAGGTAGAGGTACAAACACAGACTGATCCATGAGAAGAAAATGTAATTAAAGAGAAACAAATTTTTGGCAATAAGGAACAAATAATAAAGGTAGTTGGAGATTCTAGCACAGCAGTAGGAGAATTCAGACTGACTAACATAACAGCTGTTCTTTTGGATTCTATTAAAAGTATAATGGATTGCAATGCCTTAGCATTTAAGGCAATTGATAACACATTACCTATCCTGAAAATGATTTCTCCTAATTGTTAGATAGATCACATTAATGATTCTTTAGGTAAATTGGACACATTGTCCAAATTCATTGTTGATAATGTAATAACTCTAGAAAAGGTGAATGAGGATACCATTAAGGAGAGAGTTGACAAAGAGAAAAATGCATTCTTTAAGAACACTATAAAGAATTGTACCGATCATGGACACACTTTTACTGGTACTCAATTCTACAATTTTAGAGTATAAGGAGTTGTATAGAGAAGCCTGCAAACCTCACTGTTTGACAGAGGATATAGATGTGGAAATCAAGAAAACACAAAAAGAGATTGATGACATAGGAGACAATATGATAGGTTCATCTAAACTTACATCAGTTTTTGAGCAAGAAATGGCAGTTTTTGAGAAGTTGGAGAAACTTGAGAAAGAGAAGGCAAGAATAAGGCTGAAGGCCCGAGAACTAAAGAATAAACTTGGTCTGAGGTTAGATAGTTTGATTACTCAGAGAGATGAATTGACTAAGGCAACAATTCCTGAAGAACGATCACCAGAGCATCAAATGCACTATCTCACCGATATGATCTAGAAAACTGAGGCAACTCTAACTAACAATAACAAATTTATGCAGAGTCCGAACTTAGATTTGGCAGACATGTTTCAGATAGTAACCAACTGGTTATAGACCTTGAGGTAGCATTTTTGTACTCTTTTGATTATTTATGACATCCTTTGTCATTGATGTCAAAGGGGGAGTAGTGGAGAGAAAATGCATGTTCAGAGGAGATCGCTCGCTCAGGGGGAGCACATCTTTTTGGATTTCAGTTTTGGGATAATAGTTTTGAATTTTTCTCGTGAGTGTTGCCATCAATGCCAAAGGGGGAGATTGTTGGCATTCTGCACTCATATGAGAATAGTTGATGTTGTCATTGAAGGCAACCAACTGGAAATCAACCGTTATTGGGCTTCACAGGATCACTGGCAATAGGTTTCTACATGCATCGACAGACACCGGCACCAACAGGCACTTACACCGGCATTCAGATTACATTGGCAACAAAGCATATTGGCACTCAAGCCGACATGGGATGAACTTTTGTTTATTGTAATAAAATTATCTTTTGTAAGCCGACTTGGTATATTGTAAAGACTCATATATGTATGAGATCTTATAGGTCATTTTGATATGAGAGAAGTGGGAGATATAGATGATATGTATGGTAGAAGATAATTGTTTAGTGGTAGTGAAGGTTTTTGGTTAAGGTATCTATCTCATCTTAAACCGGCACTGAACCTGGCATTAGAGATGTTGTTTTGAGCAGTACATTGTATTGGATTTAATTATCCATTTTGTAGTCAGTGAGACTCATCATTAAGAAGTGAGCTCTAGATTGTTGGCCTCTCTGCATATGCAGGCCCCTATTGTAAGTGATACTTATTCATTGGCCAGTGAGTAAATATTTTGGGTCACAAATCCCACTGAGGTTTTTCCCACACTGGGTTTCCTCATTAAATATCTTGTGTTATGGTGTGTTTCTATGTTGTCTCTATTATTTCTGTTTACTGCATTAATTCTTGTTTACCGGTACATTTTTTTGGGTTGCAAAGTTACAAATAAGTTTAAATATACAACTAACCAGTCAGATACTGATTCACCCCCCCTCTCAGTGTCTGTGGGACTATCATTGAATCTAAAAATCCTCACAAAGAAGAGAAATACATACTCCTAATAGTCATGCATGTTACCCTCACAAAAGAAGGGTGAAAACAATCCCTTAACAGACATGTAGAGCCATCTCAACCTATATGAGTACAAGGGAGATTGTATTTCCATCTCATATGGCCTAGCCAAATATAATTATCTTATTAGGTGAAACCCAAACACAATCAATTATTACATGTTATCATTGAATTACAAAGAGGAAAAATCACATTGTGCCTTGGTGGTCTAGGTGCCAAGCAACCTAGCTCACGTGACCTCGATCATCACAAGGAAACCCACTCCCCCTAATCATATGCCAATCCATAGGTTAACACATAAAATAAAATCATAACACATGAAATAATGTTCACAAGAAGGCCTTCAAGAACACATAACATCATTGAGCATATATTGCACATAGAGCATACACATAAACCATTACAAGCATAGGACCTTTGCCAATACCTCATAGGCATAGTACCAAAGAAAGAATGTGAAACATAAGAACGTCGTAAACTACTGAAAATCCTCAATAGAAAGGTACAAAACATCCCACTGGAGCCATAGAAGCAATCCTCAAACAACAAGGAAAGAACCTCTTGCTAGAGCCACTTTTGCATAAGGAAACTCCTTAATGGTAGGGCATGATCCCACTTACCAGAGCATAAAATATATTATGACACATAATAGAACATCATGAACAAATTAAAATTTCTCAGCACATACTTCACATGCCTCTGGGAACTCACACAATCCATACTAGAAATTTACAACACTAAAATTGACCTTTATGGGCCTTCTTGAGCAGTTTAGCTCTTTTAATATGCACACTGGCATTCCTGGTTTGTAGGGTGGCATTTTTGGGACATTTCCTAGCATTTGTGGATCATTTCATATCATTTTTGGTCTATTAGTCTGTTGGTATTATGGATGTGTTGCATTGGTTTTGTCGTTGATGTCAACACTCAACCTTCTAGAGATCTTTGGTTATGTTAAACCAACACATTATGTTCACCGGTAAGTTCAGTTACTTATGCACAGTCACCGATATATCATTCACTGGTAGGTTATATTGTTCATTGACATTGAGGATGACTTATTATCATCTGGAGATCACTTGGTTATGTTGAAGACATGGTTTAGACACTTGGTTTTGGTATTTTGGTTATTGGTCTAATCGGGTTGACATTATTGTTGTTACCGACAAATTGGTCTAGGTTATGGACCGACATGCATTATCTATTTCAGATCAGCACAACATGTTATGGAGATGATTTAATTAATTGGATATTGTTTTAATTGTATTGAGCCGACATGATGCATTACATCTTGACTTATCTGTAATTGATTTAAATGCAATATTCTTAATTAGCCAACCTACACATTTGGTCTTAGGTTTTGGTATATATGTAAGATCTCATTTGTGAGATAAAATATAAGATAGAAAGACCGTATATGGTTATGGTATTGTAACATGGTATGTGAAAATATTGAAGATTATATAAGAAGACCATAGAGAAGGTTCAAGGAAATTTTTGAAGGTGATTATCAGAGCTTAACTGGTACTAAATCTAGCATTGGAGATGCTACTTTGAGTAGTACATTATCATTGGATTTAATCATCCAATTGTAGTTAGTGTGACTCCTATTTTGTGATTAAGTAGTGAGTTCTAGGTTGTTGGCCTTTCTGCATGTGCAGACCCCATTTGTATACACACACTATCTACAGTAGTATCATCTGATTATGGGTAAGGTTTCCCACCGTGGTTTTTCCCCTTCCAAGGTTTCCACGTACAAATCTTTGTGTTATGTGTTGTGGATGTTATTTCTCTTTCTATTATATGCATTGAGTTTCACTGGTATTAATATTAACTGCTAGTCTGTCTACCGACATTAAGTTTGGTCTACCATTATGAAGTATCAAGTTTGATTAAGTTACATTTGGGTTGAAATTAATTGACAACTGATTCAACACCCACCCCCCCCCCCCCCCACATCTCAATTGCCTTCGGGTCCTAACAATTGGTATCAAAGCCAAGTCCTCTTTTTACAAAAGTTTAACAACTTGAGGAGATTCTATGGAGACTAACTTTTTTAGGAAGGACAGTTCGAAACTTGATGGAACTAACTATGGTATATGGAAGATCAAAATGGAGACACATCTGAATTGCATTGGAAAAGACATATGGGATGTTACAAAGAATGCCTATGTTGGTCCTACACCGATTTAACCTAATTCACCAACATTGGGTAAGGATCAAGAGAATGATTGCAAAGCAAGAGAAGCACTCTTGAGCATCTTGTTAGATCAGTAAATCTTGGGATTATCAGACCGATCTATTGCTAAAGCTATTTGGCATAAATTGGAGACATTGAATGAAGGAGATACCACTATCAAAATTGCAAAACTGGAACACTTCTGGGTCAGGTATGAAAATCTAAAAATGGAAGAAGATGAAAGAATTTTTGCTTTTATGGATAGGGTAAATGAAATTGGTTTGGGAGGTTCCTTAAGTGAAGATGAAATTGTTTCTAAAGTTTTAAGAGCACTACCACTGGCATACAAAATGAAAGTAACTACTATTAATGAGTTGAGAATAATGCCTAATACATTAGTATCTAGAGATACCTTGGCTGGAAAACTTTTAGCATTTGCGCTTGATGAATTTGGTCCTCTTGCTACAATTAAGATAGATTTAGCCTTCAAAGTATCATCATCTGTAGCATCTGATAAATCTAATTGGAAAGCACTTTATGCAAGAGAACTTGAAGATATCAGGACGGAAAATGAAGAACTGGAAGAACTTGAAGCACTATTTGCAAGGAAAATGTCAAAAGGTCCTATTGGAAGTAAGTATGAAGGTAAAGCACCATTTAAATGTTTTAATTGCAATAAAGTTGGTCATATGGCATCTAGATGTCCTGATAGACATGCAAGATTAATAGAAGAAGCTAAAAGAACATATAAGCCTAACCTTGAATATCAGAGATACAAATTTAAGAAGAATAGAGACAAATCATGTTACTATGCTGATGAAGGAGTTACTGATGATTCTGATGAAGAACCGAAAGACAATGGATGGGATTTTGTTGCAATAAAAGAAGATCAACTAACACCTACTATTCCACCCATAGAGCAGGCCATGATAGCTAAAATTGAAGAAAAGGATGAATGGATTATAGATTCTGGATGTTCACATCATATGACTGGTGATAAAAGTAAATTCGTATCTTTTTCAGGAATACAATGAAGGTCTAGTAAGATTTGTGGATGATAAAGCTTGTTTGATTAGAGGAAAAGGCACTATATCTTTTGATGTTAACCACAATACTGACAATGTTTATTATGTTGAAGGTTTGAAGCATAATATTTTGAGTGTCGGTCAATTAGTTGAAAAGGGATTTCAGTTACAATTCAAGAATGGTAAATGGAAAATCATGAATAGAACTGGTTTGGAGATTGCAATCGGTAATCAAACTAGAGGTAATATCTTTCATTTGAATAACAATGAAAAGACATGCCTTATTGCAGATATTGATGAAAGTTAGTTATGGCATAGAAGACTCTGTCATGTGAATTTTGATTGCATTATAAAGATTAGTTCATCTAAGGCAGTAAGGGATTTACCTAAGATTGTAAAACCTCATAATCCGGTATGTAAGGAATGTCAAATGGGAAAGCAAGTTAGAAAAAATTTTAAGAGTATTTCTGAGAAATCCAATAATATTCTTGATTTAATTCATACTGACTTGTGTGGTCTGGCAAGAACAAGAAGTCTACAGGGAGATAGATACTTTATGCTAATCATTGATGATTATTCTAGAATGTGTTGGGTTACTTTTCTCAGGGAGAAATCAAAAGATTTTTGGAAATTCAAATTATTCAAGGCAAAAGTAGAGAATGAAACCGGTAAGAAAAACAAATGTTTAAGATCAGATCAAGGAGGTGAATTTACATCGAAGGAGTTTAATACATTTTGTGAAGTGAATGGAATTATAAGACAACTATCAGCACCCCAGACACCTCAGCAAAATGGAGTTGTGGAAAGGAATAACATAACTATTCTGGATGTAGCTAGCAGCATGATATTAGAAGCAAATCTTGCTCATGTGTATTGGAGAGAAGCAGTGAATATAGTGGTTTACACTTTTAATAGACTTCACATCAAAAGTGAAACCGGTAAGACACCTTATGAACTATGGTTTGGTAATACTCCTACTCTTAAATACTTCAAAATATTTGGAAGCAAATGCTACATTAGGAGAGATGAGTATATTGGCAAATTTAATCCTAGAAGTGATGAAGGAATATTTCCTTGTTATTCATCTAAGAGCAAGGCATATAGATGTTTTAATAAAATATTGCAGAAAATCATTGAGAGTGCAAATGTGAAGATAGATGAACACTTTAAACAAAATTCAAGGTCTATGGATTTTGAATTGGTAGTTGAGATGATCATAAATGAACCTATGTGGAGTGTACCAATACAGAATGTGGATCCACTCACAGCGGCATCATCAGAGAATTCCACAGTGACTGAAGAATAACAACAAGTGAACACACCTAGGTATGTAAGACTGAATCACTCTGAAAGTCAAATAATTGGGAATAAGTATCAAGGTGTTATGACAAGAGGAAGACTGGAAAATGAAGAGGTATGTTTAATTTCTCAAATTGAACCAACATCTATTATTGAGGCATGTGAATATAAACATTGGATTAAAGCTATGGAAGATGAATTAGAACAAATTGAAAAGAACAATACATGGACATTGGTTCCCCAACCTAAAGACAAAAATGTAATTGGAACTAAATGGGTATTCAGAAAAAAACTTAATGAAGATGGTAAGGTAATTAGAAATAAAGCAAGATTAGTGTGTAAAGGATATTCACAGAAAGAGGGAACTGATTACAATGAAACCTTTGCACCGGTAGCTAGAATTGAGGCAGTCAGATTATTTCTTGCATTTGCAGCACACAAGAACTATAAAGTATATCAAATGGATGTAAAATATGTATTTCTGAATGGTGAACTTGAAGAGGAAGTTTACATTGAACAACCTGATGGATTTTCATTGACAAATAATAAAGATATGGTTTGCAAATTAAGGAAAGATTTATATGGATTGAAACAAGCTCCTAGAGTTTAGTATGCTAGATTGGACAAATATCTTTTGAAGCTTGGTTACACTAAAGGTAATGCTGATAGGAACTTATATTTCAAATTGATTAATGAAGACATCTTGGTTATTGAATTTTTTGTTGATGACATCATTTTTGGAGGAGAAGATGGATTGTGTAAAGCCTTTGCTAATAAGATGCAGGAAGAATTTGAAATGTCTATGATTGGGGAGATAAAATTCTTCTTAGGATTGCAGATTTCACAGACTGATAAAGGTATATTCATATGCCAAACAAAGTACTTGAAGGAACTACTGAATAAATTTGGTATGTAAAACTCTAAATTGGTAAGTACTCCTATGACTACAACTGATAAATTGACATTGAAGGATGATTCAGCTCCTGTTAATCCAATGAGATACAAATCTATGATTGGAGGTTTACTATATTTGACACAAACAAGACCTGATATAATGAATGCAGTATGTATTGTTTCAAGGTTTCAGAGTAATCCTAGAGAAAATCATGAATCAGTAGTGAAAAGGATTTTCTGGTATCTACAAGGCACAACAAATCTTGGTTTATGGTATCCTAAAGATGCAAATTTTGGTTTATGTGCATACACCAATGCAAATTAGGCAGGAGATGTAGATGATAGAAAGAGCACCACCGGTGAGACATTCTTTCTTGGTAGCAGATTGATTTCATGGTCGAGCAAGAACAGAGTTGTACATCATTATCAACAAGAGAATCATAATATGTTGCAGCAACAACTAATTGTACTCAGGTATTATGGATTAAGTGAATGTTGAAGGACATAAAGGTAAAATGCAAAGAACCTATAATCATTTACTGTCATAATTCAGCAGCAATTGATATATCTAAGAATCTGGTATTTCACTCTAAAACTAAACATGTTTCTATCAAATATAACTTTCTGAAAGAGAATGTTGAAGCAAAAGAAGTGAGATTGGTTTATGTGAATACTAAAGAGCAGATTGCAGATATCTTTACTAAGCCTTTGCCTAAGAAAACTTTTGAATATCTCATAGAGAAGCTTGGGGTTATAACCTCACTGGTAGATACTTAGACAGTTGATGATTGGCATCAAATCGACAAAATTTACAAAGAAACCTTTTTCCAGCTTTCATGAAGGAGAGCTACTTCTTAGGGGGAGCAGTTGGATATAACAATTGGTTATTGTAATTGGTTCTATGAATTGGTTGTATCTGGTATTTATATTGCTTTGGCATTTGACGTCAAAGGGGGAGAGATATCTATGGAAAAACATTATCCTTTGGGGAGAGATTACTTATTGGGGGAGTGATATATACTCTCTACATTTGTATTTTGATTTCTGGTATTGATCTATTCTGGAGATTGTTGGTTTTTGGTTTTTGGCATTTTGTTTCGGCACTTAGATGTTTTTCCATCTTGTGTTGCCATCAATTCCAAAAGGGGAGATTATTGGTATTATGGATGTGTTGCTTTGTTTTTTTCATTGATGTCAACACTCATCCTTCTGGAGATCTTTTGTTATGTTAAACCAACACATTATGTTCACCGGCAAGTTCAATGACTTATGCACAGTCACCGGCAAGTTATATTGTTCACTTACACTAAGGATGACTTGTTATCATTTGGATATCACTTGGTTATGTCGAAGACATGATTTGGACACTTAGTTTTGGTATTTTGGTTATTCGTCTAATCAGGTTGACATATTTGGTGTAACCGGCAAATTGGTCTAGGTTATGGACCGGCATGCATTATCTATTCCGGATCAGCACGAGACATTATGGAGATGATTTAATTAATTGGATATTGTTGTAATTGTATTGAGATGACATGATGCATCACATCTTGACTTATCTATAATTGATTTAATTATAATATTCTTAATTAGCCGACCTACACATTGGTCTTAGGTTTTGGTATATGTAAGATCTCATTTGTGAGATAAAATATAAGATATAGAGACCTTATATGGTTCTGGTATTATAACATGGTATGTGTGAATATTGAAGATTATATGAGCAAACCATAGAGAAGGTTCAAGGAAATTTTTGAAGGTGATTATCGGAGCTTAACCGACACTGAATCCAGCATTGGAGATGCTACTTTGAGTAGTACATTATCATTGGATTTAATCATCCAAATGTAGTCAGTGTGACTCCTATTTTGTTATTGAGCAGTGAGCTCTAGGCGGTTGGCCTTTCTGCATGTGAAGACCCCATTTGTATACACATACTATCTGCAGTAGTATCATCTGATTATGGGTAAGGTTTCCCACCATGGTTTTTCCCCTTATAGGGTTTCCACATACAAATCTTTGTGTTATGTGTTGTGGATGTTGTTTCTCTTTCTATTATATGCATTGAGTTTCACCGGTATTAATATTAAAATCTAGTTTGTCTATTGACATTAAGTTTTGTCTACCGGTATTAAGTATCAAGTTTGATTAAGTTATATTTGGGTTGAAATTAATTGACATCTGATTCATGCCCCCCCTCTCAGTTGCCTTCGGGTCCTAACATAGTCAGTGTTTTGGGTCCATAGGCCAGCTTTCTCAGACAGTGGGTTAGCTCTCCTGGTCAGTTTGTTAGCTCTCTAGGTCTGAACAATGGTGTTTTTGGTATGCATAACAGTGTTCCTGGTAGATAGGGTGGTGTTCCTAGTTAGTATGGTGTCATTTCTGGTTGATTTGGTGGCATTTCTGGTAAAGTATACAATATCTCAAGTTTGAAGGATCCAGAAGGTAAAGTAACTACCCAGTTTGATTTAGGAGACAAAAATGACCTCAAGGACATGACTAGGAGGTAGGATGAGAAACAAAAATGGTATACACATGGTTTATGCATCAAATGAAACTTACAAGAATGAGTTTGCAACTTAGTGGATAAGCAACTTGGCCAAAATTGCATTTTGGGAGTCCAGGTGTATGGAAGATAACTCTAACTCTGCATAGACCAAATAAACTTAACAACTACAACTCCAAACTCCCAAACATACTTTAAACATGATTACAATATATTGAAATATGCCATAGACAGACATAGGGAACTTCATGAACTCTTACATAGTCACAGAAGCACTCAAGACATGGAAAAATAGCCCCTATTACAACCAGGAGTTCATAAGAAGTATAATACCCAAATGAACATTCAATAACAATAAGAATATTCTACAAACACACAAAAAAATTTAATACATATATGCATTTATCCACCATTCACTTACACAAACAAAACAACTCAAGAATCTCACTCAAACATAAGGAGCAATCTGCAATTTCCCCAATTCATTCATTTAATTCCAAAGTATTTAAACTTTGATGTCTTTATTTTCCCCATCCATTCAACAATCACAAATAAATAATTTTCATAGGAAGAAATAGAGAAGACATAATTCTAGAGAAACTAAAAATGAAAGAAGTCCAACCTAGAGATCACAAATCAAAGGATGAAAACTAAAGAAGAGCTTCCACAATTCAAGCTTCCAAAATCCAAATGCAAACCAAGATCCAAGCCAAAATCTCAAAGCTTCAATAAAAAATCCTGCTGACTGGTAACCCGATAGCCATCCAGAAATTTCAAATAAATAGAAAATACATAGAAAACTATGCAAAAATCCCAACCAATCAAAATAATCCAAAAATCAATATTTCCTACCTATCGTGTATAGTTCCAAGGTAAGAATATTTTATTATATTTCTTACCTATTATTCCAAATTCACCCAATCAATTAGGAGGGTAGGTATGATCAACTTTATTTTATTTTTACACCCTCCATGCATAGTAAAAGAAAAATAATAATATTATATTACTTTTTAAGAGTGTAGAAATATAAATAGGCTTAATACTTTTATAATTATTAATTAATCAAAATCAACTTAACAACTATATCTCAAAATAAATTAAAATAAATCAATCATCAATAAATAAAATCAAAGGATAAAATTAATTAAATAAAACAATAGTCAATAAATCAATTAAATCCAAAATAAAACCAATGAATTAATAAATCAAACATTAATAAATTCAATAACATTAAATCAAATATCTATTAATTAATTCATTATAAATTTATTAATTATTACTCAACATTAATTAATTAATTAAATAAACATTATCCAACCATGGGATAATTAATCCAATCCATGATTCATACACACACACATAACCAACTGCACATAGATAGAAAGAGATACGGACTCAAGACTGGACAACACTTACACCCGACAAGACTAATAAGGTGAACATACTAGACCATGAGAAGGTAAGGGAAAACCAAGTCATCGCCAACAACTGTCATCGGGATTAGGACACTCTCGGACCTATGAGACCAGGTGGAGTCGATTTTTGGTAGTTCCAATCCTGTACCCACTGATAAACACAAAAGAACATATATATATATACAAAATCATAGTAGCAGGCAAGTGAAAGAGAATCACAACACCTTATCATTCTCGTGATGAGTGATAAGGCATCATCCCTTTCACGAACATAGTCACCCAATACAAACACATCTTATTAAATCATCGTCATGAATCAGGGTTAGTATCATCATCATATATCATGAAATTGTTGGCATATGATGAAGCGGTGACAAAGTATGTTGTCATTGATGTCAATAAGTGCTCAAGCAAGTAGACCGGTATGCACCAGTATGAAGATTGGAAGCAGTTTTGGTCAACCAGGATGGAGTGGACTTGTGTCGGGGCTCACTAAGTGTAATTACCAATTGGTATCTTTGTTTAGTTTTAGGGCTTCTGGTATGGCTTGTGCGGTGCAACTGATGGTGTTTTGTGAACATTAAGGATAAGGATCAGGATGCCACATCAGTTGTGTGCACGTGAAGGATTTCCTTGAGGTTTTTGTGCATGGAGATCGAATGCATTGAATGCCTACCTCAAGAATGCATGATTTTCTGAGTGGTGTATGAAGAGAATGTGATGGGTTACCATTTTCCAGATGCGGTGAAGATCGGATGATGTAGAGTGACTTGAGATCTATTTAGATCATTTCATTCTGTGTAATGTGTTTGGACGGTCAGATTTGGACCGCTTGAAATTGTAAACCTAAAATACTTAGGGTTTAGGGTATATTTTACTAACCTAATTCTTATCTATAAGGTCGATGAGTTTTGATATTGTTGGAGTTGGCAAATGTTGTGTTTGTGTCTGCATGTTGAGATACTTGCAAAACCAGAGTGTGGAACCTATAGAGTGTGATTGTAGAGGAGAGGAGTTGAAAAGGATCTGCCTTAGCAAGTAGTGTTGTTATCAGATCAAAGCTTTACCTGTTGACTTCTAACCATTTCAACAAAAGGAAAATCCCTTGACTAGGTAGCTTTAACAGGCTTGTTGTAAATCCTCTTACCAAGTGACTCAAGTTCATTGAGTTCTTTAAATCCTCTAGAGAGGTAACCTTTAATAGGGTTTATAGCCATCCCTTAACCGGGTGATCTCTAACAGGATCAGTTCCTAACATAGCCTTATTGTAAAGTCTTTAACTGGACTAGGCTCCTAATAGAGTAGACTTCAAAAGAGTTCAAAACAAGCTATGGGGTATTCATCCCCACCATGGTTTTTCCCATTTGTGTTTCCATGTGAAAAATTTCTGTGTTATGGGTTGTAATATTCATGTGATGATTGAGTAGTTTTATTATAGTTGAATATGCATATAGTGCTAAATGATTGTGGTATTATTAATTCTACTCATGCATGACTAAACTGGTATAGTTGCTATCAAGATCTGAGATCTATTAAATTACTTTCGGTTAATTGGTTTAGTTGTCTGAAGCATTTTTGTGTTTAACCAGTATACCCATGGTTAAGTTCAGTGATGAAGACAACCGGTCAGGATTGTTTTAATATGATAAAGTGTTGAGAAATTTTTTGCTTGTACTAATTCGCCCCCTCTATCAGTACCAGTTAGGGTATCATTTGTTCATCATTATTAATCAATTGGTATCAGAGCAACTCCAGGTCCTCGGTGATATAAGCTTAACTACTTGAGGCAAAAGATCCCGCTTTAATGATGAAGAGGGAAGGTCCTAAGTTCAATAGGGACAACTTCAAAATATGGACAGAATGAAGATCTATATCAAGAGTTTGGGTGCTCAACACTAGAGCTATGTTGAGAATGCCTATGTAATCCCCACTAGCACTCTAACCGATGATCAGAAAAGAGAGATTCAAGAAAATGGGCAAGTCATGGAAGCCCTTATTAGTAGCCTATCTAATATTGAGTTCATTGATGTACAAGATAAGGACAATCCTAAGGATGTATGGGACACACTAGAAACCATTTATGACGATGATGAGCATGTCAAGCAGGCTAAGGAAGAAAGCCTTAGAGGAAAATTTGAAGACATGAGGATGGTTGAAGGTGAGACCATTCAACAATATGGCATAAGGATCAAGACTGTGGTTGGAGATATCAAGAGCACTGGTGGAACAATTTATGATGCCACTGTTGTCAGTAAAGTTCTGAGATCATTGTTACCGGTCTATGCAATCAAGGTTGCCACTATTCAGGAGTTAAGATCTATCGACAAGACAAAGGTATCTCTAGACTCTATCATTGCAAAGTTGACTACATATGAATTGAATAGCTATGATGGTAGTGTCCAAAAGACAGAGTCAACCTTTAGAGCATCTATTTCCTCCACACCAACTAGAAAAGGAAAAGAAGTCAACACCAGCTATGAATCTAGGCCAAATAGAGACATGGATGATGAGGATATTTTGATGGAGTTTGAAGCTCCTCTTGCCAAGAGACTTCCAAAAGGCACCAGAAAATACAGAGGTAAGATTCCTCTAAAATATTTTTCCTACAATAAGATAGGACATATAGATGTTAACTATCCTAACAATGACAATAAGGATAAACCAAAAAGGTTTAGAAAGTATAAAGGAGGAAGTAGGAGAAATTGTCTTGTTGTAGTGTATGAAGGTGTTACCAATAAAGAATATGAGGATGAAGAGAATGAGGACATAGTGTTTGTAGCTGTAAAGGAAGAGGTGTTTGATTAGAAAACCCCTGTCTCTCGCATTGACAACTCTAATGAGTGGATCATTGATAGCGGGTGTTCTTACCACATGACTGGTGACCAGAGAAATTTTTTGTCTCTGGAAGAATATGATGGAGGTGTTGTCCAGTTTGGTAATGATGCACCTTGCATGGTGAAAGGAAAATGATCCATCTCACTGAATGGAAAGAGAAGTGTGGATGATGTCTATTGGGTAGAAGGTCTTAAGCATAACCTTTTGAGTGTTGCTTAGCTAAATGACAAAGGACTCATTCTAGATTTCAAAGGTGGAGTCTACCGTATAATTGTAAAGAATGGTGAACTTATTGCCACCAGTAAGCAAACCAGAGGTAACTTATTTCAGTTGAATGCCAAGATTAGTCAATGTTTGATGGAGAAGTTTGATGAAAGTTGGATATAGAATAGGAGACTTTGTCATATGAATTTTGACAATATTGTAAAGGCAAGTAAGATCAAGGCAGTAAGAGGATTGCCTTTTCTGAACAAACCAGAGAATTATTTACATAGAGAATGTCAACTTGGGAAGATGTCTTCCTCGACATTCAAAGGTAAGTCTTTTTCACCAGAGAACTTACTTGATCTTGTGCACACAGATCAGTGTGGTCCTATGAAAACAAGAAGTATTCAGGGAGATCAGTATTTCATGATTCTTATCGATGACTACTCAAGAATTATGTGTGTCACATTTTTGAAAGACAAGTTTGAGGTGTTTGGAAAGTTCAAAGCCTTTAGAGCACTAGTTGAGAAGGAGAGCGGCAGAAGAATAAAGTGTCTTAGAACTGATGCAAGGAGGTGAATTCACTTCTGATGAATTCAACAAGTATTGTGAAGAGAACAACATCAAGAGGCAGTTGTCTTCCCCAAGGACACCACAATAGAATGGCATAGAAGAAAGGAATAACAAGACTGTAGTTGAAGCGGCCAGAACTATGTTGATCAAAGGAAAGATAGCTCACACTTTTTGGAGAAAAGTGGTGAGCACTACAGTCTATACTATGAACCGGGTACTCATCAAGAAAGGTAAAGACAAAACCCCTTATGAGTACTAGAACGGGAGAAATCCTAATGTGAGTTATTTTAAAGTGTTTGGCAGTAAGTACTATATCAAGAGAGGTGAGCATCTAAGAAAGTTTGATGCTAAAGTAATGAAGGAATATTTCTAGGATATTCAACTAAAAGTAAAGCTCACAAGTGCTACAACAACATGACTCAAAAAATTGTTGAGAGTATCAATGTCAGGGTTGATGAATCCCCTGAGGAGCCTGAGGAAATTTGTAGCAAGCAAGCGGAAGATGATCCTAGTGTAGCCTTCTGAGAACCGGTTAAGAAGGAAACAAGTTGCAAACATCAAAAAGACCTCAGTGTTCCTATACCGGTAGAAGCTGCAATAGGTGAAGAAGAAGATGAAGTGGAAGAAGAAGAGGAAAAGCAAGTAGAACCAGCTAGGGTCATTCCTAGGTATGTGAAACTACATCATGATCCAAAGCAGATCATAGGAGATAAAGATGCAGGGATACTCACAAGAAGAAAGGTGAAAGAAAACTCTTGCATAATTTCTGAATTTGAGCCTAAGACCACTAGAGAGGCACTTACCGATGAAGACTGGATAAAGGCAATGGAAGAGGAGCTAGACTAGATAGAAAAGAATGCAACATGGTCCTTGGTACTCAAATCAGAACATAAGAATGTAATAGATACCAAATGGGTCTTCAGGAATAAGATGAATGAAGAAGGCATAGTGGTAAGGAATAAGGCAAGACTTGTATGCAAGGGATATGCTCAGGAAGAGGGAGAAGACTATGGAGAAAACTTTGCCCCAATGGCTAGACTGGAAGGTGTCTAAATGCTACTTGCATTTGCAACATTCAAGGGATTTAAGGTATACTAGAAGGATGTGAAGTCTGCATTCCTGAATTGAATCCTAGAAGAAGAAGTGTATATTGAGCAACCAGATGGATTTTCTTTGTCAGAAGATAGTAACATGGTGTGTAGATTACACAAGGACCGGTATGGATTGAAATAGGCACCCAGGACATGGTATGAATGGTTACACTCTCATCTTGTGAAAATAGAATTTCAGAGAACAATTGAGGACAACAACATATACCTAAAATTTGAAGGTGATCATATACTAATCTGTGAAGTATTTGTAGATGACTTAATCTTTGGAGGAGGTGATGAAATGAGTTATGTATTTGCAGATGAAATGAAGCAAGAGTTTGAGATGTCTCTCATTGAAGAGATAAAGTTCTTCATTGGTCTACAGATTTAGCAGATGAAAAAAGGAATCTTCATTACCCAGTCCAAGTATATCAAAGAGGTATTGAAAACCTTTGGCATGGAGGAGAGCAAACTGGTTGGAACGCCAATGGTGACCAACTGCAAACTTACTAAGGAGGATGACTCAGTGTTGGTGAATGAGAAGGAGTATTGGTCAATGATCGGTAAGCTGCACTATGTGGTGCACAATAGATCGGACATTGCTCATCCAGTGGGCATAGTAGCTCATTTTTAGAAGAGTCCAACAGAATCCCACTTGGTAGCGCTAAAGAGGATTCTTAGATACCTGAAAGGGACTATTGACTATGGATTGTGGTATCCATATAATGGTGAATTTGATCTTAAAGTGTTTACCAATGCAGATTGGGTAGGTAATGTGGACGACCAAAAGAGCACAACCGGTGGAGTGTTCTTCCTTAGTGGAAGACTAGTCTCCAGGACAAGAAAGAAGTAGAGTTGTATTTCCCAGTCTACAGCTGAAGCAGAATATGTGGTAGCATTTATGAATTGCACTCAGGCAATATGGATGAAGCATGTATTGAATTGCTTCAAAGTGCCTTTTATCTAAACCAGTGAGTATTCTCTGTGATAATACTAGTGCAATCAATATTTCCAAAAATCCAGCATTGCATGCTAGGACAAAGCACATTGAACTCAAGTATCATTTCTTGAGAGAAAAGTTTCAAAATAAAGAGGTTGTATTAGAACATGTTTCCAGTAAGGAGAAACTAGCAAACATATTCACTAAGCCCTTATCGAAGACTACATTTACCTATTTGAGAGGTGAATTAGGGGTTTTGCCCCTTCATGAAGTAAACTAAACTTGTGTGCTCCACATCAGTCAGGTACTACAGTGATAAATCTTACAAGGTTGATGTGTTGAAGGAGGTTACTCCACAGGGGGAGCAACATAGTAGAGCTTGGAAGCTTGTTCCTCCACTTTGGCATTGTTGTCAAAGGGGGAGAAGATATCTGATGATGAAGATATATGGAAGAGTACACACTGACCAGTCTAGATGGTGGTGGTTGTGATCTTTGAACCGGTATATGACAACCGGTATATGTTATTGAGCATGGTGCAGATACTGAGCAATGATACACTGAGTATTGCCATCAATGCCAAAGGGGGAGATTGTTGGCATATGATGAAGTGGTGACAAAGTATGTTGTCATTGATGTCAAAAAGTGCTCAAGAAGGTACACCAATATGCACGGTATGAAGATTGGAAGCGGTTTTGGTCAACTGGGATGGAGTGGACCGGTGTCAGGGTTCACTAAGTGTAATTACCGGTTGGTAGTCTTTGTTCAGTTTTAGGGTTTCTGGTATGGCCTGTGCGGTGCAATCGATGGTGTTTTGTGAATGTTAAGGATAAGGATCAGGATGCCATGTCAGTTGTGTGCACGTGAAGGATTTCCTTGAGGATTTTGCACATGGAGATCGAATGCATTGAATGCCTACCTCAGGAATGTACAATTTTCTAAGTGGTGTAACAAGAGTGCGTGATGGATTACCATTTTCCAGATGTGGTGAAGATCAAACGATGTAGAGTGACTTGACATCTATTTAGATCATTTCATTCTATGTAATGTGTTTGGATGGTTAGATTTGGACTGCTTGAAATTATAAACCTAAAATACTTAGGGTTTAGGGTTTATGTTACCGACCTAATTCTTCTCTATAAGGTCGATGAGTTTTTATATTGTTGGAGTTGGAAAATGTTGTATTTGTGTTTGCATGTTGAGATACTTGCCAAACCAAAGTGTGGAAACTGGAGAGTGTGATTCTAGAGGAGGGGAGCTGAAAAGGATTTGCCTTAGCAAGTAGTGTTGTTATTAGATCAAAGCTTTACCTGTTCACTTCTAACCATTTCAATAGAACAAAAATCCCTTGACTAGGTAGCTTTAATAGGCTTGTTGTAAATCCTCTAACTAGGTGACTCAAGTTCATTGAGTTCTTTAAATCCTCTAGCGAGGTAACCTTTAACAGGGTTTATAGCCATCCCTTAAACGGGTGATCTCTAACAGGATCGGTTCCCAACAGAACCTTATTGTAAAGTCTTTAACCGAACTAAGCTCCTAATGGAGCGGACTTGAAAAGAGTTCAAAACAAGCTTGTGAGTATTCATCCACATTGTGGTTTTTCCCATTTGGGTTTCCACGTGAAAAATCTATGTGTTATGGGTTGTAAGTTTTCATGTGATGATTGAGTAGTTTTTGATTAAAGTTGAATTTGCATGTAGTGCTAAATGATTGTGGTATTATTAATGCTACTCATGCATGACTTAACTGGTATAGTTTCTATCAAGATCTGAGATCTGTTAAAGTAATTTTAGTTAACTGGTTTAGTTGTCTAAAGAATTTATGTATTTAACTGGTATGCCCATGGTTAAGTTCAGTGATGAAGACAACTGGTCATGACTGTTTTAATATGTAAAGTGTTGACAAAGTTTTTGCTTGTACTGATTCACCCCCCTCTCAGTACTAGTTAGGGTATCATTTGTTCATCATTATTCATCAAAAATCATATAAATCACATAGGAGTCTCAAATACATATAATTCCATCAAGAAATATCATCCATCGAATAATCATAACATACCATCCATCACATAGATCATCAAAAGTCATCAATATAAATTTTTTTGTATAGGATCATAAATGTCTTCTACATAGAAATAAAGTCATAACCATCATCATAAGTCTAGATAAGTCTATTGAATTATGAATTAAAATATAAGTCTAGGAGGGACACTATAGAAACTATCTCACTGGCCTGCTAAAACATGCTTAATTACATAACAGGTCACAACCGGGACCTCAAACCTTAGGATCTATCTTCTATGTCCTATATCTTAATTGATGTCTACCTATCTATCTTCTAATTCTTGAATACAATGATTTATACCATCCAAGGGGATCTGGTCAGCCCAAAAAGGAATCAAATGCCGAAGAACAAGACCTAATGTGTAAAAGGAACAAGGTCGGCCTTCGCCAAAGAAATTCATCTAGAAAATTTAAAGGATGAAATGTAGATCAAAGGGAAGGTCAGATACATGCCAAGGAATATTGGAATCAATTCTCAAGGCTCCGCAAGGTACTGAAGGGATTTGGTAGATCTCGATAGATTATAAATGCAAATAGGTCCAGGTAACCGGTACCCAAAAACTGTCTTGGAAACTGGTAGCGATAACTTATCTGAAAATGATCCAAATGCTCCATGGTTTGGGAATAAGGTAGATGATCAAGTCCTCAATTAAAATCCAACTCCTTAAGATCCGGTGAGCCAATGCCAAAAAATGCATAATGAAATACTGAGACTATAAAATAGAAAGCAAAATAGAAAGGAAATATTTTTGGTTGATGCAGGATTGCCAAGAGCCGAGGATGCTCCCGCATCAGACATCTGAAGTTGTTGAAAAAAAGTGAGTCTCTCCCTTTGTTGGGGTTAGAGGAAAACCAAGACAGTATACCTCTGTCTGAGACATCCAAGATGAATCTTCAACTAGTCTTCCTTTCCACTTTACTAGATACTCCTTATATTGACTACTCTGGGTACTATGCCGAATCCTACTATGCAAAATGTCTTCAATTTGATCTAGTTCCTTTTGAGGTGTTGTTCACCAAAAGTGATAACCCAAGTATAACTGCAATCCTTCTATGAAATGGCCAATTTCAATCTATGAAACACATCAGGGCTTGGACAACATAACATAGGACCCTAATTGATCCTCTTGCACTTCAGGTTCTGCTAGACCTAGGGGGGGATACCCTTTTGATGCACTGAATCAAACCTATTCACTCACCATGACAACATCAATGAAGCAGATAGAGCATTCCACAAACTCATCCAATTTAGAAACACACTACAGATTGGCTAGATCTGTATAAACCACAAATGAAAAAGAGCTTGGAATGAAAGAACACAACCCCTAAACATAAAGGGAAATAGATTTTCTTTTAAAATTGTTGTTCTGAGACCATTCCCAAATTTGTCAAAGACCAGTGCCTTGTTCATTGGGCAACAGAGTCACACACATAACTACAAATATAAATCATAGATGCAAGTTGTTTTTCCTTACAACATATCCCTGCACTAATACCTTGTACTAATGCATTGCTCAATCCATTCATAAAATTATCAGATCTTGGACACATTCCATTGTTTATGACTGATTATAGAATTTAAACTCTTCATTGAAGAATGCCTACAAACAATCATACAATCTCCTTGAGATGACAAATTATAAGCCTCCTTGAGGATTCAATTCATAACAATTAAATGCATACATAGAGACAATATCATGGGAAGTTACTCATGCCTGACACAAGCAAGACCTGCAACTAAGATCACATTTACAACAATGCATTGCAATCCTCTATACCCTGAAACAAACCAAAAACATTTACAAATTTGGGTCCTGACATTCAGAAAGTGGAAGCCATCAAATCTGGAGCATTTTCCAAATTTCTGGAACCCTTACAACTGAGAAGAATTGGGAATAAAAGGGAGAGGGAACCAAATCAAATCTGCAACTGAATTGCCAAGTGTCTCCTCTCTAACTGAATTTTGTTCCCGTGGAAACTTCCTCCAAAATATCCCATATTTGTCAAAATTAACCTCATAATCGAATTCCTCACTCTGAGAGCTTTCCGGCGATATATAATACTTTATATTTTGGCCAAAATTTAGACCCTGGGCGAATTAATTCCCATTTGTGCTTAGTCATTTAAATATTTCGAATTTTAATATAGTCAGAACTATATCATTTATTCATTTTAATTTTGATTTTTGCCTCCATTTGTGCACTGACACCTTGCCACGTGGCAGCCTCTGATTGGTTGATGGGGTTGACCGGACGCCACCTGGGATGACACCTCATCACCGCCATGTCATCTGCTTCGTCACTGCTACTTGGCCGCCACATCATCGCCACTGGACTGCCACCTGTGCGCCAACTGTGTGCCACGTCATTGCCACCTCACCAGGACCTGCCTGCTGGACATCTGACTGTACCCGCCACCTGACTTTCACAACTTCGCGGGGTTTAAACTACGTGCATCTTCCCTTCGTGAAATAGCGCGCACCATCGATCCATCTCGAACTTGCTCACTCGTTAACCCGACCTTTCTCTACAAAATTTTGCCTGTTTGCCTCAGGAAGTGTGCCTACATGGGGTCCCACTTGGTCACCATCGACTCACCTCCTTCATCACCTCGGGATCCGTGCTCGCATGTGGACCCACCTTGGGCGCCATCAAGCACCATCCGTCAAAAGCCTTTATGGCTTAGACATATTACTACAGTGTGTTTTTGCTTATAAAGATTAAAAAATACCACTTCCCAGCCAATGTGGGATTAAAACATTAAGCCTGGGACTGTGTATTTTTTAAGATTTCTGAGTGTTCTTCAATGGCATTTTGCATTTAAGGTTTTGAAACCTTCAAACTCTAACGCCCAAACAACACCGTGAGGGAGGAGCTAACAAATATTGTGGATTTATTGCACTTGCTTGAAAGCTTCTACATTTCCTGAAGGTTTCAAAACTGCCCATTGCATTGGCTGAAGCTTCTATTTGCTGCTAATTGCATTAAATTGAAGGTTTTGAATGCCATTAAACCTCCTTCTGCAATCACCCACCTCACAAAAGCTCACACACCTGCCAATTTTATCTGCCTGATGGTTTATGCAGCCTTCTCAAACACCACCATCTGCTATAATTTTTCAATTTGTTTGGAAGCTTGTTGTTGGTAACTTCAACGCTTCCTCCATCTAAAAATACACTTGTGAAAGATTTATAAAACTTATACACCATTCCATTCTACCCAAGGGAGGATTCAGCAGCTGGAGACACCTATTGATTGCATTGCTTTGAATTTTTAATGTCTTTCAATTTCCACACATAGCATGGGAGGATTCAGGCATACACCAATTGCATTCTCTTGGAGGGCTCATGTGGAGGGAGGGTCTGATTGCTGCTTGCATCTACAGATTGCATTTGTTTTAAAGCTTATTCCTCTTCTCCCTTTCACTATGCTTACCAATTTCATTTTATTTGAAAACTCTATCCTCTCACATGCCACGTAGGGAAGACTTTGTGCTTTAAAACCACATTGAATTCCACCTTCATCCATCTCACAGCATGAAGGAACATTCAGGTTGCAGCTTGCACTCACATTATCAAGTTTTTTTTTTAAATACTCTCCTCTAGCCATATGTAGAGGATACCAGCAACAATATACTTGCCCAATTTGCATTTGATGGGAAGTTTAAAAGACCTTTTAGTTCAGCTCTTATGCATAGCAGGGAGGGGATTAACTTCATGCCAATTTCATTTTTTGCTGAATGTTTCAATATTGCACGTCAAAACTTTACCATACTCCACTCCATGGCTGCCAAGTGCATTTGCATCAAAACATGCCAGCTTTATTTAATTTGAAAACCTTTCAATTTTCCACATACCAATTTGTATTTGGTATTGGAGTTTCTCTTCTCTCTCACTGTCTGACTGGTGAATTGCATTTGAGCTAATATGGATACACATATATTGCCAGGAAAAAGAACATTTCACCATTAAAATTAAAGCATAGGCATGAGCCAGGTCGGGCCCCAAAGTGGGTCCGACTAAAAAAAATTTCGTTTTCAAGCTACTGGCCTCTGGAATATCTTCACGGACCTCAAACATACCTCCGGAAATGATCGGCATCGTTTTCGGATCATTAATCCGCATTTTACAACCTTCAGGCAATTATGCCACAATTTTTGCATTTAATCGCGAAGACGTAATTTTCAAACCTGTCAAAACATCTTTCTGGAGCTCGCCATCTGACAGGCATGTACTCTGATATACAAGGATGACATATACCAAACGGTTTCTCAAGATGAGTCCCGAGCGAAGAGATATTAATTTCTGAAAATGCCCAACTGGCTTTGTCGACACTGCGGACCTGATGAAGTCAATGTTCTGGCAACACATGATGCCTTTCTTAAAAATACCAAATGACCTCCGTAGACCCTCAAATTTGAAACACAGGTACCTTGAATTACATATTAAATCTTTGGATTCTCAATTTGATCACCAGACTGACAGGATGCAAACGGCGCGCTCACCAAAATGGCTACATTAACTGATATAACACTGGAGTGCGGATAACTGAATTTGATGGTAAAATGAGCTCTTTTGACAACCGATCAAACGGATTGATAAAGGCTTGAAATTTTAAACGTAGCTCATCATTTATACTAACATTAGGCCAGAACAAACATTATGGCATGACACTTACTGAGGCAACTTTTACACTTGTGTGAAACAGGGCTCCGACTAGCTGTCGAAACAGGGACTTGCCAAAACATAGAAACTGCAAATGGATTTGGCTTCAAAAACTGAGCAAATTGATTCGTTAAGACTTGAAAATTTGTGAGCTCACTCACATTTATACATAGAATTGAATCCACTTTTAATTTCTTCATGACGATCAACAGGGAAAAAGATGTAATCTCTCAAAGTAGGCTACTAAAAAAAAACTGTATTTGTGCCTAAAATGCACTTCCAACTCACCCCTCAAACTGGGTACCTCATAAACTTATCCAAATTGACTTCTAAAAGTTGTACATCACTGAATAGGCCAAATGAAAGGCGTGGGACATGAATCCCGAGCCTTACCCTCTAAAAATCAACTGGCTCCATTCTACCCCCTTGCTAACTAGGCCATTCAAATTGACTTATCTAGGTACTTTTCTGACATGCAGAGCAAAAATTTGAAATAGGACTACAAACTTTGACTCAATTTTAAATACTCCCAACACGAGGTACATGTTTCTCCAAGTCTGCAATATTGTTCTCACTGAATTCTAATTTATGGTACTGATGTAGATCTGCAATGTTAAATATAGGTGAAATACTCAGACTATCTGGTAACTCCACTTCATATGCATTTATGGAACTAAACTTTCTCAAAATCTTTCAAGGTCCAAACTTCCTCATATGCAACTTGTTATAAGTTCCAACCGGGAATCTTTCTTTTGTCAGATACACCATCACTTCATCGCCAACTTCAAATTCCTTATGTCTCCTATTGTCGTCTACTTTCTCCTTATACTTGTTGTTCATATCCTCCAAATGTTGCTTAACTTGAATATGTAAGTCTTTTATGTGACCTACAAATTCTTCAGCTTCTACACTTCTTTGGTCTTCACTTCTAATATCTCTTATTTATGATATACCTCTAGGGTGTGTTCCTGTAACAATCTCAAAAGGTGTCTTTCTGGTACTCATATCTACTGAATTATTGTAGGAAAACTCTACTTTTATGTAAGAATCAAATCCCAACTTTTGGTTTTGTCTCCAACTAAGCATCTTAATAGATTTCCCAAGATCCAACAAACTACTTATGTCTGTCCATCGATTTGCGGGTGAAAAGTAGAGCTGAACTTCAAATCTGTCTTCATCTTCTTCCAAAGTGTTCTCCAAAAAAACCAACAAACTTCGTATCTCTATCTGAAACTATGCTCTTAGGTAATTCATGCAATCTCACCACTTCCTTGAAAAATAGGTCAGCTATATACATTGCATATGATGTCTTCTTACAAGGTCTGAAATGATCCATCTTCAGGAATCTATCCACTACTAAAAATATAAAATCATTCCCTCTTTGTGTTTTAGGAAATCCAAGTATGAAATCCATTCTTATATCTTCCAAGGTCTCTTCGGTACTGTCAAAGGTTTATACAATCCCACATTCTGACTACTACCCTTTACAACTTGAAAAACTACAAATTTGCACATATTTCCTAACATCCTTATGAATCTGGGGCCAAAAATAATTCTCACTCACCAATGCTACTATTTTATCAACACCAAAGTGTATGGCTAATCCTCCACTATGTTTTTCCTTTATTGGATTCTCCCTCGTAGAACTCTTAGGTATGCACAACTAAACTCCTTTGAATAACATCCCATCCTTAATGAAGTAATCCAACCACTTGCTTCTATCCATCATAAAAGGTTCTCTACATTCTCTCCAAGGTTCTACAAAATCCGGCTCATCATCATACAAGGTCTTCAACTCCTCAAATCCTAATACTGTCACTCTCATCTCTGTTAGCAAATTCCTTCTTCTACTCAATGCATCAACAACTTTGTTAGATGTTCCAGTTCTTTGATTCAACACAAAGGTGTAACTGCAAAAATTCTACCCATCTCATATGTCTCTGATTCAACTTACTCTGACTATTCAAATACTGCAAAGCTTGATGATCTATATACAACATGTCAATCTCCTTAGGCAACAGGTAATGTCTCCACTTCTTCAAGGCTTGAACTATGGCATAAAATTCTTGATCATACATTGAATATCTCCTCCGGGCATCATTCAATTTCTCCCTGAAATAAGCTACTGCTCTCCCTTCTTGACTCAAGACTGCACCTATTGTTGTTCCACTTGCATCACAATCCACTTGAAATACTTTGTTGAAATCTAGTAAAGGTAACACATGTTTCTCAATCACTTTCTGCTTCAATAGTTCAAAACGTATGTTTGCTCTGGTGGTCCACTTGAATTCTTTCCTATCTCCCCTCATTGTCTTAGTCATAGGGTTATAAACTGAACTGAAATTTCTGATGAACTTCCAGTAGAAACTAGCCAATTCATGAAATGATCTTACCTCTCCGATTCTTTCCGATGTAGGACATTCAACAATTGCTTTTACTTTCTCAGGGTCCATCTTCAAACCATCCTCGGATATCACAAATCCCAAATAGACTAATTCTTCCTTCATGAAAGTACACTTCTTAAGATTTATTAACAACTTTTCTTCTCTTAACCTCTGCAAAACTTGTCTTAAATGCAAAAAATGCTCCTCTTTTGTCTTACTGAAAATCAAAATGTCATCCAAATATACAATAACAAACTTACCTAAGGATTTATTCAATACCTCATTCATTAGCCTCATGAAAGTACTCAATGCATTAGTCAATCCAAAAGGCATCACCAACCATTCATACAGTCCTTCATTTGTCTTGAATGTTGTCTTCCACTCATCTCCTTCTCTGATCCTGATCTGATGATATCCACTCTTCAAGTCTATCTTTGTAAAGTTTTTGGCTCCACTCAAACAGTTCATTATGTTATCCATCCTAGGCAAAGGAAACTGGTATTTCACTATGATCTTGTTTATTGCTCTGGAATCAGTACACATTCTCCATTATCCATTCTTCTTAGGTGCTAATACTGTTGGTACTCCACAGGGACTCAAACTTTCTCTAATCAAACCTTTCTTCAACAATTCCTACACTTGTCTATTCAATTCTTCATTCTCTTTTGGTATCATCTGGTGTGCAACTTTGTTAGGCAAACTAGCTTTGGGAACCAAGTTCATACAATCAATGATACTTGTCATAGGTGGTAATCCATCAGGCACATTATTTGATTTTATGTCTTCATAGTCTATTAACAACTCTTTTATCTCTTCCGGTTGTTCTTCTTCATGCTTTGAATTCTCAGTCTTCTTAGGAACTAAGGCAAAACACACATTCTCATGTCTCATTCAATCTAGAAATTTCCTTCCATCCACCCAATAGACTCTAGAATTCATACAGACTTCACTTTTAAAAGGCTCCTCCAAGGGCAACAAGGTTTTCTTTATCCCATTGGCCACAAAAGTGTATGTATTCTTCCTCCCATCGTGTATTTTCTATCTATCAAACTGCCAAGGTCTACCCAAAAAAGGTGACAAATAACCGTAGGCATAATATCACACAAGGCTTCATCATGATAATTCCTAATTTTCAATTTCACCAAACATTTCTCACTTACTAACAACTTATGATCATCCTGAATCCATGCTATCTGATAAGGATTAGGGTGTTTGAATCTTTCCAAATTCAACTTTATTCACCATCTCTTCTGAAACAAGGTTATCTTAACTACCACTATCAATAACAACTTTACAGTACTTACCAAATACCTTACATTTGGTCTTGAAAAAATTCTTCCTCTGCAAGGACTCTTCATCTCCTCCAATATGACACAAAGCTCTCCTCATCATCAACAATTCTCCATCTTCTAGTTTATTAGCTAATCCGGTGGGGATTTCTTCCACCACTATTGTTCTTCCAATAATCTTTGTCTTCTTAAATTCAAAAGAATGATGGCCTTCTCTTCCACACTTGTAGCAAGTTCCTCTAAACACTCTCTTGTCTTTTCTTCTATCATCTTTTGCAAAATTGTCCTTCCGGTAGCTATTTGGTTCTCTCCTCTGGTAGAAATTTTTATCATTTTTCGGTATGAACTACCTTCTTTACTTACTTCCTTGTCCTTGTTCTAATATGTACAGGTTCCTCTACCTCAAGTATATCCTCTTCCTCCTTGAAATTTTTCTCTGGAAAAACCTTCCTCCTCTACCTCTCTATCTTTGCTCATGTCCTTTGTTCAACTTCTCTTCTGATTTTAGGGCATGCTGGTAAGCTTCTTCAACACTCTACAATTTGATCAAACTAAGTTCATTTTGTATAGACATCCGCAATCCATTCAAATATCTTGCAACTTGTTCAAATACATCATCAACATGTCTGGATCGGATACTCAACTTGTACAATGCTTCAGTGTACTCCTTCACACTATATTCCTTCTACCTCAAATTTTGCAACTTCCAGAACATATTCACTTGGTAATTAGCTTGCATAAATTATGATTTCAACTTAGCAATCATCTGATCCCATGTTTTGAACTTCTCTTTACATCTTCTTTTTCTATCAACCTACAAATGCTCCCACCAAAGAGATGCATGATCTTTCAACCGGATACATGCATATTTCACCTTTCTTTCTTCTGTGGTGTTCACAAAATTAAAATATTTCTCCATCTCTGAGATCCAATCCATCAATTCATCTGAATCCAACTTTCCATCATATTTCAGTGGGGAAAATGAGGTTTAGTATTCACCCTACTCAAAACCCTCAAAAACCTTTCTTCATCTGGATCAATCATCGGTGGGTTTACCTATTCTGTCGGGGCTTCTTCTCCTTCATATTCACTCACATATTCAATATGTCAACCTCTACTCTAGGTTGTCTCAATAGCTTCCATCTGGGCTGCAATTCCTTGCAACATTTCTATCATAGTAGGGTTTGCATTCCCACATGCTCCACCATTCCTATTTCCTCTTTGTACCATCTTCACGCAAGTCCTCTACAGTTGCAGGTTGGATCCATAGTTTTCCACCCTACAACAAAATTCCTTAGGACAACGCAATCTCTGGAATGAAAGCTTGCTTTGATACCACTTAATGCAGTCACCAATTAGGAGGGACCTCAAAGAGAACTATCTGGACAATTCAGCAAGAGTAAACACAATGGAAACACAAGGATATGATGGAGGCAATGCAGAACTAAATGAATTATATCATGAAAATTGATTACATTCAACCGGTAACAACCAGGTTAAAGAAACTGACGCACTGGCCTACTAATACATGGTTAATTATAGAACAAGTCACAACCGGGACCTCAAACCTTAGGATCTATCTTCTATGTCCCATATCTTAATTGATCTCTACTTATGTATCTTCTAATGCTCGATTACAATTACTTAATATGTAAAAGGAACAAGGTCGGCCTCTGCCAAAGAAATTCCTCTGGAAAATAGAAAGGATGAAGTGTAGATCAAAGGGAAGGTTGGCCACATGCTAAGGAACATCAGGATCAACACTCAAGGCTCCGCAAGCTATGGAAGGGATCCGGTAGATCCCAGTAGATTACAAATGCAAATAAGTCCAAGCAACCGATACCTAAAAACTATCTTGGAAACCGGAAGCAATAACTTGCTAGAAAATGATCCAAATGATCCACCATTTCCGAACAAGGTAGATGATCAAGTTCTTAAGAAAAATCCAACTCCTTGAGATCCGGTGAGCCAATGCAAGAAAATGTAGAATAAAATATTGTCTGTAAAACAGAAAGGAAAATAGAAAGGAAATATTTTTGGTTGATGCAAGATTGCGAAGAACTGGGGATGCTCCTACATTAGCAAGATTCGCCAATAAGTCTAAGCGGTTCTGGTGTTCTAAGCCAGAAAACTATCTTGCAATTAAGAAGTGATAACTAGCCATAAAAAGATCCAAGCATCTTGTGGTTCATAAATAAGGAAGATAATCAAGTTTACAAGAAAAATCTAACTCTGCAAGATCCGATGACCAAATGCAAGAAAATGCAGAAAGAAATTCTTGAACTGCAAAACAAGAAACAAATTAGAAAGAAATGTTTTTGGTTGATGCCAGATTGCCAAGAACCGGGGATGCTCCTTCATCAGACATCTAGGGTTGTTGAAAAAGTGAGTCCCTCACTTGGCTGGGGTCAAAGGAAAACCAAGGCGGTCCACCTCTGCCTAAGAATTCCAAGATGAATCTTCAACTAGTTTGTCCTTCCGTTTCATAAGATATTCCTTGTACTAGCTACTCTAGGTACTATGCCCAATCCTATTGTCCAAAACATCTTCAATCTGATTTGTTCCTTCCGAGGCAACTGCTTCTCCAAGTCTGCAATTTTGTCTTCATTGAATTCTTATTCATGCTATTGATGAAGATCTGCAATGTTGAATAAAGGTGAAATACTCAAACTATCTAGTAGCTCCACTTCATATGCATTTTTAGAACTAAATTTCCTCAAGATCTTGCAAGGTCCAAACTTTCTCATTTGCAACTTGTTATAGGTTACAGCTGGAAAAAAAAATTTCTCAGGTACACCATCACTTCATTGCCAACTTCAAATTCCTTATGTCTTCTCTTCTCATCTACTTTTTCCTTATATTTGTTGTTCATATCCTCCAATTTTTGTTTAACCTGAATATGTAAGGTCTTCATGTGATCTACAAATTCTTCTTCTTCTGCACTCTGCTTATCTTCATTATTGATATCCCTTAATTTTAATATACCTCTAGGGTGTACTCTGGTAACAATCTTAAAAGGTGTTCTTATGGTACTCTTGTTCATTGAATTATCATAGGTAAACTCTTCTTGTGCACATATCAAATCCCAACTTCCGGTTTTCTCCCCTACTAAGCATCTGAACAAATTTCCCAAACTCCTGTTTACTAACTCTGTCTATCCATTAGTCTGTGGGTGAAAAGTAGAACTTAATTACAAATATGTCTTCATCTTTTTCCAAAGTGAACTATCCAAAAATAACCAACAAACTTAGTGTCCTTGTCTGAAACTATTCTCTTAGGTAATCCATGTAATCTCACTACTTCCCTAAAATATAAGTCAGCTATATGCACTGCATCTGATGTCTTCGTATAAGGTATGAAATGAGACATCTTCAAGAATCTATCCACCACCACAAATATAGAATCATTCCCTCTCTATGTCTTAGTAAATCCAAGTATGAAATCCATGCTTATGTCCTCCCAAGGTCTCTCTAAAATTGTCAAAGGCTTATATAATCCCACATTCTGACTACTACCTTTTGCAACCTGATAGACTCTACAACTTTGCATAAATTTTTGTACATCCTTATGAATTTGAGGCCAAAAGTAATGTTCACTCACCAATGCTACTGTTTTATCAACACCAAAGTGTTTGGCTAATCCTCCACTATGTTTTTTCTTTATTCAATTCTCCCTCATAGAACTCTTAGGTATGCACAATTAAACTCCTTTGAATAACATCCCATCCTGAATGTGTTAGGACCTAGAGGCAACTGAGAGGGGGAAGGGGGGGGGGGGGTGAATCATTTGTCTATTAATTTCAACCCAAATATACTTTAACCAAACTTAGTGCATAGTACCAGTAAACCAAACTTTAATGTCAGTAGACAGTTTAACAGTTAATTGCAATACCGATAAAGTTTAATGCATGAAAGATAAAGACAAATAACATACACAATGCATAACACAATTACTTGTATGTGGAAACCCTATAAGGGGAAAAACCACGGTGGGAAACCTTACCCACAATCAGATGATACTACTGTAGATAGTATGTGTGTACAAATGGGGTCTGCACATGTAGAAAGGCCAACTTCCTAGAGCTCACTGCTCAATCACAAAAAGGGAGTCACACTGACTACAATTGGATGGTTAAATCCAATGATAATGTACTGCTCAAAATAGCATCTTCATATGCTAGATTCAGTACCGGTTAAGCTCTGATTGTCTTCTTCATACCTTCCTTGAATCTTCGAATGATGTTTGTGTATATAGCTCTCCTTATATTCGCATATACCTTTTTACAATCCTTTTTCCACTCCTCTGCTACATAATCTCATAAATGAGATCTTACATATATACCAGAACCTAAGACCAAATGTGTAGGTCAGCTCACTAAGAATATTACAATTAAATCAATTACAAATAAATCAATATGTGATGCATGATGTTGACTCAATGCATTTATAATAATAACCAATTGATAAAACATCTCCATAATGTGTCGTGCTGATCTGGAATAGATAATGATTGTCGGTCCATAACCTAGACCTATTTGACAATAATAGCTAATATGCAAACTTGATTATACCAATAATCAAATCACCAAAACCAAGTGTCTAAATAATTTCTTTGATATAACCATGTAATCTCCAGATGATAACAAATCATCCTTAGTGCCGGTGAACAATATAACCTACCGGTGAACCAGATACCGGTGACTTTGCATAAGTCACTGAACATGCCGGTGAACATAACTAAATATCTCCAAGTGTTCTCAAGTGCTGACAAGTGTTGACATCAATGACAAAACCAATGCAACACATCCATAATACCAATAATCTCCCCCTTTGGCATTGATGGCAACACAAGATGGAGAAACCATCTAAGTGCCAAAGAAGAAATTCCAAAAACCAAAAACCAACAATCTCCCAAAGAGATCATTAAAATACAAATACAAAGAGTAACAATCTCTCCCCCAATGAATAATATCTCCCCAAAAGATAATGTGTTTTTTCATAGATATCTCTTCCCCTTTGACATCAATTACCAAAGCAATACAAAACCAAATACAATCAGTTCATAGAACTTATTACAAATACCAATTGTTATAACCACATTTATTCAATCTACCCCCCCTGAGAAGTAGCTCTCCTTCATCAAAGCTAGAAAAAAGTTTCTATGTTAATTCTGTCGGTCTGATGCCATGCTCCAACTAAGTTTCTACCAGTGAGGGTATAACTCCAAGCTGCTCTCTTAGATATTCAAAAGTTTCCTTAGGCAAAGGCTTAGTAAAGATATTTGCAATCTTCTCTTTAGTATTCACATAAAACAATTTCACTTCTTTTGCTTCAACATTCTCTTTCAGAAAATTGAATTTGATAGAAACATGTTTAGTTTTAGAGTGAAATACCAGATCCTTTGATATATCAATTGCTACCATATTATCACAATAAATGATTATAGGTTCTTTGTATTTTACCTTTATGTCCTTCAACATTTCCTTAATCCATAATACCTGAGTACAATTAGTTGCTACTGCAACAAATTCTGATTATGTTGTTGATAGTGATGTACAACTTTGTTTCTTGCTCAACCATGAAATTAGTCTGCTGCCAAGAAAAAATGCTCTGTCGGTGGTGCTTTTTTTGTCATCTACATCTCCTACCCAATTTGCATCTGTGTATGCACATAAATCAAAATTTTCATCTTTAGGATACCATAAACCAAGATTTGTTGTGCCTTGTAGATACCGAAAAATCCTTTTTACTAATGATTCATGATTTTCTTTAGGATTACTCTGAAATATTGAAATAATACATATTGCATTCATAATATCAGGTCTTGTTTGTGTCAAATATAGTAAACCTCCTATCATAGACTTGTATCTTGTTGGATTAACAGGTGTTGATTCATCCTTCAATGATAGTTTATCAGATGTAGTCATAGGTGTACTTACTGGTTTAGAGTTTTCCATGCCAAATTTCTTAAGTAATTCCTTCAAGTACTTTGATTGATTTATGAATATACCTTTATCAGTCTGTGAAATCTACAATCCTAAAAAGAATTTTATCTCTCCAATCATAGACATTTCAAATTCTTCCTGCATCTTATTACTTCGACTCCAAAAATGATATCATCAACAAAAAATCCAATAACCATGATGTCATCATTAGTCACTTTGTAATATAAGTTGTTGTCAGCATTAACTTTAGTGTAACCAAGCTTCAAAAGATATTTGTCTAATCTAGCATACCGAGCTCTAGGAGCTTGCTTTAATCCATATAAAGATTTCCTTAACCTGCAAACCATATCTTTGTCATCTGTCAAAGAAAATCCATCAAGTTGTTCAATGTAAACTTCCTCTTCAAGATCACCATTCAGAAATGTACATTTAACATCCATTTTATATACTTTATAGTTCTTGTGTGCTGCAAAGCTAAGAATAATTTGACTGCCTCAATTCTAGCTACCAGTGCAAAGGTTTCATTGTAATCAATTCCTTCTTTCTATGAATATCCCTTACACACTAATCTTGCTTTGTTTCTGATTATCGTACCATCTTCATTAAGTTTATTTTTGAATACCCATTTAGTTCCAATTTTATTTTTGTTTTTAGGTTGGGGAACTAATGTCCATGTGTTATTCTTTTCAATTTGTTCCAATTCATCTTCCATAGCCTTAATCCAATATTTATCTTCACATGCCTCATTAATGGTTGCTGGTTCAATTTGAGAAATTAGACATACCTCTTCATTTTTCAGTCTTCCTCTAGTCATAACACCTTGATACTTATTCCCAATTATTTGACTTTCAGAGTGATTCAATCTTACATACCTGGGTTTATTCACTTGTTATTGTTCTTCAGTCACTCTGGAATTCTCAGATGATGTCGGTGTGACTGGATCAACATTCTGTACTGGTGTACTCATTGTAGGTTCATTTGTGATTATCTCAACTATTGGTTCAGAGTCTATAGACCTTCTAAACTATTCATTGATCTTCATATTTGCACTTTCAATGATTTTCTACAATCTCTTATTAAAGCATCTATATGCCTTGCTCTTAGATGAATAACCAAGAAATATTCCTTCATCACTTCTAGGATCAAATTTGCCAATATAATCATCTCTCCTAATATAACATTTGCTTCCAAATATTCTGAAATATTTAAGAGTAGGAGTATTACCAAACCATAGTTCATGAGGGGTCTTACCGGTTTCACCTTTGATGTGAACTCTGTTGAATGTATAAACATATGTATTCACTACTTCTCTCCAATACACATGAGGTAGGTTTGCTTTTGATATCATGCTTTTAGCTACATCCAAAATAGTTATATTGTTCCTTTCCACAACTCCATTTCGCTGGGGTGTCCGAGGTGCTGATAATTGTCTTCTGATTCCATTCACTTCATAGAATGTATTAAATTCCTTAGATGTGAATTCACCTCCCTGATCTGATCTCAAATATTTGATTTTCTTACCAGTTTCATTCTATACCATGACCTTGAATAGTTTGAATTTCCCAAAAGCTTCTGATTTCTCCCTAAGAAAAGTAACCCAACACATTCTAGAATAATCATCAATGATTAGCATAAAATATCTATCTCCTTGTAAACTTCTAGTTCTTGCTGGACTGCATAAATTAGTATGAATTAAGTCAAGAACATTATTGGATTTTTTTGGAATACTTTTAAAAGTTGCTCTAACTTGCTTTCCAAATTGACATTCCTTACATACCAGATTGTGACATTTAACAATCTTAGGTAAATCCCTTACTGCCTTAGTTGTACTGATTTTCACAATGCAATCAAAATTTACATGACACGGTCTCTTATGCCTTAACCAACTTTCATCAATATGTGAAATCAAGCATGTCTTCTCATTGTTATTCAAATGAAAGATATTACCTCTAGTCTAATTACCAGTTGCAATTTCCAAACCAGTTCTGTTCATGATTTTGCATTTACCATTCTTGAATTATAATTGAAGTCTTTTTTCAACTAATTGACCAAAACTCAAAACATTATGCTTCAAACCTTCAACATAATAAACATTATCAGTATTGTGCTTACCATCAAAAGATATAGTGCCTTTTCCTCTGATTAAACAAGCTTTGTCATCCATAAATCTTACTAGACCTCCATTGTATTCCTGAAAGGTTAAGAACTTACTCTTATCACCAGTCATATGATGTGAACATCCGGAATCAATAATCCATTCATCATTTTCTTCAATTTTAGCTGCCAGGGTCTGCTCTACCGGTTGAATAGTAGGTGTTGGTTGATCTTCTGTTATTGCAACAAAATCCCATCCATTTTCTACCTGTTCCTCATCAGAATCATCAGTAACTCCTTCATCAACATAGTAACATGATTTGTCTCTATTCTTCTTAAATTTGTACCTTTGATATTCAGGGTTAGGCTTATATGTTTTTTTAGCTTCTTCTTTCAATCTTGCATGTCTATCAGGACACCTAGATGCCATATGACCAATTTTATTGCAGTTAAAACATTTAAATAGTGCTTTACCTTCATACTTACTTCCAACTAGACCTTTAGGCATTTTCCTTGCAAATAGTGCTTCAAGCTCTTCAAGTTCTTCATTTCCTCTTCTGATTTCTTCAAGTTCTCTAGCATAGAGTGCTTTCAGATCAGATTTTTCAAATGATGATGATGATGTTGCAGATGATGAAGCTTTGAAAGCCAAATTTGTCTAAATTGTAGCAATAGGACCAAATTCCTCAAGTTCAAAAGCTAAAAGTTTTCCAACCAAAGTATCTCTAGATATTGATGCATTAGGTATTGTTCTCAATTCATTAATAGCAGTTACTTGCATTTTGTATGCCGGTGGCAATTCTCTTAAAACTTCAGAAATAATTTCATCTTCACTTAAGGATCCTCCACAACATTGTATACCTGAAACAATTTCATTTATTCTTTCCATAAAAGCATAAATCCTTTCATCTTCTTCCATTTTCATATTTTCATACCTGACCTGGAAGCATTCCAGTTTTGCAATTTTGACAATGGTATCACCTTCATTCAATGTCTCCAATTTATCCTGAATAGCTTTAGCAGTAGATCGGTCTGATAATCCCATGATTTGTTGATTTGACAATGCGCTTAAAAGTGCTTCTCTTGCTTTGCAATAATTCTCCTGATCTTTAGCCAAGGTTGGTGGATTAGGTTGACTTTGTGTAGGACCAACATAGCCATTATTTGTAACATCCCATATGTCTTTTCCAATGCAATTCAGATGTGTCTCCATTCTAATCTTCTAGATACCATAGTTAGTTCCATCAAGCTTCCTACTGTCCTTCTTGAAATAGTTAGTTGTCATAGAATCTCCTCAAGTTGTTAAACTTCTGCAAAAGGAGGACTTGGCTTTGATACCAATTGTTAGGACCCAGAGGAAACTGAGAGGGGGGGGGGGGTGAATCAGTTGTCTATTAATTTCAACCCAAATAAACTTTAACCAAACTTAGTGCATAGTATCGGTAAACCAAACTTTAATGTCGGTAGACAGTTTAACAATTAATTGCAATACCGGTAAAGTTTAATGCATGAAATAGAAAGACAAATAACATACACAACACATAACACAATTATTTGTATGTGGAAACCCTATAAGGGGAAAAACCGTGGTGGGAAACCTTACCCACAATCAGACAACACTACTATAGATAGTATGTGTGTACAAATGGGGTCTGCACATGTAGAAAGGCCAACTGCCTAAATCTTACTACTCAATCACAAAAAGGGAGTCACACTGACTACAATTGGATGGTTAAATCCAATGATAATGTACTACTCAAAATAGCATCTTCATATGTTGGATTTAGTACCGGTTAAGCTTTGATTGTCTTCTTCATACCTTCCTTGAATCTTCAAATGATGTCTGCGTGTATAGTCTGCTTATATTCACATATACCTTATTACAATCCTTTTTCCACTCTTGTACTACATAATCTCATAAATGAGATCTTACATATATACCAAAACCTAAGACCAAATGTGTAGGTCGGCTCACTAAGAATATTACAATTAAATCAATTACAAATGAATCAATATGGGATGCATGATGTCGGATCAATGCATTTACAATAATAACCAATCAATAAAACATCTGCATAACATGTCGTGTTGATCTAGAATAGATAAACCTTTCCGGTCCATAACCTAGACCTATTTGCCGATAACAGCAAATATGCAAACTCGATTGTACCAATAATCAAATCACCAAAACCAAGTGTCTAAACAATGTCTTTGACATAACAAAGTAATCTCCAGATGATAATAGATCATCCTTAGTGCCGGTGAACCAGATACCGGTATCTGTGTATAAGTCACCGAACATGTCAGTGAACATAACCAAAGATCTCCATGTGTTATCAAGTGTTGACAAGTGTTGACATCAATGACAAAACCAATCCAACACATCCATAATACCAATAGAATGAAGTAATCCAACCACTTGCTTCTATCTATCAAAATCGCTTCTCTACATGCTCTCCAAGGTTCTGCAAAATCTAGCTCATCATCATACAAGGTCTTCAACTTCTCAAATCCTAATACTGTCACTCTCATCTATGTCAGCAAATGCCTTCTTCTACTCAATGCATCAACAACTTTGTTAGATTTTCAACTTCTATACTTCAACACAAAGGTGTAACTCTGCAATAATTCTACCCATCTCACATGTCTCTAATTTAACTTACTCTGACTATTTGAATACTACAAGGCTTGATAATTAGTATACAACATAAAATCCTTAGGCAACACGTCATGTCTCCACTTCTTCAAGTCTTGAACTATGGTTAAAATTCCTAATTATACACTGAATATCTCCTCCTTGTATCATTCAACTTTTCACTAAAATAAGCTATTGCTCTCCTTTCTTGCCTTAACACGGCTCCAAGTGCATTCCCACTTGCATCACAATCTACTTGAAATACTTTGTTAAAATATGGTAAAGCTAACATAGGCTGCTCAGTCACCTTCTGCTTCAACAATTCAAAACTCTCATTTGCTCTGGTTGTCCATTTGAATTCTTTCCTATCTCCTCTCATTATCTCATTCATAGGACTACAAACTGAACTGAAATTCCTGATAAACGTCTGAAAGAAACTAGCCAATCCATGAAATGATCTAACTTCTCCAATGCTTTCCGGTGTAGACCATTCAACAATTTCTCTTACCTTCTCAAGGTCCATCTTCAATCCATCCGCAAATATCACAAATCCCAAATAGACTAACTCTTCCTTCATGTAACACCACTTTTTTAAGATTTATCAAAAACTTCTCTTCTCTCAACCTCTGCAAACTTGTCTTAAATGCAACAAATGCTCATATTTTGTTTTACTAAAAAATCAAAATATCATCCAAATATACAATAATAAACTTACCCAAGAATTTCTTCATTATGTCATTCATTAATCTCATGAAAGTAATTGGTGCATTAGTCAACCCAAAATCCCCACTTTGAAATAGAATTTAATAATAAATGATAATAATAAAATTAAAATATAAAATGATATAATTAAATATGATTAATAAAAAATTAAATAAGTTAATGAAAAGTCAAAAGACATGAAAGGAAAAGTTGTGACTCCCTCAACAATGATATATAAAAGGGAGAAGAAAACCTCATTTGAGAGGGGGGATAAATTTGTGGATGAGAAGTGCAGATTTGATTTAAATAATAAGTGTAGATCTGATTATGAAAGGTTGTGTCCCTTTCAAATGGTAGAAATAATGAAGAGTTACACTCTTTCAAAGGGTGCTAATGGTGAAAGGGTATGAAGAGGTGTGACCTCTCCCTCAAATTGAGAGATATAAAGGGAAGGAATCAAAACCATCTAGTGAGATCACCATTGATAAGATCAGATCAGAATTATTATCAAGTTACAGGAAGTAACATTTGTGTTCTTTATGGTATGCCTCCCAATCTGCAGGCGACATCTACAGTACGAACTGCAACCACAGGCTACAATCTACATACAGGTAAGAGGGGTTAAGAAGTCTTAAGGTATATATGTGTGTGGATGTGTGTGCCACACACACACATATGCATTTTTATGAATACATATATCTCTAATGATTACTTATATGAATGTAGCAATAAAGATAGGAATCTATGTAGAATATGTATGTATATTTAGGATCATTAGAAAGATGAAAGAATATGTAAATGAAGACGTAAATTATGGAATGGAAAACAGTAATGAATTATAAAATGTAATATTAATGTGATTATATGATGAAGGTTATAGGGAAGAAATTCCCGTAACCTAATGGAGGGATTATGATAATCCCTGGAGGGTAGTATATACTGAATATCTATATGCATATATATGGCTTGGTTGACTAAGTTCATCTAAGAAGAGATGAATCTGGCCGGTCCCCTCTAAGGACTTGGATGATGGGATGCTTCATCCAAGGCAAGGAATTGACATAGGGTCTTCCTTGGATGGCTTGGGTGTAAGAGGTTACACCCAAGACAGGAATCGAATTAACCTTTGATTTCCTGGAGGGCTTGGATGTAAGAAATTACATTCAAGACAGGAGTCGAATTAACCTTCGATTTCCTGGAGGGCTTGGATGTAAGAAATTACATTCAAGACAGGAGTTGAATTAACCTTCAATTTCTTGGAGGGCTTGGATGTAAGAAATTACATTCAAGATAGGATTTGAATTCACCTTCGACTTCCTAGAGGGCTTGGAAACAAGATGGGTTCCAAGAAGGTGAGCTTCACAGCCACCTAAGGACATACTTTCGTATGGCAATCATATCCTTTTTATTAGATAAAAGTTGTGATTATGTTAACTAAGTATTTTAAATTTAGATTGCAATTTAGATTACTTCTATATGTATATGTTTGTTGTATTCTAACAATCTATTTTGTAGGTTAATGATCTCTAACTAGTAGGGACATTACACATTCCCACTTGCATCACAATCTACTTGAAATACTTTGTTAAAATATGGTAAAGCTAACATAGGCTGCTCAGTTACCTTCTGCTTCAACAATTCAAAACTCTCATTTTCTCTGGTTGTCCATTTGAATTCTTTCCTATCTCCTCTCATTATCTCATTCATAGGACTACAAACTGAACTAAAATTCCTGATAAACGTCCAAAAGAAACTAGCCAATCCATGAAATGATCTAACTTCTCCAGTGCTTTCCGGTGTAGGCCATTCAACAATTTCTCTTACCTTCTCAAGGTCCATCTTCAATCCATCCACAGATATCACAAATCCCAAATAGACTAACTCTTCCTTCATGTAACACCACTTTTTTAAGATTTATCAGAAACTTCTCTTCTCTCAACCTCTGCAAACTTGTCTTAAAGGAAAAAAATGCTCATATTTTGTTTTACTAAAAAATCAAAATATCATCCAAATATACAATAATAAACTTACCCAAGAATTTCTTCATTACGTCATTCATTAATCTCATGAAAGTAATTGGTGCATTAGTCAGCCCAAAAGGTATCACCAACCATTCATACAATCCTTCATTTGTCTTGAATGTTGTCTTCCACTCATCTCCTTCTTTGATTATAATATGATGATATCCACTCTTCAAGTCTATCTTTGTGTATTATTTGGCTCCACTCAAGAAATCTATTATGTCATCCATCCTAGGCAAAGGAAACTTGTACTTCACTATGATCTTGTTTATTGCTCTAGAATCGGTACACATCCTCCATTATCCATCCTTCTTAGGTTCTAACACAACTTGTACTGCACAAGGTCTCAAACTTTCTCGGATCAAACCTTTCCTTAATAATTCCTACACTTGTCTATTCAACTCTTCATTCTCTGTCGATGTCATTGGTGTGCAGCTTTGTTAGGCAAAACTAGCTCCGAGAATCAGGTTCATGCAATGATTGATACTCCTTATAGGTGGTAATCCATCAGGCACATTATCTGAAATGATGTCTATGTACTCCGTCAGCAACTCATTTACCTCCTCCAATTGTTCTTCATACTTTGGGTTCTCGGTCTTCATAGGAACTAAGGAAAAATACACGTTCTCATGTCTCATTCCATCTAGGAATTTCCTTCCATCCACCAAACAGATTCTAGCATTCGTACAGACTTCACTCTTCTAGTGATCCTCTAAGGGTAACAAGGTTTGTTTCATCCCATTTTCTACTATAGTGTTTATGTTCTTTCTCCCATCATGTATTGCTTGTCTATCAAATTGCCAAGGTCTACCCAATGAAATATAACAAATATCCATAGGCATAATATCACATAAAACTTCATCATGAAAATTTCCAATTTTCAATTTTACCAAGCATTGTTCACTTACTAACAACTTATGATCATCCTAAATCCAAGCTATTTGGTAAGGATTGAGGTGTTTTATTCTTTCCAAGTCCAATTTATTCATAATCTCTTATAAAACAAGACTATCCAAAATACCACTATCAATAACTAATTTACAACACTTACCAAACACCTTAAATATGATCTTGAACAAATTTATCCTCTGCAAGGGCTCTTCATTCTCTCTGGTATGACATAAGGCTCTCCTCGTCATCAACATTTCTCCATCTTCTAGTTTTTTAGCTAATCCGGTAGGTTTTTCTTCTACCAATATTGTTCTTCTAGTGTTCTCCACCTTTTTACATTCAAAAGAATAATGTCCTTCTCCAAACTTAAAGAAAGTTCCTCTAAACACTCTCTTTTACTGTCTTTTGTCCTCTTTTCCATAACCCTCATTCTGGTAACTATCAGGTTCTCTTCTCCAATAGATAAGTATGTCATCCTTCTGGTATGACCTATCAAGTTCCCTAACTTTTTACATTCAAAATCACAATGTCCTCTTCCTCCACACTTAAAGCAATTTCCTCTAAATGCTCTCTTTTCTTGTCTTTTGTCCTCTTTTCCATAACCCTAATTATGGTAACTATCACGTTAGCTGATCTGGTAAGGTTTTTTCTACCAATGTTTTTCTTCTAGTGTTATCTACCTTTTTACATTCAAAAGCATGTTGTCCTTCTCCTCCACACTTAAAGAAAGTTCATCTGAACGCTCTCTTTTCTTGTCTTTTGTCCTCTTTTCCATAACCCTCATTCTAGTAGCTATCAGGTTCTCTTCTTTGATAGAAAATTATGTCATCCTTCTGGTATGAACTACCATCTTTGCTTACTTCCTTGTCCTTGTTTTGATCTATACAGGTTCCTCTTCCTTCAGAATATCCTCTTCCTCCTTGGAATAATCCTCTAAAAAATATTCCACCTCTACCTCTTTGTCTCTGCTCATGTCTTTTGTTCAACTTCTCTTCTACTTTTAAGGCATATTGGTAAGCTTCTTCAACACTCTGCAACTTGGTCAAACTGAGTTCATCTTGTATAGATATTTGCAATCCATTCAAATATCTTGTAACTTGTTTAATCTCATCATCATGATGTCTAGATCTTATATTCAACTTGTAGAATACTTCAGTATACTCCTTCACACTAGACTCTTTCTGCTTCAAGTTTTGTAGGTTCTGAAACAAATTTACATGGTAATCAGCAAGAATAAACTTCGATTTCAAATTAGCAACCATCCATTCCCATGATTTGATCTTCTCTTTGCCTCTTCTTTGTCTATCAACATGTAAATGTTCCCACCAAAGAGATGCATGACCTTTCAACCAGGTACAGGCATATTTCACCTTTCTTTCCTCCGTGGTGCCTTCAAAATCAAAATACTTCTCCATCTCTGAGATCCAATCCATTAATTCATCCTAATCTAAATTTCCATCATACTTCAGTGGGGTAAAATGGGGTTTATTATTCTCCCTACTCAAAACCCTCAAGAACCTCTCTTCATATGGATCGATCGCTGGTGGATTTGCTACTTGTTCTACTGGGGCTTCTTCTTCTTCATCTTTTCTCACATCTTCAATATGTCAACCTCTTCTATGGGTTACTTCAACAACTTCCAACCAAGATATAATTCCTCTCAACATTTCCATCATAGCAGGGTATTCATTCACACCCGCTCCACCAATCCTACTTCCTCTTCGTGCCATCTTCACATCAATCCTCCATAGTTGCAGGTCGGATCCATAATATGCCACCTGATAGCCCTGAAAATTGATTCAATGAGAATTTTCAATTTTGAGCTTAAATATTGATCTTTCTGGTCTTATTTGCATCCTTTGTCAAGGTTCAAGATCTAGGGTTTAGAGTTTATCAAAATTTCTTATGTCTTGTGAAGAAAACCCTAGAAATGATGTATCTCATCATTACTTTTTCCCACTAGGGCCAAGGGTTGTTTACCATGGGCAGGGCCATTTTATTTCCTAAGTGCTAAGTCGTGGTCGACTGGTTTTAGAGATGGTTTTCATAAATCGCATAAATATTTCCCTATAGTCACTCTTTTAATATTTGTGTCTACGCCCAAATTTTTCCTAAGTCTAAAATCCTATATGTTTCAGCTGGTTGATAAAAGAAGAACAGATCTGATGGTTTGCGCTTCCCTGTGGCTGAAAATGTAGTGAAGATAAAGATCATGGCATTGCGAGATGATGTTGTTGGCATATATGCAAAGTATGATGACATGATGATATTGTATGTTGTCATTGATGTCAATATGTTGAAGTATGAACCGGTATATTGAAGTAAGCAAATTGGCAAGGGAACCGATATGATGATGTGGACCGGTATATGTGAAAAAGTGAAGCAGTATGTTTGTTCAAAGTGAACCGGTATGTTGGAATGTGAACTGGTATATGGAAATCTTTATATCGGGGTTTCATTTGGTATGACTATTGGTTGGTAGTCTTAGCTTCAAGGTTTCCGATTGATGCATTTCAAGCCTGTGTGATTCGACCGACGACATCCTATGATGGGTTTGTATTGAAATGGAGATCAGATCATGTTGCCACGTCAGCCTTGTGTGCATGAAGGATTTCCTTGAGGATCTTGCATGAAGAAGATTGATCCTATCTACCTCGGGAATATGAAAAGTCTCAATAAATAGTGGAGAGCACGTGATGGGTTATCAGCTTCCAGAAGCGGCAAAGAATGAATGATGGAGAACATCTTGAGATCTGTTCAAGAATATTTTATTCAATGCAATGTGATTGAATGATCAGGATTGGACCGATTGTATTGATAACCTAAATGTTTAGGGTTTAGGGTTTATGCTACCGACCTATCTGTTTCCTATAAGGTTGATGATGATTTGCATTGTGAATTTGTTGGCAAATGTTATGTGTGTATCCAAGTGAAGAGATACTTATTTCTTGCCAGACCGGAGAGGTGTATTGATACCTACAGAGTGTGATTGCAAAAGAAAAGGAACTAAAGTGGATCTGCCTTGGCATTGAGTTCTGTTATCAGATTAGTGTATTACCTATTGACTTCTAACCATTTCAATAGTTGGAAAATCCCTTAACTGGGTAGCTTTAACAAGATTTGTGTAAATCCTTTAACAGGGTGACTCAAATCAATGAGTTCTTCAAATCCTCTTGCAAGGTAACCTTTAACCGGGTATTTAACCATCCCTTAACCGGGTGATCCCTAGCAGGATCGGTTCCTAGCACAACCTATTGTAAAAGTCCTTAACCGGACTAGGCTCCTAACAGAGTGGACTTCAGAAGAGTTTAAAGAACAACTTGTGGGTATTCATCCCCACCGTGGTTTTTCCCAGTTGGGTTTCTATGTGAAAAATCAGTGTGTCATATGTGATGCCTTTTCATGTGATGATTAGTTTTTTTAAAGTGGTAATACATGTTGAACCAGTGGTCTTTATATTTATGATGTATTACCTATTTATGCATATGGGTGAAGTGGAAAGGAGATATTAGGTGTGGTGAAGATCTAAGTGTTAACCGGTTTATGTCTTTCATAGTCGTTCTGTGTTTTACTGGTAGTACCCTGTTTTAGATTGGTGATACTATTTATCAGTTAGTTCAGTCTTTGGAGTCAAAGTGGTTTAAGGAGATTTTTGGCTATACTGACTCACCCCCCCTCTCAGTATCTATTGAATATTTACTATTCATCATTATTCATCAATGGGTATCAGGGCGTCCTCCAGGTCCTCTGTGTTGTAAGCTTAACCGCTTGAGGAAAAGATCCTATTCTAATGATGAAGAGGGAAGGTCCTAAGTTTAATATAGATAATTTTAAGATATGGAAGGACAGAATGGAAATATACATCAAAAGAAGGAGTGCTCAACACTGGAACTATGTTGAGAATACTTATGTTGTCCCTACCAGTACTCTCACCGATGATCAAAGAAGAGAAATTTAGGAGAATGGGTAAGTAATGGAAGCTCTTATCAGCAGCCTATCTGATGTTGAGTTTATAGATGTTTAGGATAAAGACAATCCCAAATATGTATGGGATACTCTAGAGTCTATCTATGGCGGTGATGAGCATGTAAAGCAGGCTAAGGAAGAAAGCCTTAGAGGAAAGTTTGAAGATATGTGTCTAGTTGAAGGAGAGACCATTGAACAATATGGGATAAGGATTAAAACTGTTGTTGGAGACATCAAGAGTGCAGGAGGCACAATGGATGATTCCACCATTGTTAGCAAAGTTTTTTGAACCTTATTACTGGTCTATGCAATAAGGGTTGCCACTATTTAGGAGCTGAGATCTATTGACAAGACAAAGGTGTCCCTTGATTCTATCATTGCTAAGTTGACCGCTTATGAGCTAAACAGTTATGATGGCAGTGTTCAGAAGATTGATTCAGCCTTTAAAGCATCTGCTGCACTATTTAGAAAGGGTAAAGAAGTCAGTACTAGTTGTGAACCTAGACAAAGCAGGGATATGGATGATGAGGAAATCTTGATGGAATTTGAAGCTCTTCTGGCCAAGAGACTTCCTAAGGGAATTGGCAAATATAGATGTAAGCTCCCTTTAAAATGCTTTTCATGCAATAGGATAGGACACATTGTTGTTAACTATCCTAATGGTGATAATAAGGACAAACTGGAGAGGTTCAAAAAATTCAAAGGAGGAAATAGGAGAAATTGTCTTGTTGCAGTTGATGAAGGTGTCACTGATGATGAATCAAAAGATGAAGAAAGTGAAGACATAGTATTTGTAGTTTTCAAGGAAGATGTGTCAGACAAGAAGGCTCTTGTCTCCCGCTTTGATACTTCTAATGAATGGATTATTGACAGTGGTTGTTCTCACAATATGACTGGTGATCGGAGAAAGTTTCTGTCTTTGGAAGAGTATGATGGAGGTGTAGTCTAATTTGGTAATGATGCACCTTGTATGGTAAAAGGAATAGGGTCCATCTCTTTGAATAGAAAAAGAAGTGCTGATAATGTGTATTGGGTAGAAGGTCTCAGGCATAACCTTCAAAGTGTTTCTCAGTTGAATGATAATGGACTCACTCTGGAATTCAAAGATGGAGTATGCAAAATCAAAGGAAAGAATGGTGAACTAATAGCCACCGATATGCAGACCAAAGGTAGCCTATTTTAGTTAAATACAAATATTAGTCAATGTCTAATTGCTGAGTTTGATGATAGTTGGATATGGCATAGGAGACTCTACCATGTTAATTATGATAACATTGTGAAGGCTAGTAAGATCAAGGTAGTCAGAGGATTGCCTATGTTGAACAAATTGGAGAATCCTCTGTGCAGAGAATGTCAACTGGGGAAAATATCTTCCTCAACCTTCAAAGGTAAATCTTTCATAGCAGAAAATTTACTTGATCTTGTGCACACTGATTTGTGTGGTCCTATGAAGACTAGGAGTGTTCAAGGAGACAGGTATTTTATGATTATTACTGATGATTTCTCAAGAATAATGTGGGTCACATTCTTGAAAGACAAGTATGAAGCTTTTGGAAAGTTCAAAGCCTTAGAACTGACAAAGGGGGTGAATTCACTTCTAGTGAGTTCAATAAGTACTATGAAGAAAATGGCATCAAGAGGCAACTATCTGCCCCCCAGACTCTACAACAGAATAGCCTAGCAGAAAGGAACAACTGGACTATAGTTGAAGTAGCCAGAACCATGTTGATTCAAGGAAAGGTTGCTCACACCTTTTGGAGAGAAGCGGTGAGCACTACAGTTTACACAATGAACCGGGTACTCATCAAGAAAGGTAAGGATAAAATACCTTATGAGTATTGGACTGGTAAGACTCCTATAGTTAGCTACTTTAGAGTGTTTGGTAGCAAGTGTTATTGTTGGCAATATTATAGTATAATAGACAATGAAAGATTGTTGACATTTCAATAAGGATATTGAGAAGGTTGTTGATGATTATGGACATAAATGATTAAAGATGTTTTACTATCTTGATTTTATTATTTTGTCATTGATGTCAAGAAATTGATTTTCTAATTTAGTATGATTTTGTCATATCTTGAGAAGTATGATATGAAGATTATAAAGAAGTTGGTAAAAGACACAGGAAAGAATATGATGAATAAAGGGATGAATAAGGTATTCAATGGGCAACTACTACTGAGTCAGACAATGATGAGATCATGATGTTTTAGATTGTTTTAACATCATACATATGTTGTAAAATGTAAAGGTTAATACTATACTATGTTACCAGGCAAAGAACCTAGTCGGTAAACCCTAAGGTTATCGCTATCGGTTAATGAAGGTAGAATGTCTACCGAGTGAAGTTTAGTATTTACGGAGTTACAACCGAGCTATAACAGAATGCATTAAATGTTTACATGTGATATTTAATGAAAGATGTTGATGAGCTGGAGCAGATCAATGATTGGTAAGTCGTGGAAGAAGTTTGTTAATGAATCTAAGGCAATGGAAAGTTGGCATGAAGATCTACAGCTTAGATTGAACCGCAATACCCTAACACAAGTTCCAAGGTGACAATGCAAGTTCCAAGGTGGGGTAAAACCTTTTCAGATCAAAGAATACATTGAACCTAGACAAGATTGAAGATCTGATGGCTATGATTGATTATGGGAAAGGTGATCAATGAGATTAAGCGGTTAGAAGATTGTTTATAAATAGGAAACTGTTGATAAACAATGTATGCGGGCAAGTGTATGCACAGGGATGCTACATAGTGATCACCAAGCATAGAAGCTTGAAGACCTGTTTGAATAACAAAGTATAGATGCCCAGCAGATAGACAAGATTAGTTCTATGTCTAGATTGTATTGAACAAATAGGAATCTACTTTAGCATTTTAAATGTGAAGTTGTAGATAGTTTTTTATTACTGTTATTTTGTGAAAGTGACAGAAAATCTCTTAACCGAGTGGACTTAACAGTCTTATATGTAAATCTTCTAGCAAGGTGACATTCTGATTGAGTGTTTGAAATCCTTTGATAAGGTCACTTCTAACAAAGTGAAGATCCTAACAGATTTGAGGGAAATCCCTTAACCGGGTCACATCTAGCAATGTGTTTGTAATCTTTAACAGGATTTGCTTTTAACCGAGCATACTCTAGAAGAGTATATTTCTTAGTGGGTCCGAAATCCCACAGTGGTTTTTCCCTATTTGGGTTTCCACGTTAAATTTGGTGTTATGAGGTTTATATTGTTCATATGCTTTTGAGTTTGCATGTTTGATAGTTTTTTGGTTATATGACTGATATACATGTTATCGAGGTTGAATCTGATGTTTTTATGGATGATTAAGTTTGTATGATTCACCCACCCCCCCCCCCCCCTCTCATCTTGTTGGCTATTGGATCTATACTTTCATTAAGTATCAGAACTATCAGTTATATCAAGAGGAGTGAACACCAGAGCAAGTTTGATGAAAAATATGATGACGAAATATTCCTAGGATATTCCACCAAGAGCAAAGCTCTCAAGTGTTTCAACAATAGGACTCAGAGAATTGTTGAAAGTATCAATGTCAAAGTTGATGAAACCGGCAGTGAGCAAGTGGTAGATGAACCGGTTGTAACCTTCTGAGAACTGGGTGCAAAATAATCTAGTACCAGTAACAGTGCTCCTACACCAGTAGATGTTGATACTGATGAAGATGAGGATGAAGAAGAAAAGCAAGAGGAAACAACTAAGATCATTCCTAGGTATGTAAAGCTAAATCATGATCCAAAGCAGATCATAGGAGATAAGGATGTAGGAATTCTTACAAGAAGAAAGGTCAGAGAAAACTCTTGCATGATCTCTGAATTTGAGCCTAAAACATTTAAAGAGGCACATAAAGATGAAGAATGGATCAAGGCTATGGAAGAGGAACTTGACCAAATAGAAAAGAATGGTACATGGTCCTTGGTACCCAAACTTGAGCATAAAAATGTTATTGGCACCAAATGGGTTTTCAGAAACAAGCTGAATGAAGATGGCACAGTGGTAAGAAACAAAGTCATACTGGTGTGTAAGGGATATGCTCAAGAAGAAGGAGAAGACTATGTAGAAACCTTTGCTCCAGTAGCTAGATTGGAAGGAGTTCGAATGCTTCTTGCATATGCAGCCTTCAAGGGATTCAAAGTGTATCAAATGGATGTAAAATCTGCAAATGGAATACTTGAAGAGGAGGTGTATATAGAGCAACTAGATGGGTTTTCCATATCAGAAGACAGTGACATGGTGTGTAGGATACATAAAGACTTGTATGGATTGAAGCAGGCACCTAGAGCATGGTATGAACGCTTACACTCACATCTTGTAAAGATTGGATTTGAAAGAACAAGTGAAGATAGCAATATCTATCTGAAGTCAGAAGGAGATCAGATCATGATTTGTGAAGTGTTTGTTGATGACATAATTTTTGGTGGAGATGACAAGATGAGTCATGCATTTGCAGATAAGATGAAGAAGGACTTTGAAATGTCACTAATTGGAGGATTAAGTTCTTCATTGGACTACAGATTCAACAAATGAAAGATGGTATCTTTATCACTCAGTCCAAGTATGTCAAAGAGGTGTTGAAGACCTTTGGCATGGAAGATAGCAAACCGGTTGGTACACTGATGGTGACCAACTGTAAACTATCAAAAGAAGATGACTTAGCATTGGTAAATGAGAAAGAATACTGATCAATGATTGGTAAGTTGCACTATGTAGTACATACCAGATCAGACATTGCACATGCAGTGGGCATTACTGCACGTTTCCAGAAAAGTCCAAGAGAATCCCACTTGGTAGCAGTCAAGCGGATTCTTAGATATCTAAAGGGAACTGTAGACTATGGATTGTGGTATCCATACAGTAATGATTTCAGCCTCAAAGTGTTTACAGATGCCGATTGGGTTGGTAATGTGGATGACCCGAGGAGCACAACCGGTGGTGCATTCTTTCCTGGTGGTAGACTAGTTTCATGGATGAGTAAGAAGCAGAGTTGTATCTCTCAGTCTACAGCAGAAGCAGAATATGTAGCAGCATTTATGAACTGCACTCAAACAATTTCAATGAAGCATGTATTAAGTGGTTTCAAATTCCTTGTATCTGAACCGGTAAGTATATTTTATGACAACACAATTAATATTTCCAAGATTCCAGTTTTGCATGCTAGAACCAAGCACTTTGAGATCAAGTATCATTTCTTGAGGGAGAAGGTTCAAAACAAAGAGGTTGTATTGAAACATGTTTCCAGTAAGGAGTAGTTAGCAAACATATTCACCAAGCCTCTACCGAAGGCTACATTTACCTATTTAAGAGGTCAATTAGGGGTGCTACCCCTTTAAGAGGTAAACTAATAGTGTGTGCTCCACATCAGTCAGGTATTGCATTGATAAATCTTTTTCAAGATTGATGTGTTGATGGATGCTACTCCTCAGGGGAGTAAAACATAGTTGTTTGTGCCTCCACTTTGGCATTGTTGTCAAAGGGGAGAAGATGTGAAACAGAGAAGATATCTGCAGTACTAGGGAGAAGATATGAAGCAAAGAGATATCTTTGTATATTGCCATCAATGCCAAAGGGGGAGATTGTTGCCATATGTGCAGATTTTGATGACATTATGATATTGAATGTTGTCATTGATGTCAATATGTTGAAGTATGAACTGGTATATTAAAGTAAGCAAATTGGCAAGGGAACCGGTATGATGATGTGAACCGGTATATGTGAAAAAGTCAAGCGGTATGTTTGTTCAAGGTGAACCGATATGTTGGAATGGGAACTGGTATATGGAAAGTTTTATATCGGGGTTTCATTTGGTATGACTACCAGTTGGTAGTCTTAGCTTAAGGGTTTTTGGTTGATGCATTTCAAGCCTATGTGATTCGATCGATGACATCCTGTGATGGGTTTGCATTGAAATGGAGATCAAATCATGTTGCCATGTCAGCCTTGTGCACGTGAAGGATTTCCTTGAGGATCTTGCATGAAGAAGATTGATCCTATCTAGCTTGGGAATGTGTGAAGTCTTAGTAAATGGTGGAGAGTGCGTGATGGGTTATCAGCTTCTAGAAGCGGCAAAGAATGAATGATGGAGAACATCTTGAGATCTATTTAAGACTGTTTTATTCAATGCAATGTGATTGAATGGCCAGGATTGGACTGACTGTATTGATAACCTGAATGTTTAGGGTTTAGGGTTTATGCTACTAACCTATCTATTTCCTATAAGGTCGATGATGATTTGCATTATGAAGTTGTTGGCAAATGTTATGTGTGTATCCAAGTGAAGAGATACTTATTTCTTGCCAGATTGGAGAGGTGTGTTGATGCCTGCAGAGTGTGATTGCAGAAGAAAAGGAACTGAAGTAGATCTGCCTTGTCATTGAGTGTTGTTATCAAATCAGTGTATTACCTATTGACTTCTAACCATTTCAGTAGTTGGAAAATCCCTTAATAGGGTAGCTTTAATAGGCTTTGTGTAAATCCTTTAATAGGGTGACTCAAATCAATGAGTTCTTCAAATCCTCTTGTGAGGTAATCTTTAATAGGGTTCTAACCTTTAATCGGGTATTTAGCCATCCCTTAACTGGGTGATCCCTAGTAGGATCGGTTCCTAGCAGAACCTATTATAAAAGTCCTTAATCGGACTAGGCTCCTAATAGAGATGACTTCAAAAGAGTTCAAAGAATAACTTGTGGGTATTCATCTCCACTGTGGTTTTTCCCACTTGGGTTTCCATGTGAAAAATCAATGTGTCATGTGTGATGCCTTTTCATGTGATGATTAGTTTTTTTTAAGTTGTAATGCATGCTGAACCAGTGGTCTTTATATTTTTGATGCATTACCTGTTTATGCATATGGGTGAAGTGGAAGGTGATATTAGGTGTGGTGAAGATCTAAGTGTTAACCAGTTTATGTCTTTCATAGTCATTCTATGTTTTACTGGTAGTACCCTATTTTAGATCAGTGATACTGTTTATCAGTTAGTTCAATTTTTGGAGTCAAAGTGGTTTAAGTAGATTTTTGGCTATACTGATTCACCCCTCCTCTCAATATCTATTGAGTATTTACTATTCATCATTATTCATCAGATGCTACGTGTCTTCAGCGGAAAATGAAAAGCTGGCGGTGTAACCTGTCAAAGCCTTGTATCGCCAGTTCGCAAGTGGCAAATATCAGCTTACTAACAATCCTATCAATTGGCACGTGTTCAAGATGAAAGGTGATGTTATTTTTTGAGATAAAAGGTGCCTGAATTTTAATTATGAAAGGGTTAATGGGCACTGTGTAAATCAATAAAGTGTGAATAGATCCGACAACCCCCATATTCTCACGATGGAAGTTGCAAGGAGGTTATGTACTATGGCATCATGAGATGATGCCACGTGTCCTGGGCTAACCAGGAAGACCTACAGTGGGGCCTTTGACAGGGTCTGGTCGAAAGATGATACGACACCGATTAGTCATGACTTTGTGGGTCTACATCTACAGATGGAAGGTCAAATGCCACATCGACAAATAATGATTGTTTGATTTGACAGGCTGGGTAAGATCTGCAGCTGAGTTTCAAATTTGAAATTAAAAGGGATCATTAAAGACATTGGTCACAGCTCGTGCAGGAGAAATAGGATGATCAGGATACAGACTTGTTGACTCAAGATGGTTAGTGACAAGTTGGGAGATTTAGATGCTGACTCAGTCTAGGAGGATTTTTTTCAATTATTTTATTGAGTAAAGGATTGATTTGACAAGGCAAGGACAATATCTCAGAGATGTGAAAGGATTGCGATAATTTTTTGGTTTAGATATGATGAACCACGAGTTCTTTGATGAATTCAGAGATGACTTGTTGACAGGAGTCTTGAAGCAAAAGACTGTACACCCATGGAAGATTAAAATTAGGATAAAATCACTCGCATAAGATGAACCTTGACAGGAAAATGCAATGGATGTGATATGCATGATTTCTAGTGTCCATAGCTGACAGGTTGAATTAAAAACACTAGAGTGATGATTTTTTATAAATAGGCACTACTTGATAAAGTGTTTTAACTATAAATATATCAAGGTGGTGACTAAAATGGTAGGAGAAAATGAATCCTTTCCATTTTCTAAGTGCAGTTCTTCCTTCTGCAAGGGAAATGATGTTTGAACAAGGTCGTAAATGGAGTTTCTATATGCTTTGTGATATCGGGTGGATGTTTTCTCTCATGTATGAGTATGTCTATTGTCGAAGGGGATGTGAAAGTGGGGAGGATTTCCATATGGGGCATGAAAGCATTTTCTTATGAAGAAAGGCCACACATGGCACAACCTCTGCTTCTACTCTATCACTGGATGGCAAGGAGTTCTGAGAAAGAGCCCGCAGAGGAATGAAAAAGGAAAATGTTTGGGTAGGGAGTGGCAACAAATCATCCATGTGGCTTCATTGAAGATACAAACCCTCCCTAGCATATTATGTTTCCCCGGGAGCTCCTCCTTCCACTTTCTCTAATCCTGGGCATGAAGTCTTGAGCTCCTCTTCTATTATAGAGGCAACTTTTCTTCTTGCTGGGACCCAGTTTCTTTTCCTAGAAAGGAAATGCTCTATAGGACAAAAGCACAAAATCACACACTCTATCTGAAGGTGTCAGGGCGATAACTGTTAGGCCCAATATGGAAAGCTAATGTACTAAGAGGGGAGGGGTAAATCAGTACTTCAAAACTTTTCTTCAATAATAACTTTACTATTATGCATAAACCAAATAGTGCAATAACATAATATAAAGCTAAAACAAATAGATAACAATCATACATGATTCACTCCATAACACATATTTTGGTTATGCAGAAACTCTTGGTTAGAGTGAAAAACTATGGTGGGGATGGCACCCACAACTTCACTACTGCAATAATAAAGAGTTCTTAGTTAGAGCTACATGTTTAGCTATTTCTGATAGCTTACGTTGTTAGGAGTAACAAGATCTGTTAGATCTACCTTGCTAAAGGATTTTACAACACTTAATCTAAATGTTGCAGCTGGTTAGAGGCTTTACAATTTATAGACTTGATTAGAGTCTTTTACCCTATTAAAGGTTTCTCTTACAACTTCAAAATATTATAATAAAATCATTACAAATATCTGCAACTTTATATCAGGAATGTTATAGAAGATTCTATGTGCTCATAATAGATTACCTTGCTTCTAGCATACCACGGTAACCCATATAGTAACTCAGTAAACCCTTTTGTTTACTCTGTTCTTTGACTGTTCTCTGAAATCCTTCTCGGTGACCTCTGTGTCTCTGTAACAGTCATAACACTTAGTGCTTTTTCACATGTCTTGCTTCATATATCTCTATATCTTCCTTTCTGTCATGCTACATGTGTATTTCTGATCTTAATCCATGTTGTATAAATAGATCTCTTATGACGGTGATCTAATTCATTGCTTCGATCTTACAAACATGTTTTATCGAATGAATAACCATGCAAAATATATCATTAGTTAGATGACCTCAAAATCATACACAATCTTTAAGTACAATTTCCAATGTGATAACGGTTAGATGTTCCTCGATCTTGTAACACGTTTTCATATGTATGTCTAGGTTCAATGAATCTGGTAACACGTTTCACTCGGTGTATATCAACTTGGTGTGTCATCTTTGTTGCTTAGTAGACATGGAATGATACTCGGTAGACAGCTCGGTGTATACTACATTCTGAGACTACTTTCTTCAATAACCAAATGGACTATTCATACCAACTGAATATTTTAGCAGTAGTAACCGACTAGAGTATATAGAATAACTTTGAACATAAAACTAATGGCAACTTGATAAGTAGTAACAATCTCCCCTTTTGACATTAGTTGAGATGTTTGACAAAAACTACTTTCAAAGTTATAACTCAATAATCTATGTACTTGCAAAATTTGACTTATACTAACAGTATATACAATAGTCAATGAAGATATACTCCCCTTATCAATATACTTGTACAAAACTTTGATTTTACATGCTCGATGATCAATGTTCTATATGCTGCTCGGTTCACTGCTCTTGGATACACTACTTGGTCTACTCAGTATACTCCCCATGTATACTATACTCCTTTTGTTTGATACTTGAATACTACACTCCCCCAATATTGTATCACTCCTATCATTCTTCTAATAGTATATCACTCCCCCTTTTTGAAAATCATCAAAACTTAATTACCATTCAAGGGTGGTAACTGGTCAAAAATGGATTTGTCCTTGGTCCGGGCTTCGGTGAGAGTGACAAAGAGTGCATTCTTTACACTGTCTATTAAAGAATTTTGTGCTTGAATATCAGCCAATAATGATATTAAGCCATCTAGAGTGCTTCCCTCTTGTGTAGTAGATAAGGAAGTGGCTCAGTTGATCTGTTCTTGGATGGATGAAAGATGAGGAAGGAATAATGTCTGAAGTGCCATTATGTCCATCCTGATCTTGTGTTCTTTATTTCTTAGGTCCAATTTTTGAGCCATGAGCTGTTGTAACCATGTATAGAAATTCTGAACTGAATTAGGCTCTGTGGTCAACTTATTTGAGAAATCAGTGATCTCTTTCTCAATTGCCTCTGTTTTGTTCTTAATGTCTTTAATGAATAAAGAAAATGTGCAGAGTTTCTGAAATAAATACAGAATGTGCTTGAGTTGAGGAGTCAACTCAGTAATAAATTTGACAAGTTTAACTTTGCCAATAGTTATAGCTTTCTATACCTCTTCTATCATTTTTGCAGTGAGCTCTTTGTCTTTTAGCTTGCTCAAATATTCTGATGCATCTACTCCAGATGTCTCTATATTTGTTAGGAGTTCATCTAGTTGAATGTGGATGGCTACATCTGTTGACACTGTAGCTTCAGGTAGCATATCTATTAAGAGTGCTTTCACCTTCTGAAGTACCTTATTTTTCTTTTGAATTGCCATTTGCTTCTCTTGTTCGGACTTTGCTTTACATAGTTCAACAAAATCAATGAGTGCTTGCCCCTTTAATTTTGATATATCTATATTGGGCAACACTATTGGTTTTGACAAATCAACTTTAAAAATATGCTTTTTCATCTTCTTTTCTTTACCTTTCACCGATGGGACTAAGACAATGGCTTGTGAGGCTTGATGACCCTCAGTAGGTTTCTCAGTAGAGGCAACACTTTGATCGGTTTCTTTAACCTCTATAGAGTCCTTTGTTGTCTCAGTACTTGGTGTCTCGGTTGCAACATTTGTAGTGCTAGAAGGTGCTTGAGATGTTTGTCCTTGAGTAGTACCTTCTCTTGCTGTAGACTTGTGACCTTCAGTGCCTTGATCTGTATCCTGAGGGGTTTCGGTTGAGATAGGTTGTTTGACCGGTGGATAAGGCTATACTTGTTCCAAGATTGATTCATTGGATACAAGTTTTTCATATGCTTTGCCTTCTATCTTTTCCTATTCTGGTGCCTTTGTATCCATGACATCTTAATCTATTTGAATGGTGTCAGCAGGGTCTTGCTCGGTAACATCAGGATCTTGCTTAGTGACATCAAAAATTTCAACTGTAGCTTGCTCACTGGCATCCTTGATTTTAAATATTTCCTACCACTTTGCTTTTGTCTCATTTTCCACTTCAATATACAATCTATTCATTAGTTTTAAGGCTCTTTGTTTGACAAGAAACTTTGGGTTGTAGGTTGTCAGATGTTCTTTTATTTCAACTACTGACATGTTAGGAAAGAGATGAACTAGACTTCTTTCTCTGATCTATTTCTCCAAGTGCATTGCATACTTCCACCTATTATCAATATGCAAATAAAGTTCATTCGGAAGTGACTTAGCTAGTTCCAATGGAGCCAACCGGAATTTTAGAAGTGTGTAGATGACAACTTCTTCAATTTGTCTCTTTTCATCATTATTTCTAGTTTCATACTTTACATATCTGAATGTTCCAAATCCTCCATATTCTTTCAGATTAGCACAAAAGTTTTCAACACTATGTACATTTACCTTCTTGCTCTTGACAATCTGAAATTTGCTTGCATCCTCTGATTCGGTATCACTAGACTCTTTTGCCAAAATGAGTCTCTGAGTAGATTTCTTGTAGGTCTTTGTTATCTTGGGAACAATAATACTCTTTGTTTTCTTAGTCGGTGAAGCTGCAGATGCTCTAGTGTTAGGTCATTTTGGAGGTGGAGTCGGTGAGGCCTTTGATGTGTCTTGTTTCTTTCTCTTCAACACTTTTCCCTTAGGCAATTTGGTGCTCAATGTTATAGCTGCCTCTTGGGCTTTAGATTCCTCTTCGATAATGGCAATGGTGCCTTTGATAGGTGTAGAGGAAGAGTCTTCTCCGAATTTCTTTGATAATGCCTTTATCATCTTTGTTGCCTTTCTTGTAGCTTTGGGTACTACAATGCTCATTTTTCATTTTTCCTTTACTTATTCATAGGTTCCATACCTCAGCTCAGTAGCATGTCTTGGCAATGCAAGAAATGCATCAATTTGTTGTTGTGTGATGTGAAAATCAATCTCGTATCCCATAGGTGACAAAGATTGAGTTCTCGTTTCCACAGCATTCACATAACAGTAATCAGTGTCTACTTCAAAACATATGTCATTTTTTTATTTCTCCACTAGCTAGGGTGGAATTCTATACCTGTTATGCATTTTCTCTTGGAACTTACTGAAGTAATCATCCATAATATCATTGAAATTATCACCTAGCTTCTTGATGAAGTCATTGATCTGATGGGTGATTGGTCGGTGTAGTTCCCAAACAACTTTACCGACTGATGGAAAGAATTTTTCAAAATAGAAAAACATGCATACAAGTAATGATCCAAACTTTAATGTATTAGCTGAGTTGTTCTTCTTCGGCTTCCTAATGGTGTTCAAATTCTCAAACAGGTTCTTCAGCAACACCTCACATAGATAAATTTTCATTCCCTTTTTCATAATTTTGTATGCTAGGTCTATTGCAACATAGGGTACACTATTTTCCCTTGCTGATTGGAAGAAACAATAACCTATTACTCTTATGGCAAATATTAGTTCTTCATCTGTGACATTGTTCAATTTCAATCCTCTACAATCTAATTCCACTCCGGTTAAACTGATCAATTCCTTTTGTGATATCATCTTTTGGGCTTGGGCATGATCATAAATAGGGTAACCGGTAATCAGATGAATGATTTCCTTGGTAATCTTAAATGGTTGCTCTTCTAGCCACATGAAATCATCGTGAACTCTACTTAGAAAAAACTTGACCCATTGGGGTTTGAACACACGGGGATAGGTTAGGGCTTTAGTTAATCCCTTGATCTTAATGTGCTCATACTTGCTATTCAATTTACCATCTGTGCATAGTTCATCATAGGTGTCTTTGATTTCAACATGACCAAGTTCTTCAACATGACATTTGGTGAAGAATCTCACATCCTCAACTAATAACACTCTATCTGGGATGAGTGAAAATGTGGTTTTGTCATCCGGTTCAGATGCAACTTTGGGAGTCAAAGAGTATTTTAGTGAGGGCTTCTCTACATTCTTAGCAACGATGGGATCTTGGATCTTAGATGCCATTGTAGACTTCAGATAAAAGCTAACAAAGGATCCTTAGGGTTTCAGGATTTCAAATGACTGACGCTTTACACTTAGCAAATAATAGCAACTTGATAAGATTGGTAGACCAGCTTACCAATGCATTGAGATTGATTTAAATACCTTGAATTTGCTTTGTAGGAGGTTTGATCACCTTAGATTCGCTTTTCTCTGCTCTCTCAAAAACTTGGTGAGTTGAAAATGACCGTGAAAATGCTTTTAATTACACAATATGCCTTATCGAGCTCCGTGTAGGTTAGGTCAAAAACATTAAATGCACTTGGTTCCACTTAACTTTATTTCCCCTTTTTTTTGCTTTAACCGAGTAACCAAACTTCCTTCATTCACCGACTAGACAGGTTTCCTATATACACCGACTTGACGGGTTTCCTGTATAGTGCTTCAAAAGACTTTGATAGAATTTCAAACTTACTAATACATCTCAATTATGCAAATTTTGAATTAAGTACATAATGAAATAGGAACTGTTAAGATTTAACTTTGAGATAATGCAATCCCTTCATACCTTTACTGATTAATTTGCAATAGGAGCACCTAACTTGGTAGGTAAGGTGCTTTCTTCATTTAACACAATTTCCTTCTTTTTCCAAATCATCTTTAATTTGTCTTTTATTTCTTCAGTGTCTTTTCTAGGTTGATCTCTACAATCTCTAGCTAAGTGTCCAACTTTGTGACAATGAAAACATGTCATACCAGGATTTCTCCATGATCTTCGGTTGTACATCCCAAACCTTATAAAACAGTTGGCACTTATATGTCCATATCTTCCACAACATTCACACCATATCCTTGTATTGTAATCCCATGGTACTGCAGAATACTGTCGGTAAGGATTTGTGTGAGTTTGGTAACCTCTACCATTTGCTCGGTGTGCATACCACATATAGTTCTTTTGCTTAAACCAACACTTCTCAGTACTATGTCCATATCTATTGCAGTTTTACAAAACCCTTTGAATTTTGCCTTTTGATAAATGTTTATAGACTTTGACCTACATTTTTTAGATGTGTGACCATATTTATTGCAGTTGTAACAATAACCATTGGACTTAGTGACATTCGGTTGCTTACCTTTTCTGATTTGGCACATGTTGGCAATATGACCTTAATTTCCATAGTAGTTGCAAATAGGCTTCTTTCCTTTGATGTTCTTCTTGAATCCAGCTTGGTTTAATGATTCTCCTCTCTCAGTAGTATGAATTCCCTTCTCGGTAGAGTCTTTTCCTTTGTAACCGAGTCCTGCATTTTTGTTGGGTCTTCTTGTATTCAGTTGCTCATCCAACATCTTTGATGCTTCATAACTCTTCTTCAGTGTTTCTTTGGATTTTTTCTTTGTTTCAAGTTCATCGGTCAACCTTGATACTTCAAGTTTCAATGTGTAATTCTCATCATCTTTCATATTTGCTTCATGATGTGCATAACCTAGTTGATTTGACAGGTTTTGTTGAATTCCAGTCATCCTTGTGATTTCATCATCCTTATTAGATACTAAGACTTCACGTTGTTGTTTCTCTCTTTCTAGATCTCTTACTTTATCCTCGGTTATCCTTAATGCATCAAGATTTTCAGTCATCTTTGTGCTGAAATGTTCATGTTCTCTTTTCATTGCTTTTAGTTGATTAGCCAGTGCTTTGTTCTTTTCTCTCAATACTCCAATCATTTCTTCAGTCTCTTCAAATATACTATTCTCAGATGATGTCTCAATTTGTTCCACTAACTCTTGAGAGTCCTGCAAATCATCAGATAATCTTCTTCTCACTTTCAAAGATTTTTGCATTTGTCTTTGCATGTCTGCAATCACTTGATTAGCATGACCCATCTCTTCTTGCAAATACACAATCCTCTAAGATTGTTTATAGCCTTCCATTGATAAGATCTTTCTCTTTAGGCAGTTAAACCCTTTTCCAAGATTGAAGCTCTGATACCAATTATTAGGCCCAATATGGAAAGCTAATGTACTAAGAGGGGAGGGGTGAATCAGTACTTCAAAAAATTTCTTCAATAATAACTTTACTATCATGCATAAACCGAATAGTGCAGTAACATAATATAAAGCTAAAACAAATAGATAACAATCATACATGATTCACTCCATAACACATATATTTTGGTTATGCAGAAACTCTTGGTTAGAGAGAAAAACTGCGGTGGGGATGGCACCCACAACTTCACTACTGCAATAATAAAGATTGCTTGGTTAGAGCTACATGTTTAGCTATTTTTGATACCTTACCCTGTTAGGAGTAACAAGATATGTTAGATCTACCTTGCTAAAGGATTTTACAACACTTAATCTAAATGTTGCACTTGGTTAGAGGCTTTACAATTTATAGACTTGATTAGAGTCTTTTACCCTGTTAAAGGTTTCTCTTACAACTTCAAAATATTATAATAAAATCATTACAAATATCTACAACTTTACATCTGGAATGTTATAGCAGATTCTATGTGCTCAGAATAGATTACCTTGCTTATTGCATACCTCGGTAACCCATATAGTAACTCAATAAACCCTTATGTTTACTTTGTTCTTTGACTGTTCTCTGAAATCCTTCTCGGTGACCTCTGTGTCTCTGTAACAGTCATATTAGTTAGTGCTTTTTCACATGTCTTGCTTCATATATCTCTATATCTTCCTTTATGTCATGCTACATGTGTATTTCTGATCTTAATCCATGTTGTATAAATAGATCTCTTATGATGGTGATCTAATTCATTGCTTCGATCTCACAAACATGTTTTATCGAATGAATAACCATGCATAATATTTCATTGGTTAGATGACCTCAAAATCAAACACAATCTTTAAGTGCAATTTCCAATGTGATAATGGTTAGATGTTCCTCGATCTTGTAACATGTTTTCATATGTATGTCCAGGTTCAATAAATCTAGTAACACGTTTCACTCGGTGTGTCATCTTTTTTGCTCGGTAGACATGGAATGATACTCGATAGACAGCTCAGTGTATACTACGTTCTGAGACTACTTTCTTCAATAAGCGAATGGACTGTTCATACCGACTGAATATTTCGGTAGTTGTAACCAACTAGAGTATATAGAATAACTTTGAACATAAAACTAATGGAAACTTGATAAGTAGTAACAATAACAACATGGCTCAAATAGTTTTGCTCCTACCAATTTTCACTTAAGAATGATGATTCACAAGTGCCAACACATGGATATGAAAATATATTTGTAGCATAATTGCATATGGCCTTTTAGGCCTAGTTGTCAAGAATGAATCTACGGTTGACGTGTGTCTTCTAGTCGGAAGCTTGTTGCTCCCTTTCTTCTATAAAAAGGAAATCATGGCTAGAAGAAGGGTTCAAATTTTTGGGAAGTATCTTGTAGGTTCAATTTTCTTGTTCCTTGAGTTTTTTCCTAGTCTGTTTCCACTAGTGAGTTCAGCTAAAGTGAACAAGTTGTAAAGTCTTTTATAAAGTAAATAAAGAAATGTTTTAGTGTTAATTTTTGCGCAAGTTCTTGAAGGAGTTATATGTAAATTTCATCCTGTGATAGAGATAGCATTTTTAATCAAATAAAACATAATTCTAAATTCTTTCTCTCCATTGCATGATTCTATCAATTTTTGAATGAAATCAATCAAGGGTTTATTTCATTCAGTGCATTGTTGTGATGTATGTAGCTTCCTATTTATGCTTCGGCCCAAGGGGTCAATTAAATTGCTTAAATAGAGTTAAAGGATGATAGGGTTTGTGCAAGGATTTTAGATAAGTAGTTTTGGGTTGGGATTACAAATGAGATAAATTGTAAGGCAGTATTATCTTAGATCTTATGTTATCAGATCAAATTTTGTCACATTTTCAGGTTTACATTTTATATCTTTCAGGTGCCCCAATGGAGTTAGGCATTAATCACTGCTTTTAACCGGCTTTATTAATCAACCTTGTTTCAATTTTAACTGATGAATCTCTATAAATATTTTAAATATCAGAATATCATTGTTACGTTTTCATGTATTTTTTGAAAGTTGTCCCACCCATCTCATGCTTCATCCTAAGGTCGAGGATCACTAAAGGATTTTCCATCCTTGAGCATTCTCCCTTTCTGTTGAGCCCTTTTATGAGATAATCTACTTTATTTTCAATAAATTATTGAGCATTGATGCAAAGATCAGGAAGTTCACTGAAGGGATTACCCCCCGGGTTCTGCAAAGCCCGAAGTGTAGAAGGATCGTGTATCCTTGTTGATGTTGGTCCAAGCCTGGAGGATATTGATATTTGGAAGTGGCTTTCCATAGGTATTTGGAGGAATCAACTTGGTCTATATGCTATGGCAGTGTAAACCCATTTCTTTTGGGAACCAACACCACCCCACAACAAAATCTTCAAGACAACGCAATCTCTAGAACAAAATCAGGCTCTGATACCACTTGGTGTAGTCACAATTAGGATAGACCTCAATGAGATGTATTTGAACCATGTAGCAAGAGTAAAACACAATTAAAGAAAGGCAAGATGATGGAGGCAATGCATAACTGATTGATTATATCATGAAAAATGTTTATAATCTATCGACAACATGCGGGCTACAAGATTTAGCTCATTGGCCTGATACAACACACTTAATTACAGTCTTGGTCAATACTGAACCTCTTAACCTCAAGATAGATCCTTTCAATTCCCCTCCCTTATATTACAAAACAAATTACATTGATTTATATGATCTAGAGGAATCTGGTATGCCCAGGAAGAATCAATACAATGATGAACATGATGAAATGTGTAAAACCACAAGGTCGACCTCCGCCAATGAAAATCCTCTGAAAAATCCAAAGGAAGAAGTGCAAATCAAAGGGAAGGTCAGCCACACGCCAAGGAATTTTGGAAACAATGAACTAGAGCTCTACAAGCTAGGGAAAGGGTCTGCAAGATTCACCAATAGGTCCAAGCAATTTTGGTGTTCTAAGCTAGAAAATTATCACGGAATCTGGAAGTTATAACTTGCTAGAAAAAGATCCAAATGTCCTGTGGTTCAAGAATAAGGATGATAATCAAGTTTACAAGCAAAATCTAGCTGCACAAGATCTAGTGAGCAAATGCAATAAAATGTAGAAAGAAGTTCTAGAACTACAAAACAGAAAAGAAACTGAAAAGAAATGTTTTTGGTTGATACAAGATTGCCAAGAACCGGGGATGCTCCTGCATCATATACCAACAAGGTCCATTGTCACTAGTATGAGTTAGGGAATTCTTTGTCTTCAATGTGTATAAATGTAAAGGGTTATCATCAATACTTTGGTTCCCTATACCTTGGTACAAACACCTCCACTTTCCATATAATAAGGCTCAACGATGACATTGTTGTACACTAGTGAAAGCACAATACAGGCTAAAGACTAGTCTATCAATTTTGAATCTATCAACATCTTATCAATCCATAAATCTATAAATCAATCACATGCTATCTATCTAATCAATTGAACTTATTTGCATCTGATATTGATCAACCCTTGTCTATCATTAACAAACATTATTCACTTCTTACTAACCATTCTTTTGTTTCATTAACTTTTATCATTCAGTTAACATTCTTTTTCTTTTGAGAGATTGTAGACATCTAAAATTAATTAAATTAAATATTTAATTAATTTATCCTTTCTACATAGTTAATCAACTTAATTATGTCATCCTTTATTTTTCTCGAAATTAATTAAATTCAATTTAATTAATCTTGTCACTATAGTCCAATAATTGATTTATTAAATAAATCAATTATTTCCTAGTCTTCTAAAGTCCTCAAATTAATCAATTCTTCTAAATTCTCTCTAGTTAATTAACTAAATCATGTGATTCCTACAAATCACTTTCCTCTAATCCTCACTTAACGTAATTAATTATTCTAGAAGCCCACTTAACATTATTTCCAATTTTTTAATTCCTCCACTCATTCTCTCTCCTCTTGTCAAATCCTCCTACAAATCCCACTTGTCTTATAATCTCTCATTAATCCTCCTAATCACCCTTTCTAATAATTTTCTAATGGGTAATCCCCATAATAAATGGCTTGTCCCCTCTAGTCCCCTTCACCTTCCAACCTTAGATGAACCTAACTGGGTCATTTCAAGGATTCCAAAATTTCTCATTCTCTCATGCACTCTCATCTTCCCAAGGAATTTTTTATTCTTTTCCCATTTCCTTTCCCCATGCAATCCATTATTTGGGAATTTTTAATTCCCTTGTCCTCACCCAAAGAATTCTAAATTCCTTTTTATTCCCCTATTGCACTTGAGGATCTCTTCCCCATGCACCTTGTGGAGTGTGGAGACAAGAAATCCCTTTATGGAAAATCTCTTGGTCTCCACACCTTGTCCTCTCAATCCATGTCCTCACATTCCTTCAATCTCCACCCTTGATTCATCTTCAATCACAATCATCCATACATCTCCCTTACAATCTATAAATTGGGGTTTCCTCCCCTTCATTTTTCATCTCATATTCAAGTAATCTCATGATGCTCATTTATGTTTAGAATCATTTCCTTAGCATCATCATTATAGTCAATTAGTATCCTTGATCACTTAGCATCCATAGTCATCCACATCCTCCATCCATTGGAACATGTTGGCGTTTGGAGATTGTTGGTATTTTGCATAGAGATTGTATTAATGATATGTTGTCACTGATGTTAATTGAACCGGTAATGGTATTCATGATGTTGCTGATATTGTTGATTTTTCTATTGGCTAGTAATCGGTAAAAAAGCTTTATGGAACATGTTGTAAACCAGTATGAACAATTTGTGAGTTGAACCGATGAACCGATATAAAGGGTTAAGCCTTTCTATGTAATGTAACCAGTAAAACCCTATCAGTTGTTAAACCCTAACCGATCAATTTTGATGGTTTATTATCTAATAAGCGGTAATGATGGAGACACATGTGATCATATGATTGAGGAAACATTCAAATTGTTTTGGCGTGTTTGTTATTGTCTAGGGAAGGAGCAAAGTGGATTGCATCTATTGCATAGCGCATGATGGGTTACACGGTCTGATGAAGTGGTGATCATGGAGTGGTTGAAATTGTCTTGAAGAATGTGAAGAAGATTGTCATGATTTCTAACGGTCAAGATTGTACCAACTTGTTTGTAATCTCGATGATGAGAATTAGGTTTTTGTTGTGTTACCGACCTAATTGCTTTCTATTTAAGGTCGATGAAGTTGCTTGTAAATATTATTGACAAGGTTGGTAGAAAACCTATTGAGTGTGTAGCTGCCAAACCGGTGAATGGATCTGCACTTTGAGTGAAGGTTATAGAAGGATTTGATCAAGCAAAAGTAGTGTTATTTAGACAGATCAACAAAATTGTTTTTTTCTAACAATTACAGCAGAAGTTATCTCCTTTAACCAGGTGAACTCTAACAAGCTTGGTTACTCATTAAATCCTCTAACAAGGTGGTCCATTAGCTTGGTTTCTTAAATCCTCCGGCGAGGTTACTCCTAATAGGGTATTGGGCTTTTGACAAGGCATATTTGTAAAATACCTTAACCGGGTGATTCCTAACCAGAATTAGTTCTTAACAGGACTTATTGTAAAGTTCTAACAGGCTTTGTCTCCTAACAAGGTGAACTTCAGAAGAGTTCAAATAGCTATACTTATGAGTTCCATCTCACCATGGTTTTTACCTATTTGGGTTTTCCACATATAAACATTTGTGTCAAGTGGTGAATGCTTTTGTGGTTGTGGTTTTATTTGTTGATATGGTTAATTTCTGATAAGACATGTTAAGTAGATGCATTAAGAGATGAATATGTTGAGTTATGATTGAGCATTGTTGATTTACATAAATGTTGAAGTTGTTTATTGTTAAAGTTGTCATAATAATTAAACCGGTTGAAGTCAAGTATTCCTATGAATATTGATCTTGAATGAGATATGTTTACCTTGTTTGACTGAGTTTGAGTTTGGGAACTTTGTTTCAGTTTTTCAATATACTAATTCAGCCCTCCCCTCTCAGTATTCTACCAGATACTTATTCTTTCATCATACCATCAATTGGTATCAGAGCAACTCAAGTCCTCTTAATCTAAAAGCCTAACAGCTTGAGGAAAAGATCTTGTAGGTCATGATGAAGAGAGAAGGTCTGAAGTTTAACAAAGATAACTATAGAATATGGAGTCACAAGATGAAGATTTACATTAATAGTCTTGGTAGTCAATATTGGGAGCATATAGAAAATAAGTATACTACACCTATTGGACCCCTGACTGATGATCAGAAGAAGGAACAACAAGAAAATCACCAGGCATTAGAAGCTATTATCAGTTCCTTGTCTTATGCTAAATATGTAGATGTTCATGGTCTTGAAACTGCATATGAAGTATGGAAGAAACTAGAAGATATCTATAGCGGTGATGAGCATGTCAAGATTGCTAAAGAAGAGAGTTTAAGAGGAAAGTTTGATGACATGAGAATGTCTAAAGGTGAGAATATCCAGCAGTATGGTCAAAGGATAAAAGAGATAGTTGGTGAGATAAAGAGTGCATGAGGGAAAGTGGAAGATGCCACAGTAATCAGTAAGGTACTGAGAACCCTGCTACCGATCTATGCTATCCGAGTTGGAGCTATTTAGGAGCTGAAATCCATTGATAAGACAAAGGTAACTCTTGACTCTATTATTGGAAAACTTACTGCTTTTGAACTAAATGGCTATGATGGTAGTGTACAGAGATCAGAATCTGCATTCAGAGCTTCTGTCTCTAACCCATCTATGAGAAAAAGTAGAGATACCAGCCATAACTATGAATCTAGATCCAATAGAGATACTGAAGATGATGACGGCTTAGTGGATCTTGAAGAATTGTTGGCAAAATGACTTCCTAGAGGCACCGATAAATATAAAGGTAAGCTACCTTTAAAATGTTTTGCATGCAACAAGATTGGTCATATAGCAGCAAATTTCCCTAATGGTGAAAATGAATATAAAAGAGACAAATTTAAGAAGTACAAGGGCAAAGGCAAGAGAGATTGTCTTGTAGCTATTGACAGTGGTATTACTAATGAAGAATCTGATGATGATAATGGTGAAGATATTGTGTTTGTATCCATTAAGGAAGAAATATCATATTAGAAGGCACTAGTATCTAGAATGGATAACTCCGATGATTGGATCATTGATAGTGGTTGTTCACATCACATGACCAGTGATCGGAGGAAATTTATTTCCCTGAAAGAATTTGATGGTGGTGTTGTCAAATTTGGCAATGACTCACCCTGTATGGTGAAAGGCAAAGGAGTTATTTCTCTTAATGGGAAAATCAGTGCTGACGATGTCTACTGGGTTGAAGGCCTAAAGCGCAATCTTCTTAGTGTGGCATAACTTAATGAAAGAGGATACCCACTGAAATTTAGAAATGGTATATAAAAAATCTTTGACAACAAAGGTGAATTGATTACAATTGGTAAATAGACCAGAGGTAATCTATTTCATCTCAATCCTAAAGTTAGCAATTGTTTGATTGCAAAGATGGATGATAGTTGGCTTTGGCATAGGAGATTTTGTCATATTAATTTTTACAATATTATTAAAGAAGCAAGTCTAAGACAGTAAGAGGTCTACCTCAGCTAGACAAACCAGTTAATGCTCTTTGTAAAGAATGTCAATTAGGGAAGATGACTTCTTCAACTTTTAAGAGAAAGTCTTTCTCAGCAGAGAACTTGTTAGATTTGGTTCATATTGATCTATGTGGACCAATTAGAACAAGAAGCATTCAAAGTAACATATACTTTATGATCTTCACTGATGACTGTTCAAGGATGATGTGGGTCACATTATTGAAAGAGAAAAATGAAGCTTTTGGTAAATTCAAGGCATTCAGAGCCTTAACTAAGAAAGAGAGTGGCAAAAAGATTAAATGTCTAAGAACAGATCAAGGCAGTGAATTCACTTCTGTAGAGTTCACTAAATATTGTGATGATAATGGTATCAAGCAACAACTTTCTGCACCAAGGACACCATAATAGAATGGTATAGAAGAGAGAAACAACCGGTTAGTGGTTGAACCTTCTAGGACTATGTTAATACAAGGAGGTGTATCAAAAACATTTTGGAGAGAAGTTGTAAGTATGACAGTCTACACAATGAACTGGGTTTTGGTGAAAAGAGGTAAAGACAAGACCCCATATGAGTACTGGTGTGGGAGATCACCTGATGTTAGCTATTTTAAAATATTTGGAAGCAAAATTTTTATTAAAAGAGGTGATTACATAAGCAAGTTTGAAGCTAAGAGTGATGAAGGCATATTTTTTGGCTATTCCACTAAGAGTAAGGCCTATAAATGCTTCAACAACTGAACACAAAAATTGTTGAAAGTGTTGATGTTCGTGTAGATGAATGTATTGAAATTTCAGAAGGAACTAGTTCTGAGAAGAAGGATGAAGATCCTTGCATTTTTCTTTTAGAACCAAAAACTGTTAAATCAAAAATTGGTAAAGCAAATCCTAATGAAGTTGTTCAACTAGAACAAATAAATTCACACGAAGATAGCAATGATGAAGCTAAACCTGAAGAGAATGATCATATTTTACCTAGGTATGTGAGACTGAATCACAGCCTTGAACAGATAATTGGGGATAAGGATGCAGGTGTACAAACTAGAAGGAGATTAAGAGAGAACCCTTGCATGATCTCCACCTTTGAACCTAGAAGTGCTAAAGAGGCATTTGGTGATGATCATTGACTGAAAGCTATGGAGGAGGAGTTGGATCAAATTGAGAAGAACAACACTTGGATCCTGGTACCCTGACTGATAAACAAGAATGTTACAGGTACCAAATGGGTGTTCAGAAACAAATTAAATGAAGATGGTGTTGTAATTCTGAATAAGGAAAGATTAGTACGCAAAGGCTATGCACAGGAAGAAGGAGAAGATTATGGAGAAAATTTTGCACTAGTATCAAGATTGGAAGGTGTCAGAACATTGCTTGTATTTGCAGCTTATAATAAGTTCAAAGTATACCAGATGGATGTCAAGTCTGCATTTTTGAATGGGATATTGGAAGAAGAGGTTTATATAGAGCATCCTGATGGTTATGCATTGACAGACAAGGTAGACATGGTATGCAAATTGCATAAAACCTTGTATGGATTAAAGCAGGCACCTAAAGCATGGTATGAACGACTTCATACTCATTTGATGAAGATAGACTTTACTAGAACCAGTAATGACAACAACATTTATCTCAAGTCTGAAGGAGATGAAATATCGGTCAGTGAAGTATTTGTAGATGACATTATATTTGGAGGTAATGATGACATGAGTAATTGTCTTACGGATGAAATGAAGAAATAATTTGAGATGTCATTAGTAGGGGAAATAAAAAATTTCATAGGCTTACAGATACAACAGATGAAGAATGGCATTTTCATTACTCAATCCAAATATGTGAAAGAAGTTTTAAATTTTTTTGGTATGAGTGACTGTAAACCAGTTGGAACCCCAATGGTTACAGGTTGTAAATTTTCCAAAGATGATGCATCTAAGTCTATAGATGAAAAGGAATATAGGTCAATGATTGGAAAATTACATTATATTGTTCACAATCGACTGGATATTGCCCATGTAGTTGGCATTGTTGTTATATTTTAGAAGAATCATAAGGAGGCACATCTTATGGAAACCAAGAGAATTTTGAGATATCTGAAAGGTACTATTGACTATGGGTTATGGTATCCATATGGTTGAAATTTTAATTTGAAAGCATACACGGATGTTGATTGGGCAGGAAACATTGATGACCGTAAGAGTACTACCAGTGGAGCATTCTTTCTAGGAGGAAGGCTAGTTTCTTGGAGTAGCAAAAAGCAGAGTTGTACTTCACAATCTATTGCTGAAGCTAAGTATGTAGCATCTTATATGAATTGCGCACAAGCTATGTGGATGAGGCACATTTTGGAAGGTTTGAAGATGGAAATATTTGAACCTATAAATATTTTGTGTGATAATACAAGTGCAATAAACATTTCCAAAAATCCTGCTTTGCATGCAAGGACTAAGTACATTAAATTGAAATATCACTTCTTGAGGGAAAAAGTTCAAAGTAAAGATGTTATCTTGGGGCATGTTTATACCAAGGAGCAGCTTGCATATATATTTACCAAACCTCTGCCTAAGACCACTTTCGAGTATCTTAGAAGTCAATTGGGGGTTGTCCCTCTTCATGAAGTCAATTGAGCATGATGTTGATTGCATTAGTCCCTGCATTCCATGTGGAATCTTATATGGACTGATGAAGGAGTGGATGTATTCTAAAGGGGGACCATCAACATCACAGTGAGAGAAGAATTACATGTTTTACTTTCACTTTGGCATTTTTGTCAAAGGGGGAGAATAATTATGTGATTGGGGAGAAGAATTATAAGTTTGATTAAGTGAACCAGAGGAAAGCTGAAGATAATCAGAGGTGTTGAGTGAATACTTGGTAATGTAAACCAGGATTCCCATTCACCAATCTCAGCAGCAATCAGAGGTGTTGATATTTGTATTGCCATCAATGCCAAAGGGGGATATTGTTGGAATTTGGAGATTATTGGTATTTTGCATAGAGATTGCATTAATGATATGTTGGCATTGATGTCAATTGAACTAGTAATGGTATTCATGATATTGTTGATATTGTTGATTTTGCTATTGGCTAGTAACTGATAAAAGATCTTTGTGGAACATATTGTAAACCAGTATGCACAATTTGTGAGTTGAACCAGTGAATTGGTATAAAGGGTTAAACCTTTCTATGTAATGTAACCGGTAAAACCCTATCAGCTGTTAAACCATAACCGACCAAGTTTGATGGTTTATTATCTGATAAGCGGTAATGATGGAGACACATGTGATCATATGATTGAGGAAATATTCAAATTGTTTTGGCACGTTTGTTCTTTTCTAGGGAAGGAGCAACGTGGATTGCATCTATTGCATAGTGTGTGATGGGTTGCACAGTTTGATGAAGCAGTGATCATGGAGAGGTTGAAATTGTCTTGAAAAATGTGAAGAAGATTATCATGATTTCTAATGGTCAAGATTGTATCGACTTGTTTGTAATCTCAATGATGAGAATTAGGTTTTTGCTGTGTTACCGACCTAATTGCTTTCTATTTAAGGTCGATGAAGTTGCTTGTAAATGTTGTTGGCAAGGTTGGTAGAAAACCTGTTGAGTATGTAGTTGCCAAACCAGTGAATGGATATGCACTTTGAGTGAAGGTAGATTAAAGGCTATAGAAGGATCCGATCAAGCAAAAGTAGTGCTATTCAAACAAATCAACAAAACTGTTGTTTTCTACAATTACAGTAGAAGTTAAATCCCTTAACCGGGTGAGCTCTAACAAGCTTGGTTAATCATTAAATCCTCTAACAAGGTGGTCCATTATCTTGGATTCTTAAATCCTCCAGCGAGGTTACTCCTAATAGGGTATTGGGCTTTTGACAAGGCATATTTGTAAAACACCTTAACCGGGTGATTCCTAACTACAATTAGTTCTTAACAAGACTTATTGTAAAGTTCTAACAGGCTTTGGCTCCTAACAAGGTGAACTTCAGAAGAGTTCAGATAGCTATCCTTGTGAGCTCCATCTCACCATGGTTTTTACCTATTTGGGTTTTCCATGTATAAACATTTGTGTCAAGTGGTGAATGCTTTTGTGGTTGTGGTTTTATTTGTTGATATGGGTAATTTTTGATAAGACATGTTATGCAGATGCACTGAGAGATGAATATGTTGAGTTATGATTGAGCATTGTTGATTTACATAAATGTTGAAGTTGTTTATTGTTAAAGCTGTCATAACAATTAAACCGGTTGAAGTCAAGTATTCCTATGAATATTGATCTTGAATGAGATATGTTTACCTTGTTTGACTAAGTTTGAGTTTGGGAACTTTGTTTTAGTTTTTCAATATATTGATTCACCCCCCCCCCTCTCAGTATTCTACAGGATACTTATTCTTTCATCATACCATCAAAATACTCATCATTTCATCCTCCCATCCATTTGTTGTGCATTTGGAAAGAAAGCCACATATCAACAAGGAGCACATCCAATCAAGCGGATCATTTGGGCGTATTCCACTTCATCCATTGCTCAATCCAAAGGAGAGGGTAAAATAGCAAGATGTAAAATGGTTTATTTTATGTTTTGAATGTTTTATTTGTATTAACCATTGAATCTTTCTTTTATTTTCCCCTCTTCATTTTGGCATGCCTGGTGGGACCCACGTCCCTAGAAACTAATCAAAATTTTAATTTTTTATAGTTTTTAGTTTGCAAATCCTGGTTCAACGCCTGTGTCTTCAAATCAATGTCTATGTCAGGTTGTTTCAACATGTCCACAAGGAATCAATGCATGTATTGAATTTCAAAATTATCTAACCCGCCTTTTGCAAGTTTTCTGTACATCAATGTATGTGACATTCTTCGACGCCTCCATCTAGTGTATGTTAACACTTAGTTTTTGAGCTTACATATAATTTTCTTGCTTTCTTTATAAACTAAAAATACAAAAACAACAAAAAAGGATTAAAAAGAACAAAAACAAGTTAGATTATTAGTTTGTTTTTCTATTTTTGCAATTTTTCAAGAAAAATTAGTTTGTTTTCCTCAGATTTTTAGCGCACCAGCATTTGCACAAACACATCAATGTCTGTACACTGCTTCAAAGCCTGCATTGAGGCAGAAAAGCCTACCTAGATTTTAAAATTTTGAATTTCAACTGACTCTCCCAGCATTTAATTTCCCTTCTTTGACGTTTGTGCAAACACTTAATGTCTATGCTTAGGATAGACATCTATGCGGTGATAGTTTTAGGTTCAAATTTTCAAATTTTGAATTTCTATCACAATTTCTCACTTTTTGTCTGATAGGTTGCATGCAGACTCTTTCAACACTTGCGCTTGTGGTTCAGTGTCTGTATTGTTACCTTAGCATTTTTGTGTTACTGATCCAAATCTTAGTTTTTTGCAGGTTTCTTGTTTTCCCAAGGCCTTAATATCAGACTACTAATAGTTGTCCTTGTAGCACCATTTGTCAAAGTCAGTTTTTATCACTAGTATAGTTTTCTTTCTTGCATTTTAATATAGAAAACATATACATATGGGATTAAAATTAACTAGTGTCTTTCATGTCTTGTGCACTTGCACACATGTTCGGGTGGACCCACTATTGTGCTTGAGTATCCTCTCCCCTCGCCTTCACGGATCTTGGGTGTAAGAGAAAGAGCAGTCACCAACACCCACTTTTATTTTTGTAGACGGGGGTATTTTTGATTGGGGATTTCATCACCCAAAAAGAATACTTTGAATTGGGGTACATCGGGGATATCATCTTCTCCCGCCATGATCTCTAGTGGGTTTTTTTGAGCTGCTATATAAATAAGTTGGTCAAGTGGTTGAGGTGCTGAGTGAATTCAACGTATGTGGGGGGCCTCCCTACAGTGATAAGTCTAGTTAGAGCCTTAAGTGTCTTGCTTCGATAATTTGTCATTAGATTGGTGATCCCTTAGAAATTACACTAAGAACTAGTTTTAGTAGACAAAATCCTACATTTGATAGTGCAGGGGATGCATATCATACCCCAAAGTTACGTCTCATGTACCCGCGCAGGATGAGACATGAATTCCCCATATCATAGATCCTTGGATCTTTGAGGTAAGAGAATCTGGTATGCCCAAGAAGTGAATGCACTATAAGGGGGAGCAAGTGCTACTAGAGTCTCTATTTGTCCACTTAAGAGAGGTATCGCTTGTGTGAGAGGCCTATCAAGTGGTTTCCACTTTCCAGCCTTAGGTTGTATGTCTTAAAAGCATGTTTTAATTTGTGCAAAACCTGTAAAATCTGTTTGGGCTAATCTAGGCCCCCATCACTTTCACGCTCAATTGATGAAGCGTTACACTTGGCCAATGTGTATACTTTGTCGGATGTATTCTTGCCAAGAGTAGTTGACAATCACCAACCTCCAAAACATTCTCCCAAACATTTGATAACCTCTCCAATCCAAATTTCCACATACCCAAACCATTTCCAATCCACTAATTTCCTTCATGCATCATATTAACAAATCCCTCAAGCATCCCAAAAAGTCCTTGTTTCATCAAGTCAAGAATAATAAGCTAGTCACAAGCAACTCCTCAAGCGCTGAAAATTTTTATACATCAATCGCAAACTCTTGCTTAAGCATAGAACCTTATTGCATAGGTTCCACAATTACCTTCATGGTTATGGAAATGAGTTTGATGAGGAGTCATTAAGAGCCCGAGCTTTCCAGTAGGTTTTTCTGTAAGTTCAACTGTTGGTATCTCTGTCTCCGGTGGCCTTGTGCCAACATCTTTTTCTTCAGTAGGTCTTCCTGTATCTAATGGTTGCTTCATTTGGGTTGGGATAGCAACCTCAACAGTTTCTACTGGTTTCTCATCTATGTTGCCACTATCGGCATTATCATTCTTAACCTCTGCGCTGTCCTTGTCCACAATAATATTCAATTTCTGAGTATCCACATTCATGGTGAATAGTATCTCAGATTTAGGATTAGTGTCATCATGTGTGACACCTTCAGTGTCAATAACAAGTGGATCATCAGTATGTACCGGTGCAATATCCAAAGGTGGTGGTGGTATATTATCAGTAATCTTGATGTTCAAAATTCCACCAATCTTTCCTTTGCCCTTATCCTTATCCTTCTGATACACCTTGATTGTCTTCTTTGGTCAGTTCCTTTCCTTTTGTTTTTCTTTTTCCACAAAAAATATATCCCAGTTATCAGCAGTCTCTTCTGCAATCTCATTTACTCTTCCTACCATTAAACTTACTTGTCGGTGCCCACTAGCAAAAATGGATCTATTATCCTCACAAATCAATTCATATACTATTCTCATAAGAGTGTAGAATGCCAACAACTTTATCCCAAAGTACTAACCTTAGTGGTCCCATCAGTTTGTCCTACCTACCTGAGAATCCCATAACCTATTGAGTCATCCTAGGGAGACCTTTTCTTTTCACCACACTTATTTTCCACAATCAATTTCCTTTCCTTCCACACTCACCATTCAATCACTTTCTAAGGACTTAGTATAATCAAATCCAATAAATCCTTATCCTTAATCAATCAATCATTATAATCCCAATCAACCAATCAATCAAATCAACCTCATCCAAAGGTTCACATCTTTGTGAAAGTTTAATTTAGACTTATCTTAAATAAATCATAATTTGGCTTTGTGCTTGGGGAAGAATCTACCCCAAGTACCCTTGCCTAATCATTTGGGTTGATCAAAACCCCAATCCTTTTTTCCCTATTTTTCTTGGCAACACAAATTTATCCCATGCAAGAGAAGCCCTAATCAATTGATCCTAATCCTAAGGTCTAAATTGTACTTAGCCTATTTGTCACCTCATTTGTGGTTCACATCGATTCCACATCTTCTAAGTTGTGATTCTAATCCAATCAATCTTGTCCTATCCAAAGAAATTTCAATCAACTTCAAAATTTTGTAAGTCCAATCATCACTTCCTCTCATCTAAATCCATCATCAATCCTTGACCATCCCTAAGGTCACCTATTTATGATCTTAACTCACGCTCAAAAGGCAAAAATGGTAGTCAAAGTCTTTGAAATGGCTGATACTAGTATCCTCTACAATAAACATCTATCACATCAAGAGGAACAACTTGTCGATCATCACAACCTCTCTCCACATGTCCAAATATTCATAAATGACCCTTATAACCAAGAAATGATGAAGAAATTCATCAAACATGATGCCAATACCCTTGTAGCCAAACTCATCGCCCAAGGGGAAAACTTTCCTCCCAACTTTGACAGAGCCATCCTTGATAGGCTGATGCAAGGTGACCTTGTGAACATTTGCAATCTTGATCCTCTTCTCCATCCTCAATCCACAAGATTTGTGCCTGTGACTTCTATTCCTATGACCACATTCCCTCAACTCTCCATTCCTCCTCACATTTCCAATCCATCGGGTTCATATGTCCCCTTCACAACATGGGTAATTACATCAACATGAATTGCCTCCCATTGCCACGATTTGAGGATCACAATCTCCCAACAATTCACAACCCCCTTGTTCTTCCCATCCATATTTTTCACCCCATACCCACCTAGTTTTGAGATGCCAAAGTTTAAAAAGTACAAAGGAGAGGGTGATCAAAGACATCATGTTCATGAATTCTATTTCTTATGCCAAGAGGTCTCCTATAGTGACATCTATCTCAGGAAGATTTTCTCAAAAAGCCTTATAGAAGAAGCCCTCGCTTGGTTCTTTGCTCTGCCTTAGGGCTCTATCACATCATTCCTTGACTTGGTCAAAAACTTTGTGGATCATTATGCTTATAATATTGAGAATGATTCTTCTATGATAGACCTATGCAATACAAAGTAGTGGCCTGGAGAAACCTTCGCCAATTTCCTTCAAAGGTGGTGGCATCTCATTAAAAGATTCCCTTGGAAAAAACCAAAGCCAAATTAGGTTGAATTATTTCAACTCAACTTGATACCAAAATTATCCAAACCATTCACTTCTCAATGCTTCACCTCCTTTGTGGAAATCTCCAAGAAGGATATAGATTTAGAGTGTGTTCTCCTAGAGGATGGAACAATAAAACCTTATCAAAACTCAAATCAAAATTCTTCCTCTTATAATGACAAGCCAAAATTTTGGTCGAAGAACAAAAATGTTGTCAATGATGGGGTTACCGAAGCCAAGTGCTTAGGGTTATGCTAACTTCCTTTAATATATCCTCACATTGATCTCTTGCTTCTAAAGTGTGCAAATAGTACTTAATCTCACTCAACCCAATTTGGGTTGTTGCATGACAAATCTCTCTGTCTTGATCAACACCCCAAATGAAGAATGATCTCAAAGGGAGAATGATTGATCTTATGAAGTAGATTTAGGACATGAAGGACCTCATCAAAAATTTCAATGAAGGGACAAACAAAAGACCTTATTATTTCTAAGAAATATGTCCATCTCCTTATAACCCATCCATCTTTGTCACCCCATACCCACCTGGTTTTGAGATGCCAAAGTTCAAAACGTACAAAGGAGAGGGTGATTTTAGACATCATGTTCATGAATTCTATTTCTTATGCCAAGAGGTCTCCTACAGTGACATCTATCTCTGGATGCTTTTCCCAAAAAGCCTTACAGAAGAAGCCCTTGCTTGGTTCTCTTCTCCGCCTTAGGACTCTATCACATCATTCCCTGACTTGGTCAAAATATATGTGGATCATTATTCTTATAATATTTAGAATGATTCTTCTATGATAGACCTATGCAATACAAAGCACAGGCCTAGAGAAACATTCGCCAATTTCCTTCAAAGGTGGTGGCATCTCATTAAAAGATTCCCTTGGAAAAAACCAAAGCCAAATTAGGTTGAATTATTTCAACTCAACTTGATACTAAAATTATCCAAACCATTCACTTCTCAATGCTTGGCCTCCTTTGTGGAAATCTCCAAGAAGGATATAGATTTAGAGTGTGTGCTCCTAGAGGATGGAACAATAAAACCTTATCAAAACTCAAACCAAAATTCCTCCTCTTATAATGACAAGCCAAAATTTTGGTCCAAGAACAAAAATTTTGTCAATGATGGGGTTACCAATGCCAAGTGCTTATGGTTATGCTAACTTCGTTTAAAATATCCTCACATTGCGCTCTTGCTTCTAAAGTGTGCAAATAGTACTTAATCACACTCAACCCAATTTGGGCCGCTACATGACAAATCTCTTTGTCTTGATCAACACTCCAAATGAAGAATGGTCTCAAAGGGAGAATGACTTCACCAACATGCAATCAGCCTCCTCCTAGTGCCACAAAGCCTTCACCTGGTCTAGCTATCACCATAAATGGTGCCAAACCCCAACACCACTCCTCCCATACACATTGGGTAACAATGTAATAGAAGGACCAAATCATTACATTCCTAATGTCCAAAATTAACAAACTAGTCTTATGAAGGAGATTTAGGACATGAAGGACCTCATCAAAAATCTCAACAAAGGGACAAATAAAAGACCTTGTTATTTCCAATAAATATGTCCATCTCTTTATAACCCATTCATCTTTTTCACCCCATACCCACCTGGTTTTGAGATGCCAAAGTTCAAAAAGTACAAAGGAGAGGGTGATCCTAGATATCATGTTCATGAATTCTATTTCTTATGCCAACAAATCATTACATTCCTAATGTCCAAAATCAACAAACTGATCTTATGAAGGAGATTTAGGACATGAAGGACCTCATATAAAATCTCAACAAAGGGACAAATAAAAGACCTTATTATTTCCATCATCTTATCATCCCCTCCTCATCTTATCAAATCCCAATAAATCATTACATTCCTAATGTCCAAAATCAACAAACTGATCTTATGAAGGAGATTTAGGACATGAAGGGACAAATAAAAGACCTTATTATTTCCAAGAAATATGTCCATCTCCTTATAACCCATCCATCTTTGTCACCCCATACCCACTTGGTATTGAGATGCCAAAGTTCAAAAAGTACAAAGGAGAGGGTGATAAGATGATGGAAATAATAAGGTCTTTTATTTGTCCCTTCGTTGAGATTTTTGATGAGGTCCTTCATATCCTAAATCTCCTTCATAAGATCAATTTGTTGATTTTGGACATTAGGAATGTAATGATTTGTTGGCATAAGAAATAGAATTCATGAACATGATGTCTAGGATAACCCTCTCTTTTGTAGTTTTTGAACTTTTGCATCTCAAAACCAGGTGGGTATGGAGCGACAAATATGGATGGGTTATAACTAGATGGACATATTTCTTGGAAATAATAAGGTATTTTATTTGTCCCTTCGTTGATATTTTTGATGAGGTCCTTCATGTCCTAAATCTCCTTCATAAAATCATTTTTTTGATTTTGGACATTAGGAATGTAATGATTTGGTCCTTCTATTACATTGTTACCCAATGTGTATGGGAGGAGTGGTGTTGGGGATTGGCACCATTCATGGTGATAGCTAGACCAGGTGAAGGCTTTGTGGCACTGGGAGGAAACTGATTGCATGTTGGTGAAGTCATTCCCCCTCTGAGACCATTCTTCATTTGGGGTGTTGATCAAGACAAAGAGATTTATCATGCAGTGGCCCAAATTAGGTTGAGTGAGATAAAGGAGATTTAGGACATGAAGGACCTAAATCTTATCAAATCTCAACAAATCATTACATTCCTAATGTCCAAAATCAACAAATTGATCTTATGAAGGAGATTTAGGACATGAAGGACCTCATCAAAAATCTCAACAAAGGGACAAATAAAGACCTTATTATTTCCAAGAAATATGTCCATCTCCTTATAACCCATCTGTCTTTGTCATCCCATACCCACCTGGTTTTGAGATGCCAAAGTTCAAAAAGTACAAATGAGAGGGTGATCCTAGACATCATGTTCATGAATTCTATTTCTTATGCCAAGAGGTCTGCTACACTGACATCTATCTCAGGAGGCTTTTCCCAAAAAGCCTTATAGAAGAAGCCCTCGCTTGGTTCTTTGCTCTGCCTTAAGGCTCTATCACATCATTCCCTTACTTGGTCAAAAACTTTGTGGATAATTATGCTTATAATATTGAGAATGATGTTTCTATGATATACCTATGCAATACAAAGAAGAGGCCTAGAGAAACCTTTGCCAATTTCCTTCAAAGGTGGCGACATCTCATTAAAAGATTCCCTTGGAAAAAACCAAAGCCAAATCAGGTTGAATTATTTCAACGCAAATTGATACCAAAATTATCCAAACCATTGACTTGTCAATGCTTGACCTCCTTTGTGTAAATCTCCAAGAAGGATATATATTTAGAGTGTGTGCTCCTAGAGGACGAAACAATAAAACCTTATCAAAACTCAAATCAAAGTTCCTCCTCTTATAATGAAAAGCCAAAATTCTGGTCCAAGACCAAAAATGTTGTCAATGATGGGGTTGCATCCAAACCATTGTTGTACCATCCAAGCCCACCACCACCAACAATTTCTTCAATAACCAATCTAACCCTCACAACCAATCCAACACTCATGATCAATAACAACCTTGCAACACTACTTCCATCCAAGGTCACCCTCCCAGACCCAACAATTAGCATGAGTATACCCCACTAGCTGATCCCATTAAGGTTATTTTCCAAAAGTTGTCTTCCTGATGATGTGCCCTTTTGATCCTAATCAACCTAAGCCTTGATGGTATAATGAGAATGAATATTGTGACTACCATTGCATCAATAGTCATGGTACACATAAGTGTATGTCTTGGAATCAATGAACACTGAGAGGGGAGGGTGAATCAGTGTTTAATAATTTTCAAACTTATTAATCTGATTCTTAAACCATCAGATGCATGAGAAAGTAATCTAAGTGCAGAAACATTAAGTAAACAACCATACAACCATAACACCAAGATTTTTATGTGGAAAGTCATAAATGGAAAAAACACGGTGGGATTGAGTACCCACAATATTATTGTACTGTGGCCAATAGAAGAACAATATTACAAAAGGGGAATGCACTTGCATTCAGGCACACTACCTAGAGCTCACTGCTTAGTTACAAAATAGGGTTACATCCCAGAGGAAGGATCACTGCCTTAAAGGATAATATAATTGACTACAATAATGAGTGAACTAAAGTATAGCATCTAACTATACCAAAATATAGTTTTGGTTAGGCTCTGGTTAGGTTTTGCAACTATTCTATCATTTTTCTCTATTATTCTACTCGGACACATACCAAAGCAACAAAATCTTTCACCAAACTTACAAATTTGCTAACATAGACTTCCTTCGATCATGACACACTCCAAAATGATTAACCAAGTCAATCATATATATCTGCATCAACAAAAAGAATCAATAACCATGTTGACTTCTGCATAACACGCAACATGAAATGTGTAACACCAAGTCGGCTCAATCTGATCCTAAATCCAAATGCGGACCAAAACAAGATGATAAATTACTTCCCATAAGTCTGCCCAATCACCTCAAACATGAAACTGATCATAGAATTTAGCCCAATAATTTTGCAATACACGTTACACCAAAATAGCTCTGCCCTAACTAAATTACTGGATATCGAAGCTTTAAACTTGCACACAAGTCAACACCATATTTTTGGATCACAAGATAACCTATCTCAAACCTTGAACCAACTACCTTGATCACTGCAACCCGAAATATATCACCAAAATCAAGATGTGCACCATGATATCATGCTCTATCAGTTACTGTGTTTCACCTTCCAGACTTATGCCTATAAATAAAAAGAATTTTGATAAACCAGATCTATGTACACTAGATGTGATTTACAAACTGAGTTGCCATGAATGACAACCCCTAAACATCTATTATGCACCAATCTTCACTAAAACAGTGTCTCTTGCCAACAATCTCCCCCTTTGGCATTGATGGAAACATTGTGAAAAATGAATTGAATGAACTGTACACTCAAGACTACAAAATTTCAAATTTTCAAAATCACACAAAGAATATACAAACTCCCCCTAAGAATTTACACAATTTTCACTTTGCTCTCTGCCCCTTTGACAACAATGCCAAAGAGTCCACCAAGACTAATATACAACGGATATGTACAACTTCTCACAAAAAATTGAAGATGTCTACAAAAAATATTCTAAGGGACATCAAATGATTATCCCATGCCTTCTATAAGCTCTCCAAAATGCTTATCATTCCACTGAAAAGGTAGGCATGCATTTCTGCTCCCTATCTATTTGTCAGAATAGGTTTATTTAATGCATCCTTAGCATCCTGCATGCTACTCATCAATGAACCTATCTAGGTAGTAATAACACTCCTCACTTCTGACACTCTACCCAAAACTTTATCCTTCTCTTGGTTAAAAATCTTAATCTTGTTCAATATACTCAAAACTTGGGGTTCAAAATTGCTAGCTGGAGCTGATTGTGTTGCATATGATTGTGATATGATCACCAGCTGACTTTCACATTCCCTTATTTTCTTGTCAACATCTATAGTGAATTTAGGAAATTAGACATGACTTGTATATATTACATCCTTCATCAATTGCACCCTGAATACTTTTTAGTGCAATAACTAAACTAACTCTATCATCTTCAAAAATTGTTTCAATTTCACAGCATTGAATTGATTCAAAACTTTGATATTTTCTACCTTCTCTATAGACTCAAATGAGAAATAAAAAAAATTTATTAAACCCTTGAGCTTACCAGAGGGATCTGATGTATTTGGTTTGAAAGATGGCATGATTTTCTCTAGAATATCCCCTACCAATGATATCAACTCCTTGTCGATAGAATGGGAACTAAGCAAGTCCTCACTGGCTTTGGATTGAGATATAGTTTCCAATTTTAGTGCTTTAATGGGAGATAGATAACTCAAGTCAATCAACCCTTGACCAAAATCATCTGAGTCAATAGCAATTTGTTTCCCTTTATCAGCAATAGTGTCTCTTTCCACTGTTGTCGGAGACTAATCTACCTTCTCTTCTCCTTTCTCCTTTTTTGCATCCTTTGCACTCTCATCCTTCTCACCTTTCTCACCATCATCCTTATCCTTCTCCACATTCATTGTCTCCTTAGCTTCTTTCTCTGACACAACTTCTATAATTGGAGGTTCTTATACAACATCACCGAAGATATCATTTGTACCATCAACATTGTCAACTAGAGTTTGATCATTAGACTGCCCTTCTGGAATGACTTTCTCAGGTGATTGATCCTTTTTCTTATCAAGGACAATGACATGCAATTTCCAAACACGTGTGTCTTGAGATGGTTCTACCGGATTCACATCAACTCTTTGATCTATCAAAAAATGTCACAAAATTGTTTCAGTCTTTTTTGTCACCTCATCTATCTTCCCCAGCATAAGCTTATTAACTCTCTTTTTGCTTCAGAATCTATCCTTGGAAAGATTAAATAATCTAATAACTTCTTCCTTAGAAATTAGTAAGGATAGATTTACTAGTACTTATTCCTTTATTCTCTCATCTTCTAAGCTATCCATATGCCTCCTAGTGTCTAAAATGTCATACAAGCTTTTAGGAATCATAGATGCAATTTCTATCAATGCCTTGATATAGACATCCATATATTCAACAACTGCTTCTTCAATTGCCCTCTGATCCTTATCATCAAAATTTTCATAATATGTAGGTACATTTTTCAAATTTTCATCCTTAAGTATTTCATCAATTAACGCTTTTAAGGTAAATGGGGGCACAATTTCAAATGTACCTTCAATTTTACTGGATTTCACAGTGGCATCTATCTTAGACTTTTCTTTCTTTCTTTCTCTGCCCTTTCCAGATGATTCACATTTTGCTCTTGGCTTTTTTGATTGTTGAACTCCACCAGACTGTGGCTTCTTCACCACTCTAGCATAGGTAAATGTATTTTTCACCTCTTTCACTACTTCATCAGATTTTGTTTCTATGTCCTTGACAGTGGTAGAAACATACACTCTTTGGGGTTTCTCCTTCTTCCTCTTCTCCACCCCACCAGTTTATGATGTTGATTGTGATTTGGGAGGAGGAATGGGCTTTTGCACATTAAAAGTAGGTGCAAAATGACACTGCCTTGGATTTGTTTTCTTTGGAGGGGTGGAAACAAGTTTAGACTTCTTGGCTTTCACCATATCTTCCTCCTTCAGTATATTTTGTTCTCTATCCCTCTCCACAACCTCCTTGGATATAACAATTTGTTCTGCTAGCTCCTCTACCTCTTTCCTAACTTTCCTCTTTCTAGTAGGTCTGATAAGCTTCTTATGTAAATCAAGATCTTTTTCCTTGCAGGTACCGAACCTTTCTTCCTTATCATCCACCGATTGACTCAACAGGTGTTGAACATATGCATCAAGTGTGGTGGCATCCACCTCATACCCCATGGGCATGATCCTGATAGTTCTTGGCTCAAATTCCTCCATGTGGAATTGGTCCTTATCAACCATAAAGAAGATAGTTTTCTCATATTTCTCAATAATTTCCTTAGGGATCCTTTCCCTACTTTGCATTGTGGCTTCAAATGACTTAAAATAGCCCCATAAAGTAGATTTTTATGCAATAGTATCACCTAGACCCTGTAATCCTTCTTTGATTTGAATGACCATTGGTTTATCATAAGCCCACTGAATCTTTCCAATATCGAGGATTTCATTTAATAAATACAATGCTAAGAAAACAATCAGGGAACTGAATTTGAATACATTCTTCTTGTCCTTCTTAATATTCTTCAGGCTGCTCAATAACTCACTGAGAAAATTTGAATAAAGATCATACCTCTTGCCTTCCTTTAGCATCTCATAGGCTACAAATATGGAAGCACCGGATACTGATTTTTGTCTACTCAATTGATACACTTTATATCTAATCACCATTAAGTAAAATCTAACATCATGCTCTATGATATCAATAATAGTCATCGACCAGCTATCATGGTGAGATCCAATAATCTTTGTTACCATTTATTTTGAACTTTCCTTAATCTGGGGACCTCATCGATTTATTTAAAAAGGTAACTGCTTCAATGGCTTGCTTGGTGATCTTATGAGGTCGGTCCAACCACATGAACTCATCATGGATTCAACTCAGAATGTTACGGACCCATTCAAATTCATTGAACACCAAGAAATGAATGAATTGAATTGGATGAAACCCTTGTCGTGCAATGCCTTGATTCGGGCTTCAAATTTACCATACCATCCATCATATGCTTGGTATAAAGTGAGAGCATATCTACATTCCCAATTTATTCAATGTTGTAGTGGATGTATGCCCTAATGTCTTCGTTGTGTAGTACGCCATATGAGACAAAGGAAAATGCACCGCTCGAATCATCTTCAGTAGATTTGAATGGGTTCTTCTTGAATACAAGCCTTTCCCTCTCAATAATTTTGACCACCAATGGAGTCACAACACCAGATGCCATTTCGAAATATGAAAAGATAGCTTCACAAATGGATAAATACCTTTTGATTCTCAATCTGGTGCAAGAAATCGCTGACTAATCGCTACAAGCTTGGATTTTGCTATTAAATCTCTTTTCGCTCTGCTGCTCTACTCTTTTCTCTCATTCTAATTGTGAATAATGAGTTATTGAAATGCCTTTTTATCCACTGAAAACCTAATTTTAAGTTGTAATAAATGCATAACCCTAAATACTTCCAGATACTTTATTTTTCATGAATTCACTCACCAAAATCCCAAAATGTCATGAAATCTTCCGGATTTCATCTACACAACTAATATCCATCATTTGCAACCATCCTCAACTAGTTACTGATCTCTGAAAGGGGATTCTAAATATATGCATGAAAATATTACCCCCGAGGCTTTAGGCCTTAGTTACCAAATGAGGTTCCTACACTAGAATTAGGTGTGGAGCCATTTTGAATAGTAGAATCTTCCCACATCTTCTTATGTTGATCTCTGATTTCCTCCACCTTAGCTTTGCCCTTTTCATATGATTTATTCTCATCTACTGGAGCATTCCTACTTCTGCAATATCTTGCAATATGACTAGGTTTGTTAAATGTAAGATAAACAACACTTCTCTGCATAGGCTTGAAGTTCATTTGATTTGGTCTCATCATGCATTGATTAGAAATATGCCCAAACATTCCACAAGCATAATATCTCTTAATCTGAAAATTGTTTATCATTGTTTTGTACATGTTTGACTTGTGATTGAAATTGTTGCATATGAAACATTAACTGGTAAAGGTATGACAATTATTCATCACTTTATTCATCATCCCATTATTCATCCTACTTCTACATTGACTTGCCATGTGACCAAATTTACCACAAACAAAACATTTACCATTGAATTTATAGGCATTAGATTATCTTACCAGAAGTTTTTTATTCTTTTGCTGATAATTTCTTTGACCAAAGCCGAAGGATTCTCCTTTCTCAAATCCAAGTCCTTGTATGTCTTTTCCTTGTCTCTGACTTTCCAGCATCTCATCCAACTGTGAGAGTTGAGAAATACAACACCTCAGGAGCCCAAATGATCTATGCAAGCTGAAATAAACTTATTACAAGGAGAAGCAACAAAGCAATAATGAAAAACCAAATACACAGAAGAATGCTAAAAAAGATGAGAGCTCAATATTCACAAAAATGTGTAATGTGATAATTAATGATACAAAGAAAAGAATTAACCTCTAATAGGTCAAGAAACCCTAAAAGGGAAAACTGTAGGCTTGCACATAATAATTAATAAAAGAATTAATTATTATACACCTAAAGTTAGCTTAAGTGTAAAAGAGATAAAGGGAACTTAAATAATTAAACAAATGTTGTTTAACTAATCAAGTAAAGACCCAATTACTCTAATACCCCCCCTTAAGCTAGACTTAGGGAGAAGCTAAAACCTAGAACAACTAATGAAAGCATGAAAGATGGGTCCCGGCAACAAGGCCTGATCAGGTACCCAAATACAATCAAATCTCTATGACATGAAGAAAAAGATAAAACCACATGGGAAAAAACTCTACTCCAAAAAGAGATGGAAAAGAACACCACTGAAGCAGGAAATAGCTGCAAACACTATCGAAGAGTAACTACTGATCTGAAGAACCTCCACTAAAATAGAACATGACCAGGTAGAGAAGATTGTAATCTGCATGAGTGCCCTCAAATGACACTACTCGAATTAGATGGTAAACAAAGGCAAACAACTAAACTTGAAGATACAGATGGCATGAGAAACCAAAGCTTGAAGAGTTGATCATTCGAACCATGGAAGCATTAGAACCAACAGGACAAACCTCCCCATAATGCTAAAGAGGGAGAGGGATAGGTACACTAAAAAGAACGGCCAACAAGAACTGCATGACAAAGAACTAGGAACATCGAAGGTGTAGAGAAATTAAATGGTGTCATGGAAGGAACACTCACTTGACACACATCATGAGGCAAATGTCGTTGAAGGAACACTCACTAGACAATAGGAGATGGCAAACAAAAGCCAAACATCAACCCCCCATGGCACTTTATAAGTAGTGCATGTACAATAAGGCACAAGATGTGCAAGATCCCAAGCAAACAATGCATGATGGCACTTTATCTCAGTGTGTTTGCATAAATAACATGGTATAGTGATAAAAAGACTGGAAATAGAAAGAACAACCAAAACTGAGACATCCTACTTAGAGAAAGAGATCCCAGGACCTGAAACATCCAAGATATTTACCAGAGTGCTGAAAAGAAAAAGGCTGAATAAAATATTCCTAGAGCATAATATGGAAAGAAAACTCACATAACTGGAAAGTGCACAAAACAAGCTTTCCAACAATATAAAGTTTTTTTAAAATGGAGTTCGGATTCTCATTCTACAGCCCTGGAAGTGCAAAAAAGAGACCCCACTTTGACTAGAAAAAGTACAGTTAAATAGAAAAATTGAAAAAAAATCACAACACTATGAGTTCCAACTTGGAACCATCTTTCCGAGGCCTATTTGTTTTCAAAAAATCACTCTGTTTGCCCAAGTTATGACAAAAAAACCAACCCCCCCTCAAAGGCAAGAGAGAAGGGCAACGGTGACTATTTGGTGGTAGGGTCAAGCAGAGGTGGCCCGTGGGCGGCACTCTGATGGTGGAGTGGCTATCGGGTGGTGTAGAGGCGGCCAGGTGGTGGTTTCTGGCAGGCACAAGTGGCAAAATCCGGTGGGTGTAGGCAGAGGTGGCTGTAGGGTAGAGTAGCGATGGCCAGCGGGGAAGGGCATGGGTGGGAAAGGCGGTCGCAGGGTGGAGCAGCAGTGGCCAACAGCGGTGGGTAGTCAATGGAATCGGGAGGCACTAGCAAGAGGAGGTTGCGGGGCCGAGGAGCGTCGGCAGGGCCGGTGGAGGTCGGGGACAGAAGGGGCCGATGAGGCCAGGGACATGGGCCTGTGGGGGCCAAGGGCCGACAGGAGGGGCCTGTGCTGACATGGTCGGCGCCGGACTAGAAGGCCGGTGGCTGGAATATCAAGCCTGCAGGGACCCAAACAACCCTGAAAAAAAGTTTTTTTCTTACAAAAAACTGTCGATTTTGATTTGATTTTTTGTTTTTTTTTAAATTGTTTTTTCAAAAATCAAATTTCGGCCTGCATGCCATAAAAAGGCAATTGTTTTTATTTGTTATGAAATTTTTTTCTCGAACTGCATGTCAGGGTCGTACGACCTGGTATTGAAGAAAAAAATACCCTCAGAGGCTCAAGAGTCAAAAAAGGTCAAGTTTTATATGACCATAAGGGTTTTTGGGTCTTCTGAGCATGATGGTGAGGTCCGTTTAGGCCCAAAGTGCTAAAAAAAGCCCTATCCCTAGGTGCACAAAAAAAACTTTTCAAAAACCTTAGATCTGCTTCCAATGCAAAAAACTCAAAACAAAAACAAGTAGCTGAAGATCTGAAGCTCTGATACCATGTGAGAGTTGAGAAATACAACACCACAGGAGCCCAAATGATCTTTGCAAGTTGAAATAAACCTGTTACAAGGAGAAGCAAGGAAGAAATAATGAAAAACCAAATACACAGAAGAATGCTCAAAAATATGAAAGCTCAATATTCACAAAAATGTGTAATGTGATAATTAATGATACAAAGAAAAGAATTAACCTCTAATAGGTCAAGAAACCCTAAAAGGGAAAACCCTACGCTTGCACATAATAATTAATAAAAGAATTAATTATTATGCACCTAAAGTTGGCTTAAGTGTAAAAGAGATAAAGGGAACTTAAATAATTAAACAAATGTTGTTTAATTAATCAAGTAAAGACCTGATTACTCTAACACCAACCGGGCTGAAGTAGCTTTGATTTTTTATTTGTACTCATTAGCATTAGTCAGCTCATCTCTCAAAATTATGATCTATCTTTCAAGTTCTTGTCTATCATTCTTTGTTTGCACCAATTCAAGCTTTAACTGATCATTCTCATATGTAATTCTACAACATTCATCAGATATGTCCTTCAATAACTGAGTCAAGGTTTCTTCATTCTCCTCTCGGTCTTCAATCTCCTTTGTCAGCTTCATTACAATAGATTGCATCTCATTCTTTAGGAATGCATTCTCTATAGAAATATTCTCACATTCATATGTCTTGTCTTGTAGAGCTTGATTGTCTATGCTTTGTTCTTCTTTCTCCTTCAACTTATCCATCAGTTCCTTTCTATTCTATCTTGAAGTTATCACTTGATCTTTCAATGTCTCAATGAAGTCTTTAGCTGCATTTAGATTTGTTTTCAGGGAACTTACTTATTTTCTTGTTGCATCAAGATCTTCAAATTCCACACTAAGTTATCTTTGCAAACCAGAGTCCATTGATTCAGTCTTTCAAATCTTCCTCAAGCTGTTAGGATTCTTCTGAGGCAAAAAGCTCTAATACCAATTTTTGGAATCAATGAACACTGAGAGGGGGGTGAATCAATGTTTTATAATTTTCAAACTTATTAATCTGATTTGTAAGCCACTGGATGCTTGAGAAATTAATCAAAGTGTAGAATCATAATGTAAACAACCACACAACCATAACACCAATATTTTTATGTGGAAACCTGGAAAGGGAAAAACCACAATGGGATTGAGTACCCACAATATTATTGTACTATGGCCAATAGTAGAACAATATTACAAAAGGGGAATGCACTTGCATTCAGACACACTGCCTAGAGCTCACTGCTCAGTTACAAAACAGGGTTGTAACCTGGAGGAAGGATCACTACCTTATAGTAAAATATAATTGATTACAATAATGACTGAACTAAAGTATAGCATTTATCTATAACAAAATACACTTCCGGTTAGGCTCTGTTTAGGTTCTGCAACTATTTTATCATTCTGCTCTAACACATACCAAAGCAACAAACTATTCACTAAACTTAAAAATTCGCTCACACAGACTTCCTTCACTCATGACACATTCCAAAATGAATAACCAAGTCAATCTTATATATTTGTATCAACAAAAGGAATCAATAACCATGTCAGCTTCAGCATAACATGCGACATGAAATGTGTAACACCAAGTTGACTCAATCCGATCATAAATATAAATGCGGAGAAAAACAAGATGATAAAATGCTTCCCATAAGTTGGCCCAATCACCTTAAACACAAAACTAATCATGGAAATTAACCCAATCATTTTGTAGCACACGTTAAACCAAAATAGCTCTAGCCTAACTGAATTACCAGATACCGGAGCTCTAAACTTGCACACAATTCAACATTGGATATCAAGATCATGAGAAAACTTGTCTTGAACCTTGAACCAACTACCTTGATCACTGCAACCCAAAATACATCACCAAAATCAAGATGTGCACCATGATCTCATGCTCTACCAGTTACTATGTTCTACCTTCTAGACTTATGCCTATGAACAAAAAGACTTTTAGTAAACTAGATTTATGTACACCGGATGTGATCTGCAAACTGAGTTGCCATCAATGACAACCCCTAAACATCTATCATGCACCAATCTTCACTAGAATAATGTCTATTGCCAATAGTATAAAACTTGAGAACTATATCCAGAACCTCATTGATAAGGATGATATTGAGGTTGATGTTGCAAAGCCTGGTAACTCTAATGATAAGCTTAAGATGTACCAGGACTCGCTCCCTAAACATGGTAAGGACAAGGCCTCATCATCTAACAATGCCAATTATGACTACACTAATTACATCTTTGGCTTTGATTCCCTGGTAGGTCACATAGAACCCATCGATACACATGTGAATACCATCACAATCCAAGGAGCTGACCCTCCTCCTACCCCTTATAGACCCAAGGCTACCATCTAAGGTGTCCCTCCCCCACAATCATCTGCTCAGACCTCTCAAGCCAAAATAGTCATCTAAGTAGCTGTACTCTCAAATGATTGCAATGTGACCACCCACCGAGGGAGAGTAACCATCCAAGGAGCTCTTCCTCCTCCTCCACAACCTCCTATTTCATCCACCCACTGGTATGATCTCCTTGATCATCTTGGGAAATATCCTACATAGATCTCCATACTTGAGCTCCTCAAAATATCCCCCATTCATAAAGAGATCCTTGAGTAGGCTCTTCTATAATCCCACATCCCAGATAACATCAACAACACCCAATTTCAAGCTCTAATAGGAAACCTTTATGCCCAACACCACCTTATTTTCACATCCAAGGATGAAACCATCCATGATCCATCCCACAACAAACCCCTTCATATTGAAGCCCTTGTAGAGAAGGATAGAGTTAAGCGGGTCCTTATAGACAGTGGATCTAGTTTGAATCTATGTACATATAAATTAATCAAACAATTGGGAATCTCTAAGGACTTGGTTGACCCATCTAGAAGGATCATAATTAAATCATATGATGATGCAGAGGGAGTTTCCAAAGGTAACATTGCATTGCCTCTTCAAGTGGGCCTAGCTATTGTGGAAACAACTTGTCAGGTTTTGGACCTTGAACTTCCTTATAACATCCTCCTTGGTCATGCATGCATCTATTCCATTCAAGTCCTCCCCTCCACCTACCATTAATGCCTTAAATTTCCATTAAATGGTAGAGAAATTACCATCCATGCGGACCTGAAACCCTTTGAGTATTGCAAACTTCTTGAAGGAAAGCACCCCTACCATTTCTCACTCATTAAACCTGCTCCACTCCCTCCATCTGATCGAACTGATAGAGATAGTTAACATTGGGACAATAGAGCAACCAAAGATCCTTCATCCAACAACTTCTCTATCAGAAAAAGAAATGCAACAATATATAGAATTCCTGAAATGACAGAAAATCAATTTTGCTTGGTCATATGCAGACATGTCAGGGTTGGATCCAGAGCTTATTATGCATCACTTAAATTTCAGTCCAGGAGCCAAACTAGTTAAACAAAATTAAGGAAAATGCATCCACATATTGCTCTTCTAGTCAAAGCAGAATTAAAGAAATTATTGGATATCAGATTCATCAGACCTGTAGTATATCCTCAATGGGTATCAAACATCGTTCCTATTTCCAAACTAGATAAAAGTATCTGAATATGCATAGACTTTAGAGATCTTAATAATGCATGTCCAAAGGATGACTTTCCTTTGCCTAGCATTGACATTATTATAGATTTAACTGTTGGACACTCCATGTTTTCTCTAATGGGTGTTTTCTCTGGATACAATCAGATTAAAATAGCACCTGAAGATCAAGAAAAGATAGCTTTCACATGCCCATGGGGTACTTTATGTTGGAACGTCATGCCTTTTGGACTAAAGAATGCAGGTGCTACATATCAGAGAGCTATGACAATGATATTCCATGACATGATGTATACATTCATGGAAGATTATGTGGATGACATATTGGCAAAATCATACAACAAAGAAGATCATATAGGAATACTCGAAAAGATTTTTGATAGGTTAGAACAGTATAAGCTACGCCTCAATCCTAAGAAATGTGCCTTTGGTGTCACTTCAGGCAAGTTATTGGGATACATTATTTCAGTTAGAGGTATTGAAGTAGATCTATCTAAGATCAAAGAAATCATGGAGATGGCATCTCCCAAGAATATCAGTCAACTCAGATCACTCCAAGGAAGACTACAATCAATCAGAAGATTTTTTGCTCAATTGGAAAATAAATGTCAACCATTTACTCATTTATTGCAAAAAAATTATTCATTTCAAGTGGGACCATCAATGTGAGGACACATTCAACAATATCAAGGCATATCTCATGCAACCACCTATCCTAATATCACCAATTCCAAGAAATTCATTGTTACTCTACGTATCGACCACCGAAGTATCATTAGGAGTTCTACTTGCACAATAGGATGATGAAGAAAAAGAACGAGCCATCTACTACATCAGCAGAAAATTAGTAGGATACAAAATCAACTATTCACCAATAGAAAAAGCATGCTTGGTGGTAGTTTTTGCTTCTCAAAAATTAAGACACTATCTACTATCTCACTCCATCAAGTTGATAGCTAAAATCAATCCATTGAAGTATTTACTCAGCAAGGCAACATTAAGAGGATGACTAGCAAAATGGATCATGATCCTGAGTGAGTTTGATATTGAGTATGTTGATAGAAAAGATATAAAGGGACAAGTCATTACAGACCAACTAGCTGAGGCACCGCTTCAGGATAATCCTCCTTTACAGATTGAGTTTCCCAATGTTGATATCCTAACGGTCACAATAAAAACATGGCAATTATACTTTGACAGTTCATATACACAACATGGATCAGGAGAAGGTATCCTATTCATCACACCACAAGGTCATACAATTCCAAAAGCATACAAATTAAGCTTTCCATGCACCAACAATACAGTAGAATATGAAGATTTGATTACAAGTATCAAAATGGCTATAGAATGGAACATTACACAACTTCAAGTCTTTGGAGACTCTCAGCTCATCATCAATCAAATCAATGATGATTATCAAACCCTTATAAAAAGATGGTTGATAATATCAAGAAATACTTTGTAGAAAAAACTTTTCAGCAGATTCCAAGGAATGATAACAAAGCATTAGATGCCATGGAAACACTTCCTTCTCTCCTTCAGACACAAGAAAATCAAGAATGTTACGAATTCCTGGTTACCCTACTCATAATTGTCTTGATTCCCAAACTATCTATCACCTTGTTGGGCATGATTCCTCCTGTTATGGCCAAACTTACACATACTTGAAAGATAACACCCTACCTACTAATTTAACAAAGAATTAAAATAGAAACTTTATTCACCAATCCTCTCATTATATTCTTGTTGCAGATACCCTTTTTAAATGAGGTCTAGACGGTACTCTTTTAAAATGTCTCAAACAAGAAGAATCTGAGAAGGCCTTAAATGAAGTCCATAATGGCATTTGTGGCACTAATTCAAGTGGTCTTACCCTTTCGAAAAAACTCATACGCTTGGGCTATTATTGGCCAACTATGGAATGAGATTCTTTTCAGATAGCTAAAACATGAAAACAATGTCAGATCCATGGGAATTTGATTCATGCACCAGCACAAGAACTTCATGCTTTGGCAACATCTTGGCCTTTATGCCAATGGGGTCTTGATCTAGTAGGAAAGATAAACCCTTCTTCATCCAATGGTCACAAATTCATCCTTATAGATACAGAATATTTTACAAAATGGATTAAGGTATTACCTCTCATAAATATCACAGGAAAACAAATTGCTGCATTTATCTTGAACTACATCATTTGTTGCTATGGAATACCCATGACCATTATCATTGATAATGGATGACCATTCAAGAATCAAGATGTCCAAGAGCTATGTGAGAAATTCAAGATCTAGAACAGATTTTCCACACCCTATTATCCCCAAGGAAATGGACAAGAAGAAGCATCAAACAAAACCATTATGAAAATCCTCAAAAAGACAGTGATTGATGCTGGTAGAGATTGGCATATTCAATTGAACCCTTCTATATGGGCCTACCGTACTAGTATCCGCACACCAATGAGTGCCACACCTTTCTCTCTTGTCTATGGATCAAAAGTAGTACTACTAATAGAAGTAGAGATACCTTCTCTACAAGTATCATTAAAAGGTCTTATCCTAGATGAAGAACAACGAGTGTCTCGATTGCAGGAGTTAGACTTAATCAATGAACAAAGACAAAATGCCTTTGATCATTTAAAGGTATATCAGCAAAGAATGTGTCAAAGTTATAATCACAAGGTCAAACCATGAGTCTTTCAAGTTGGGGAACTAGTACTGAAGGAAAATCCATGAAATCAGTCAAATCAAGAAAAGAAAGGAAAGTTTGAACCAAACTGGTTAGGTCTGTTTGTGATCACAACAGTATTTGGGTCAGGAGCATATCAGCTATCAACATAGGATGGGGATCAGCTCGAGGAACCCATCAATAGCATGCATCTGAAGAATTTTTATGTCTGAAAAAGCAAAAAATCAAAAAATAGTGAAAAAGCAGAAAATCCAAAAATAGTGAAAAAGCAGAAAAATCAAAAACAGTGAAAAAGCGGAAAAATCCAAAAATAGTGAAAAAGCAGAAAATAAAAAAAAACAAATATGAGAAAAAGTGCAATAAAAACAGATGGTGAAAACCTGGCAAACAGGCATTATCTATCGGCTATCTCTTCCATCTATTAGTTCATGCATTCTTCTGCTTGCATTCTTTTCCATCAGCATTGTTCATATGCATAATAAAGCCTTGTACATGCACAGGCATCCCGGGTGGCTTCTTTCCATGGTTTGGATCATTGGGTATATCATACTAAATTTGTTTCTAGGCTTGGGGCAAAATCCTACACTTTGCTGGGGGCAAAAATTTTGATCATTTTGAGCTTAATCAAACAGGGAGAACAATAATCAGGCAACTCTTATCAAGCAAAAAATGATACACATCCAACATTCAACACGAGATCAAATTATCAACCATGAAACTATCACATGTCAGTCTAAGCACATCACACACTTTTTAATGGATGATATCTTTTGGATAATGATTTTAGCATAATTGTTCAACTTTTCTATCTTGATTTTCACTATCATGATTTCTGAGTGACTCTAGGATGTCTCTGACTAGAGGAACAAGGAAGAAACATGATATTTTTATTGTTTGTTGTCTATAAATTAATCATTAATATGTGCAAATTTGTCTGAGGATCGTGTCATCAGAGTATCATCGAAGACATTCCTGATTTGCATATTGAAATGGTTAATACTGCCTATTTTTATGCAAGCAACACTCAGGTCATCTTGGTTCAATTATACCTCAATGCTTGTGCTAACTTGCAATATCAAAATTCAGGAAATTAGTGCTCAGGTCATCATGGTTTTATTATACCTCAATGTTTGAAATAACCCAGTGACTGGTCCAGTCGTAGCTTTGCATTTAGCTTGCATTTCATTCTTGCAAGGAATCTCACATGCTCATTTTATTCAAGGTTAAATCTATCACAGGAATCATCAAGGTATCATCATAAGTGTATACGCAATCAGACTGATGACTCATCTCTCTCCAGATATTTTTGACCAAGTGAAAATCTTATGTTCCCCCCTCAACAGAACCAACATCAGCATATCTGAATCTTCCTGCAACTTGATATCAACAAACTGTTAGTTCTTTATCCAATCAACCTTATCAATTCTATCAACCAATCGCATCTTCATCTATTCTATCATGTCTTATACAGGAAGTATATTTTCTGGAACCAGATGTTCTGATCAAGTCTTGTACAAGATATATCATTTCTGAAACTAGATGCTTTGATCATCTTTGTCTTATACAGGAGTTTTTTATTCCCGAAACCAGACTGAATCTCGATCTTATCAATCTAATCAATCAAGCTTTATCAATAATCAAGAACCACATCATCATGATAGTAGAACTCACACTTTATCAACCACAGTTGTAGAAATCAAATCATTTGTAATCAGGATATCAATTTCGTAAAAAATCCACACACTCCAAAAGTCAATTTCTCAGTTGATCTCTCGAGGGGGCATCATCTTATCACAATTTATCAATCAATAGTTGTGGAATCTTATCGAACCAATATCATCATCAAAATGAGATTATTCTTTGAATCAACGCATCATCACACCTCACTTCAAAGAGGGGAAAAATGTATACACCTAAAAATGGTCTGAAGATAATTAATTAAATAAGCAATTATTTAATTAATCCCCCTTCCTAATCTAATTGAATTCATTAGGCAATCTGATTAAATTCTCCCATTCATCTACTTATTAATAAATCTAAGGATTTATTTAATAGATTCATTTCAATGGTGCCCTTTGATTAATTAATTTAGTTTAGTTAATCCCCCCCCCCCCCATTTCAATAAATTCTTCTAATCCCCTAATTAATTAAAACAAATCAATTTATGAGTTGTTGAAAATGTTGGCATTATGGATGTGTTGCATTAGTTTTGTCATTGATGTCAACACTTATCCTTCTGCAGATCTTTGGTTATGTTGAATAGGCACATTATGTTCACTGGCAAGTTCAGTGACTTATGCACAATCACCGGTATATTGTTCACCAGTAGGTTATATTGTTCACCGGCACTGAGGATGACTTGTTATCATCTGGATATCACTTGGTTATGTCGAAGATATGGTTTGGATACTTGGTTTTGGTGTTTTGGTTATTGGTCTAATAGGGTTGACATATTTGTTGTTACCAGCAAATTGGTCTAGATTATGGACTGATATGCAGTATCTGTTCTAGATCAGCACGACACGTTATGGAGATGATTTATTAATTGGATATTGTTGTAAATGTATTGAGCCTACATGATGCATCGCATCTTGACTTATTTGTAATTGATTTAATTGTAATATTCTTAGTGATCCGACCTACACATTTGGTCCTAGGTTTTGGTATATATGTAAGATCATATGAGCAGACCATAGAGAAGGTTTAAGGAAGGTTTGAAGGTGATTATCAAAGCTTAACTGGTACTGAATCCAGCATTGTAGATGCTACTTTGAGCAGTACATTATCATTGGATTTAACCATCCAATTGTAGTCAGTGTGACTTATGTTTTGTGATTGAGCAGTGAGCTCTAGGCAGTTGGCCTTTCTACATGTGCAGACCCCATTTGTATACACATACTATCTGCAGTAGCATCATCTAATTGTGGGTAAGGTTTCCCACCATGGTTTTTCCCCCTTACAGGGTTTCCACATACAAATCTTTGTGTTATCTGTTGTGGATGTTGTTTCTCTTTATGATTCATGCATTTAGTTTCACCAGTATTAATATTAACTACTCATCTGTCAACCGACATTAAGTTTGGTTTACTAGTATAATGTATCAAGTTTGATTGAGTTGTATTTGGTTTGAAATTCATAGTCAAGTGATTCACCCCCCCCCCTCTCAGTTGCCTCCCAAGTCTTAACAAAAAATTAATTAGTCTTTTCCTATTATTTGAAATTTTGAATTCAAATTACCCACATGCCTCCTAACTTCTAACCAACTAACCTAACCATCCCTCTAACCTAACCCATTCCACCTAACATTGGGTTTAACCAACCCTATCCTATCTTGCACATCCTAACCTCTTATGGTGTGGATATTCTTCCCTTGAGACACATGGCACTATGGCCACATGTCTCCTTTCTTGGACACTTTCCCTTTCATGAGAAAGGCTCCTTGACACTTGTCACCACAGAGATGACAAGTGTCCCTTCCTCCAACCTCCTCCAATTTCACTCTTGATATCTTCAGACTCAATCTTGACCGTTGATTTCTGCTACCTCACCCTTGGCCTTGGAAATCCTATAAATATCCCCCATTTTGGAGAATAAAGGATCCCATATCATTATCAATTTAGGCATTGTTACTATAGGCATATCAATTGAGCATTGTTGTTATAGGCAATTGCATCTTAGATTTACCTTAATTTGATTATTTTCTCGCCTAATTATTGAATCATGTAGCTTAATCAATCTCTTTTATAGCTTAATTGCATCATCATCATCATAGCTTAATCATGCATATCATTAGCTTAATTAGTCTCTTTGATCAATATAGCATAATCAATCTCATCTTTGCATATCATTATCATTTCAAATCCTTCATCTAGGTAGTCAAGTCACTGGGATTTCTTATCTAGATCTGAGAGCAAATCCATACTCTCATCTCTTAGGAGGCGATAGGTCACTTTGTCATGGTTCATATTTATTTTCTTATTATTTGCTAACCATGATTGTAATGATCTATTGAGTGTTTGTGTTGCAACTGTAGGTATCACACTTCACAGGTACGATAATATGTATCAAAAAGCATCTGCCATGGTAGATAAGATGGGATACAAAGGACATGTTCTTAGACCAGAAGAAAAGTTATAAAAGCTCCATCTCTCCAAACTCTTATAAGTACAATAGAGGCTTGGGTTTTTCACCTAAACCTAAGAAAACTATTGTTGGTGTCTATCCAGATCCTCCTACTAAAGTCAAAGATTTTGATGAAGAGGAATTCCATGAAATTCCTTTCAAATACCTCAATGATATATTCCATGACGCTTGTGTAAAAACTATCACCCCCATCACCCCTCTTAATTCATATGAGCTTAAACTTGTCCATCTCGAACTCATTGGCGATGACCAACAAGGACCACTTGTTTTGGACATCTATGTTGATGACGATGTTCTCATAGCATTACTTAACATACAGACCTTGAAAACTACACATCTATCAATGGTATTCAGCTTCATCCAGAAGCTTACTTTGGTGGTCAAGTCAACTCCCTTAGTCGCAAAAATGAAAACAAAAAGAAAAATAAAAAATCCCCTAGTGAAAACCTCTCTGAGGCACCTTCGAACAAGAAAAAAATAATAAAGGATGTATCATCAAGTTAAAACCTGGATTAGGCATTTGAAGATGAGGGAATTGACCTCCCTGTCATGGTTCCCCCACAATAGGAAAATTCCCCTCTACTCATTGAGGAAACTGACACAATCAATATGGGCATTGTTCGCGTGAAATGTGAAATCTACATCTGCAACACAAACACTCAATAGATCATTACATGCATGGTTAGTTGATCAAAATCAATAAATGTAAAACCATGACAAATCGACCTATTGCCTCCTAAAAGATGCAAGTATAGACATTCTCTCATATTTGTCTAAGAAATACCAGTGACTTGACTACAACAAGATGGAGGCTTTAATCTATTTGAATGCAAACTAGATGAATGCAAGTTAGAAAAATAAGCTAGATTAATTCAAAATGATATGATACATGATTGTATGAATTATTAATCTAAGATTCTAATTTTACTGGATGATTGAGATAAAATTGCCTATAGTAATGATGCTAAAACTATGAATGCAAGGGATCTTTATTACTCCAAAATGAGGAGTATTTATAGGAATTCCAAGACCAAAACGGAGGTGGTGGGAATTGACGATCCAGATTTGATCTGAAGATATCAAGGGCTAAGATTGGGGAAGTTGGAGAAGAGGTTGAAGGAAGGGAACTTCTCATCTTTGTGGTGATAAGTGTCAAGGAACCTTGTTCATGAGAGGGAAAGTGTCCAAGGGAGGAGACGTGGAAAAAGTGTCATGTGTATCAAGGGGAGAAATATCCAACCCAAAAGAGGTTAGGATGTGCAAGAGGATAGGGTTAGTTAAACCCAGGATTAGATAGAATGAGATAGATTATAGGGTGGTTAGGTTAGGTGCTTAGAAGTTAGGAGCCATGTGCTCATTTGAATTTAGAAATTCAAATATTAGGAAAAGATAATTAATGTTTTATTTGATTTGTTAAAACAATTCATGAGAGAAGAGTGAATTTAAAATGGGGGGGAGGATTAATTAATCAAAGGAGAATTATTGAAATGAACTTAATGAATAAATCCTTAGATTTATTTATAAGTAGACTGAATGGGGACATTATTCAAATTATTTGTGAATTCAATTAACTATCTTTAGACCATTTTTAGGTGTATACGAGCACAAAGGAAATACCCAAGAATGTACTCATCGCCAAATCACTCACTGATCAAGAGAAGCAATATTTTATAAGCTTCCTAAAAGAAATACAATTTTATTTCGCCTAGTCATATGCTGACATGCCAAGCCTTGACCCTGACTTTGTGGTACACAATCTTGCAATTCATACAGATGTTAAACCTGTCAAGCGGAAATTACGTAAGATGCATCCTCAAATTGCTCTCCTAGTTAAAGGAGAACTACAAAAAATGTTGGATGTCAGCTTCATCAAACTTATTGATTTTCCTGAATGGGTCTCCAATATTGTAACTATCAACAAGCCTAATGGGGGCATTAGAATCTGCATGAACATGAAATGCTTTCCCTCATGGATGGAATTTCTAGCTACAACCATATCTGCATCATTGAAGAAGATCAACAAAAGACAACATTCACAACTCCTTGGCTCACATTCTATTATCAAGTCATGCCTTTTGGCCTCAAGAACACAAGATCAATTTATTAACGCACAATGACAACTATTTTTCATGATCTCTTGCACAAGATAATGGAAGATTACATAGATGATCTTCTCAACAAGTTAAAAATAAGAGATGAACACATTCCAATCCTGAGGCAGATTTTGAGAGATTGGAAAAATATAAATTGTGCCTAAATCCTAAGAAGTGTGTCTTTGAAGTCACATTAGGAAATCTCCTTGGGTTCATGGTATCTCGCAAAGGAATAGAAGTAAATACTACAAAAGTAAAAGCTATAATGGAAATGCCTCCACCAAAGGCACTCAAACAATTGTGCAGCCTACAAGGGAAACTCTAGTCCATCTGAAGATTCATTGCACAACTGGTAGATAAGTGTCAACCATTTGCACATCTTCTAAGAAAGGATACCAAATTTAATTGGGAGTGTCTTTGTCAAAAGGATTTTGATAAGCTCAAAGAATACCTGGCCTATCCTTCAGTCTTGATGTCTCCTATCCAGGGACAACCGCTTCTTTTGTACATATCAACAACTACAGTAGCACTAGGGACATTACTAGTACAAGTAGATGACCAAGGGAAATATAATGCAATCTACTACATCAGCCATACGCTTGTAGGACATGATCTCAATTTTACCCCATAGAAAGAGCTTTCCTTGTGTTGGTATTCAGCACACCGAAGCTATAACACTACATTCTCAATAATAAGACTAAGTTGATCACCAAAGTTGACCCCCTCAAGTACCTATTGTCCAAAGTTGCTCTCACTGGAAGAACTGCAAATTGAGTCATGATATTAAGTGAATTTGACATTGAGTACGTAGACCAAAAATCAATCAAAGGACAAGTTATAGCAGATCAATTGGATGATGCTCCCCTCCAAGGTGATCACCCCCTTATAAAAAAATTTCCAGATGATGCCATCATGGCTGTCTCTACATCTTCAAAATGGAAATTGTACTTTGATGGCTCCTACACATAGAATGGATCAGGGGTAGGTATCTTTCTTGTCATACCTCAAGGATATTTTATCCCGAAGTATTATAAGATTGTCTTTGCATGCACTAACAAAATTGTAGAGTATGAGGGTCTCATCACTAGGCTTCGCCTTGCCATACAATGAAAAATCAATGAGCTACAAGTTTATGGTGATTCCCAACTTGTCATAAAATAAGTAAATGATGAATATCAAACAAAATATGGCAAGCTATTCCCCTATCACAGTATGGTAGAAGATCTTAAGAAACATTTCACTCTCATCTAGTTTGACTAGATTCCTAGAGTGAACAATTATGTTGTTGATGTTATGGCTACAATCAGTTCCCTCCTCTAGATGTAGGCAAACAGTCAAAGGTGTAAGTTATTGGTTGAGAAACTCCTTATTCCGGCATATGACATCCCTGAGTCTAAAATGGTGTGTGTTGTTGTTGGTTCTGACTCCCCTTGGTACCAAGAAAACTTCACTTACCTTCAAGACAACGTCGTCCCACCCCATCTCACTAAAACCCAACAACAAACCTTCATCTTTCGCTGCACCCGCTACACAATCCTTTTTCGAAGGCATTTTCATGGATCCCTCCTAAGGTTTTTAGACAAAAAAGAGGTTGAATAGGTATTGCACAAAGTGTACAAGGGTATCTATGGGGCACACTCAAGCAGCCTCACACTAGCTAAGAATCTCTTGCACAAATGATACTATTGGACTACACTGGAAGAAGATTCATACCATTATGTGAAGAAATGTGTCCCCTATCAAAAATGCGGTGACAAAATTCATGCACCCTCTCAAGATCTACATTCGTTCATCACACCATGGCCCTTCTCACAATGGGGTCTTGATCTCATAGAGAAAAACCATCCCACCTCATCCAATGGCCACAAGTTCATAATAACCACCACTAAATACTTCACCAAATGGGTGGAGGCCATACCCCTCACCTTCACCACTAGAAAGAAAATTTCTAAGTTCATTTTGAATTATCTCATTTGTCGATATGGAATTCCTAAATCTATCATCACAGATAAGGAAGACCATTCAAGAATCAGGATGTCAAAGAACTTTATCAGAATTTTGGCATTCAACACTGCTTTTCCACTCCATATTACCCACAAGGTAACAGTCAAGTTGAGGCTTCAAATACAACCCTCATCAAAATCCTCAAAAAAATAGTCAATGAAGTTGGTCGTGATTGGCACTTGCAACTCCATCCTACTCTTTGGGCCTACCGCACAATTTTTGCACACCCATAGGAGGCACCCCATACTCCCTAGTCTTTGGATCTGAAGTTGTCCTACCCCTTGAGATTGAGATCCCATCTGTGAGGCCTCACCTCGACTCAGTCTGACATTCAGTGGATTTTATATTTAGACTATGATGGATACTTTATTTTGATGCTTTTTGAGACTTAGAACTTATATGATTTCAGGATTTGGATAACATTGCTATGATTTGGTGATTTACTTATATGCTTTATGAGATAGAACACTACATGATTGTTAGATAGGATGATATTGCAATTATAGATGTCGTTATTGATTTTGCAGGACTTTACTCTGAATATAGAACTATGATGTATGTTTAGTTTATGTGAATTGGGATGAAATTGCTTATGTGAATTTGCTTGATAAAAGATGTATTCAATCTGTGCAGATGAAAATTGTATGCAAGTAATGATGTGTATTGTTATATTATTGAATTATATTATATATGGATATTTGGAAGTACTAATGTGTAAATTGAGATGCGCAGGAAATTTACCATGTGACCATGGAAAATTACGGAGAATCAAACCTAGACTTATGTATGTTCGTAAGCCAGGGTTTGTCTATTTGGAGAGACAACACCTCGTTTGTGTTGTATTTTATTCATAACAGTATATGCTGCATGAGTGTTAAGTGTTATTTAAATTTATTGTGTAAAAACCACAAGAGACAATTTCATGTTTTATTTTTGTAAAAGTGTTTTATTTGTGTCACTTGACACATGCGTGGATTTAAATTTAAATGTTTTATTTTGTCTCTTGGTGGGAAAGTGTTTAATTATAGTTCTTCTTAAATAAAATAATGTGTTGTCATAAATACTTTGGGAATATAATATTTGGGGTGGTCAACTTATGTTTGACCCGAAAATAAACTTCAGAGGGGTTTAAATTGGGTTAAATGAACACCTAGGGGTAGTTTAATAGGGTTTCCTAAAGCCCATAAGGTATACCTAAGGGTTAGGGGTAATTTTAGGCAAGTTTCTACTTTATAATGATCTTTTTAACGCTTTAAAAATTGGCTTTTTTGAGTTGTGAGAAAATTGAAATTTAGAAGTTAAATCTAATTTAGATTTTTCTTATTCGAATGGGAGTCTTTTTGCATTTTTGCTTTCTTTCCCTTTTGGTTTTTAGAAACTTGTGAGAACTCAGAAAGGGAGCTTCTTAAGCAAGATTTTGAGATTTTGAGGGTAATCACCCACTCTCCATTTTTGGAGACGAGAAATTTTGAAAAGAAAATAATGTTATGGAATAGAAAAATTGATTAAGGGTAGAAGGAAAAAGATTTGTGGATTGGGCAGTTCTTCATCAAATATCATAATACCTTTGGGCAGATTAAGGTTGGTTTCAGTTATTCATTATAATGTCTTCTTCTTGTTTATGTCTGGAAGTATGTTGGTGTAAGAAATCTGTGTTCTTGAATGTCTCTTTTGAAATTCATTTGGTTTTTTTTTTTGCACTATGATTTGTTTGTGTTTTGGGAGTTTTCTCAAGACCTCTTACTCTTGGGAGAGAAGAGGATCTTGTGGGTGGTAGTAGTGACAACCCTCGAGTGAGAGAATCTCTTTTGAGAGTGATCACAAGGGATCTTTGTGTGACCCTTGTTGCATGGCCTGTTTGTGCAATGGGGGTCATAAGGAGGGAAGTAAGGCTAGAATGCCTTTGGGGGGCATAAGGAATAAGGGGTTGAGATTCTTGATATATTTAGTGTGCCATGAGGTGGCTTCTTGTTTATTTCATACTTGCAGTTCTCCTCAGGGTATTGGTCCACTACCACCCTTTGAAAAGATCATCACCAAAGTGTGGTGCTGTGAAACCAAGTTGGGAGTGTGTCTGAAAATCTGTATGTATTTGCCTTCTATGTGTTTGCCTGTTTGTTACCTATCTAGGAATTGGTTCTCCGAGCTCGGGGGTGGCTACCAGTTAGCCTAGGCTAGGAGGTGAGCACTCCATGGTCATATTTGTGTTTCTATTATGCAGGAAAGACAGGAGAAGAGAATGGGAACCATGAAAAGATACAGAAGATTATTGTTGAAGATACTCAAATTCATTTGCAAATATTTATTTTAATTTGATTCAGAAGTATGCCCTCATTCATAGAAATGAGAGGCAAGTTGTAATTCTTGAAAATAGACTCGAGGTTTATTGTTGTAGCTAAACAAAGAAACATCCTGTAAAATTTGCAGAATATCTTAGAATTGTAAAAAAGCTTGTTTTATTTCTACTTCTATTTTTGTTTCAAAAAAGAAAAGCCTCCTTGAGTTGCATGCAAAAGCTTCTTTTGTATTATTAAAAAAAAATTAGTTTTCAAATAAATTTTATCTATATTCTACTTGTTGAAAAGTATGAGTTATTTTTCTGAAAGATCCTAAGTATTTAAAAGATTAAGGGTGTTTTAAGTAATTGTTTTATTAGTGGAAAAAAATCAATGAATGTGTTTTATTTCAGAATAGTATGATGTATTTTAAGAAAAAAAAAATGTGTTAGAATAAAAGTTTAGCAAAAGATCTACTTCAATTTCTTTTATCAGCAATTAAAATAAATAAATAATAGTGCCTAAGTTATATATCAATTATATATATATATATAAACATTTATTTGTGCACATGAAATTTTGATTTACATAATGCTTTCCCCTTGTTATCTTGTCTAAAATTTTGTATGTAAATCTTATAAAAAATATATATATATAATTTTATATCTATTCACCCTTTAAACTTTTATATATATAAATTTATATAAATATAAATATATATATATATATATATATTTATATATAATATAATTTAAAAAAAAAAAAAAACTAAATTAAAAAAAAAGAGGAATTATGGGATCCACGCGGACCCCACTGTGTGTACACACAGTGCGGGCTGCGCGGCGCCCACTGTGTGCACACACAGTGCGAGCCGCTTCGGCTCCCACTGTGTGGCCACACAGTGGACGGCCTCGGCCGCCACTGTGTGGACACACAGTGGTGCGAGCCGCAAGCGGCGCCCACTGTGTGGACACACAGTGGTGCCGCGCCGCCACTGTGCGTTCACACAGTGGCGGCCGCCACTGTGTGGACGCACAGTGGTGCGAGCCGCAAGCGGCGCCCACTGTGTGGACACACAGTGGTGCCGCATTGCCACTGTGCGTTCACACAGTGGCGCCCACGGCCCTTCCCCTTCGCCTTCTTCAAAACCCTGCATAAAAAAAAGAAAAATGGGCGCCGTTGTTCGGCCCTGTGGAAAGATTTTAGTGTAAATTAAAAAATAAAGAGGATAAAACCCTAGCCCGGGTAGGGCTAGGGTAAATGAAATAAAAATGTTATGATAATTTAGAGTTGTTAATATTTAAATAAAAAAATAGAACCCTAAATAGGGTTGGAAAAAGATTGATATTATTTTGGAAAGTTAATGTTTTTTTTGAAAAAGAATTAAAAAATATAAATATATGTAAATATATATATATATATATATATATATATATATATATATATATATATATATATATATATATATATATATATATATATATATATATATATATATATATATATAATTTGGAGTAAGTAATTAATAGAAATTTAAATATGGTTGTTTAGACTATATAGTCATTTTGGAGATTGAATTAATTTTCCTCTCCTATTCCTTTAGCATGATTGATTTAATAAACTTAATGGCTAGGTATCCCATGGATATAAAATTAAACCAGTTAGTTTTTCTGCAATTAGAATTAAACAAATTATCGATGCTTGGTTCGTTTCAGAATTATCTCGAATATAATTATGGAAATTTCAATATGCTTGTTGTATGAGCGAACTTGTTAATTAATTAAATTATTTTGGCATGACATTTTGGTATCAGAGCGAGGTTTCCACACTAGGAACCTTACTCACTTACGTTTCACCTTAGAATATTTAAAATTATTTTGTTAAATTGATTTTATTAGACTTTTGAATTTAATTGAATTGAATATTATTTTAAAAGAAATTAATAAATTAATTGTTTTGCCTTATTTTTCTCTAAGGATGCCACCGATGACGCGACAAGCTCGCAAGCACGGACGGGGTCCTAAACGTGTGTGCATAGCACGCGAGGAGGTAGAGAGGGAGGCATCGGTTCCAGAGGAGAACCCAGGAGCACCTCCCGAACAGCCAAATGAACCTAACCAAGACCTCTTAGCAGCCATTCAGAATCTTATTGGCATAGTTTAGGAAAGGATCCCAGCAAAGAACCCTCAGGTTAGGAGTCATGACTCTGGGAGTCATAGATCTGTTGATAGAGAATGAAGCAGGAGCCCAGCTCCGATTCCTGTAGAGAGTCAGGGTGGTAATGAGCCAGAGTCTGTGCATATGCCAGGACCACCTCCAGCGGTGGAACCAGTCTATTTTGAGAGAGCTCGTCGAGATCCAGGGGATCTCATCAGGGAGGTCATGCGCCTCCAACCACCATCCTTCGGAGGGTCTATAGATGGAGTAGAGGCCGAGGCATGGCTTCTGAGTCTTGAGAGTTGCTTTGCGTTGCGTTCTTATGAGAGCAACTTGAAAGCACATGTTGCAGTTCATCTTCTGAGAGGGACAGCCTCCACTTGGTGGAGACAGGAAGAGTACAAATGCAGATTAGTTCCTGATACTCTCACTTGGGAGATATTCACAGAGAGGTTCCGTGAGAGGTACCTATCAGAACACTTCAGGCAGCATCGTATAGACGAATTTCATGATCTCCAACAAAAAGGCTTGTCAGTAACCCAGTATGAGAGTAAATTCTTTGAGTTGTTGCCTTATGTAGATTATCTTAAGGATGAGAAACTTCTTGTAAACCGCTTCATCAGGGGATTAAATGCCGGTATAGCCGGGCCTGTTAGGATGTCCGCCCTAGAGAGCCTTCGAGTTGCTGTAGAAAAGGCACTGATTGCTGAGAAAATTCAGGTTAGACCACAGGACAATAGGGATCGGTTTCAGAACCGAAATCCCGCACCTCAGACTTATGGATTCCAGAAACCACATTGGAAAGGGAACAACCAAAATTCTCAGGGGTTCTCCAAACCCCCTCCTCCACAATAGACACCGCAGAACCAGAGGCAGAAGCCTCCACAGTATCAGCAGAGCTCCAAGCCCAAACAGTGGCAGACTCAGGGACAGAAACGAGATCAGAGAGCACCGGGGTAGTACACACAGCTAACGGGGACTTAGCAGTCCTCCAGGGGTGGGTACAGCGGATCCAGTAGGACAGGAGGTCAGGCATTCTCTAGGCCTCAAGGTGCCCAGTTCCAGGCATGGGGTGCTTGCTTTACGTGTGGAGCCATGGGGCATATGGCGAGGGATTGCCCTCAGGGACAGGTAGCAGGGAGTCAGCGGATGGCAGCTTCAGAGCCAACAGTTGGTGATATGGGCAGGTCCCATAGAGTATTCACAGCGGTTGACAACTGCCAGACTGAGCATCAGGCCACGGTTATCGAATCTACAGGTATAATCAAAGGTAACAATGTATCTATTTTGTTTGATTCAGGAGCTACTGACTCCTTTATATCTCCATTGGTTGTGGAGCATTGTGGGCTAGTGGCAACTAGACAGGGTGTCAGTTGGGAAGTGGAATTAGCTTCAGGGGCTAGAGTGTCAGTGGAATCAGAGGTTAGGGCATGTCAACTACAGATTGGCAAGACCACCACTTTAGTAGACCTTAGAGTGACTCCACTTGGATCTTACGGAATCGTACTTGGCATGGATTGGCTTTATGCTCACAGGGCCAAGATGGATTGCCGCCTGAAAAAGATCGAGTGTGAGGATGATCATGGTTCGCCCATAGTTATCGCCAGGATTTAGAGGCTCGTGTCTCTTCGTATGATCTCTGCAATGCAACTTAAGCGGAGCATGCGGAAGGGATGTCATCTTTTTGCTATCACTATCAGTGACAGAGGGGAAGAGGAGGAAAAAGAAACATCGCTCGATGAACATCCTATCCTTAAGGGATATTCAGATGTATTTCCTTCTGAGTTACCGGGAATGCCTCTCCGCAAAGAGATTGATTTTCATATAGACCTAGTACCAGGAGCTGAGCCAGTTTCCAGAGCACCATACAGGATGACTACAAATGAGCTAAATGAACTTAAAATTCAGCTTGAAGAACTTCTTGAGAAGGGTCATATTCATCCTAGCATATCCCCTTGGGGTGAACCAGTCATCTTCATTAAGAAGAAGGATGGATCTCTCCGATTATGTATGGATTATCGGCAACTGAATAAAGTAACCATCAAGAACCGATATCCTTTGCCCAGAATTGATGATTTATTCAACCAGCTTCAGGGTGCCAAGGTCTTTTCCAAAATAGATCTGAAGTCAGGATACCATCAGTTGAGAATAGTGGAAAGTGATATCCACAAGATCGCATTTCGCACTAGATATGGTCACTATGAGTTTACCGTAGTCCCCTTCAGACTTACGAATGCCCCAGTAGTTTTTATGAGCCTCATGAATGGGGTGTTTCGTACCTTTCTGGACCGTTTTGTTATTGTGTTCCTCGATGATATACTGATATATTCTCGGAATGAGAAGGAGCATGAGGAGCACCTAAAACAGGTATTGCAATGTTTGCGGGATAACCAGTTGTTTGGCAGCCTATCGAAGTGTGCTTTCTTTCGGTCTGAGGTTAAGTACCTTGGGCAAATTATTTCCGGTGATGGGATCTTAGTGGACCCATCAAAGATTAGGGCTATTATGGATTGGCCAGCGCCTACCAGTGTGACAGAGGTCAGGAGTTTCATGGGTTTAGCAGGGTATTACCGACGTTTCGTCGAGGGATTTTCCAGAGTTGCACACCCTATTACTTCTCTTCAGTGTAAAGGGAAGAAATTTGAGTGGACAGAGAAGTGCGAGAAGGCCTTTCAGGAACTCAAGAAGGCACTTACTAGCGCTCCTATCCTTGTTGTACCAGATCCTTCAGCTGACTTCATGGTTTGTACAGATGCTTCCCTAGAGGGTTTAGGGGCAGTTCTTATGCAGGATGGTAGGGCCATAGCTTTTGAGTCTAGGAAACTTAAGACTCATGAACTTAATTATCCCACTCACGACCTTGAGCTCGCAGCAGTAGTGCATGCACTTGTGAGGTGGAGACACTTCCTTTTAGGTCATCACTTCGAGTTGCATTCAGATCATCAAAGTCTTCAATACATCTTCAGTCAGTTGAACCTTAATGCACATCAGAGGAGATGGATGGAGTTCTTGTGCGAATATAATTTTGACATTCACTACATCAAAGGAAAGGAAAATGTAGTTGCAGATGCCTTGAGTAGGAGACGTCATGAGGTTTACACCATATCCATGGGCATAGACTTGAGAGACCATATACTTTGGCACTTGTCAGAGGATGGATGGTATGCAGAGGTTTGTCAAGTAGTTCGTTCGCAGGTTACTCTAGAAGGGAAATATGTGGATTATTCTTTGGAGTCCGATGGACTGTTACGCCATAGAGGGCGCATTTATGTACCTTCCTCCGAAGGGTTGCGAGAGTTCATTGTCATGGAAGCTCATAGAGCTCCTTATGCAGCGCATCTCGGGGTTAAGAAGTTGCATGCTGACTTGAGGCAGTTGCATCATTGGCTGGGAATGCGGCAGCTCATTGCTGAGATAGTAGCTCGATTTCTTGAGTGTCAGAGGGTAAAGGCAGAGCACCGCCATCCAAGTGGGTTGCTTTAGTCTCATGCTATACCAGAGTGGAAGTGGGATACTATATCCATGGATTTCATCATTGGTCTCCCTATGTTTTCTCGTCGCCATGATGCTATCTTGGTGACAGTTAACAAGTTGACCAAAGTAGCTCACTTTTCACCAGTTCGTACTACATTCACAGCTCCAGCAGTAGCACAGGTGTTCTTGCGAGACATTGTTAGACTACATGGCGTACCCCGCAAGATTATTTCTGACAGGGATTCTCTTTTCACTTCTTCCTTTTGGAAGTCATTATAGGTAGCTATGGGCACTAAGCTCAATTTCAGTACAGCCTATCACCCGGAGACAGATGGTCAGACAGAGAGGGTCAATCAGGTGTTAGAGGATATGCTTCGTATGTACGTCATGGATCATCAGACCCGGTGGGAGGAGTATCTTCCCTTAGTGGAGTTTTCCTATAACAATGGGCATCACACTTCTTTGGGGATGCCACCCTATCAGGCACTATACGGCAGGCCTTACAGGACGCCCTTGAGTTGGGATCGCATAGAGGATAGAGTTGCTATTGGTCCTGAGTTAGTTCGGGATATGGAACAGCAGGTGGATTTGATTAGGCAGCATCTCAGAGAGGCTCAGGATAGACAGAAGAAATATGCCGATGCAAAGAGGATAGATCGTAGCTACTTGGTTGGAGATAGAGTTTTCTTGAGAGTGCAACCGCATAAGAGTCCAATTCGTTACGGAAAGGGTTCTAAGCTCACACCTCGCTTTGTAGGACCTTTTGAGATTCTAGAGAGGATAGGCCCAGTTGCCTACCATTTAGCTTTGCCACCTAGCCTGTCACGCATCCACAATGTGTTACATGTTTCAGTTTTGAGAAAGTATATCTATGATGAGTCTCACATTTTAGATTGGGATGCCTTGCAGGTGGAGTCGGACGGGCAGCTAGCTTTGAACCCCATTCGCATTTTGGCATGCCGGACATTGGCCCTTCGAGGTCGAGAGCTGGACCAGGTTAGGGTCCAGTGGGATTGTTATGATGAGGTTACGGCTTCATGGGAGGACGCAGCACGTATGAGATCAAAGTACCCCCACCTCTTTGATGAACTCCAGGAGGAAGTTCATGCCTACAGGGGGAGGATGTGAGGACTCACCTCGACTCAGTCAGACATTCAATGGATTTTTATATTTAGACTATGATGGATACTTTATTTTGATGCTTTTTGAGACTTAGAACTTATATGATTTCAGGATTTGGATAACATTGCTATGATTTGGTGATTTACTTATATGCTTTATGAGATAGAACACTACATGATTGTTAGATAGGATGATATTGCAATGATAGATGTTGTTATTGATTTTGCAGGACTTTACTCTGAATATAGAACTATGATGTATGTTTAGTTTATGTGAATTGGGATGAAATTGCTTATGTGAATTTGCTTGATAAAAGATGTATTCAATCTGTGCAGATGGTAATTGTATACAAGTAATGATGTGTATTGTTATATTATTGAATTATATTATATATGGATATTTGGAAGTACTAATGTGTAAATTGAGATGCGCAGGAAATTTACCATGTGACCATGGAAAATTACGGAGAATCAAACCTAGACTTATGTATGTTTGTAAGCCAGGGTTTGTCTATTTGGAGAGACAACACCCCGTTTGTGTTGTATTTTATTCGTATCAGTATATGCTGCATGAGTGTTAAGTGTTATTTAAATTTATTGTGTAAAAACCACAAGAGACAATTTCATGTTTTATTTTTGTAAAAGTGTTTTATTTGTGTCACTTGACACATGCGTGGATTTAAATTTAAATGTTTTATTTTGTCTCTTGGTGGGAAAGTGTTTAATTATAGTTCTTCTTAAATAAAATAATATGTTGTCATAAATACTTTGGGAATATAATATTTGGGGTGGTCAACTTATGTTTGACCCGAAAATAAACTTCAGAGGGGTTTAAATTGGGTTAAATGAACACCTAGGGGTAGTTTAATAGGGTTTCCTAAAGCCCATAAGGTATACCTAGGGGTTAGAGGTAATTTTAGGCAAGTTTCTACTTTATAATGATCTTTTTAATGCTTTAAAAATTGGCTTTATTGAGTTGTGCGAAAATTGAAATTTAGAAGTTAAATCTAATTTAGATTTTTCTTATTCGAATGGGAGTCTTTTTGCATTTTTGCTTTCTTTCCCTTTTGGTTTTTAGAAACTTGTGAGAACTCAGAGAGGGAGCTTCTTAAGCAAGATTTTGAGATTTTGAGGGTAATCACCCACTCTCCATTTTTGGAGAGAAGAGAAATTTTGAAAATAAAATAATGTTATGGAATAGAAAAATTGATTAAGGGTAGAAGGAAAAAGATTCATGGATTGGGCAGCTCTTCATCAAATATCATAATACCTTTGGGCAGATTAAGGTTGGTTTAAGTTATTCATTATAATGTCTTCTTCTTGTTTATGTCTGGAAGTATGTTGGTGTAAGAAATCTGTGTTCTTGAATGTCTCTTTTGAAATTCATTTGGTTTTTTTTTTTGCACTATGATTTGTTTGTGTTTTGGGAGTTTTCTCAAGACCTCTTACTCTTGGGAGAGAAGAGGATCTTGTGGGTGGTAGCAGTGACAACCCTCGAGTGAGAGACTCTCTTTTGAGAGCGATCACAAGGGATCTTTGTGTGACCCTTACTGCATGGCCTGTTTGTGCAATGGGGGTCATAAGGAGGGAAATAAGGCTAGAATGCCTTTGGGGGGCATAAGGAATAAGGGTTTGAGATTCTTGATATAATTAGTGTGCCATGAGGTGGCTTCTTGTTTATTTCATACTTGCAGTTCTCCTCAGGGTATTGGTCCACTACCACCCTTTGAAATGATCATCACCAAAGTGTGGTGCTGTGAAGCCAAGTTGGGAGTGTGTCTGAAAATCTATATGTATTTGCCTTCTATGTGTTTGCCTGTTTGTTACCTGTCTAGGAATTGGTTCTCCGAGCTCGGGGGTGGCTACTAGTTAGCCTCGGCTGGGAGGTGAGCACTCCGTGGTCATATTTGTGTTTCTATTATGCAGGAAAGTCAGGAGAAGAGAATGGGAACCATGAAAAGATACAGAAGATTATTGTTGAAGATACTCAAATTCATTTGCAAATATTTATTTTAATTTGATTCAGAAGTATGCCCTCATTCATAGAAATGAGAGGCAAGTTGTAATTCTTGAAAATAGACTCGAGGTTTATTGTTGTAGCTAAACCAAGAAACATCCTGTAAAATTTGCAGAATATCTTAGAATTGTAAAAAAGCTTGTTTTATTTCTACTTCTGTTTTTGTTTCAAAAAAGAAAAGCCTCCTTGAGTTGCATGCAAAAGCTTCTTTTGTATTATAAAAAAAAAAATAGTTTTCAAATAAATTTTATCTATATTCTACTTGTTGAAAAGTATGACTTATTTTGCTGAAAGATCCTAAGTATTTAAAAGATTAAGGGTGTTTTAAGTAATTGTTTTATTAGTGGAAAAAAATCAATGAATGTGTTTTATTTTAGAATAGTATGATGTATTTTAAGAAAAAAAAAATGTGTTAGAATAAAAGTTTAGCAAAAGATCTACTTCAATTTCTTTTATCAGCAATTAAAATAAATAAATAATAGTGGCTAAGTTATATATCAATTATTTATATGAATATATATATAGATATAAACATTTATTTGTGCACATGAAATTTTGATTTACATAATGCTTTCCCCTTGTTATCTTGTCTAAAATTTTGTATGTAAATCTTATAAAAAAATATATATTTAATTTTATATATATTCACCCTTTAAACTTTTATATATATAAATTTATATAAATATAAATATATATATATATATATATATATATATAATTTAATTTTTTTTTAAAAAAAACTAAATTAAAAAAAAAGAGGAATTATGGGATCCACGCGGACCCCACTGTGTGTACACACAGTGCGGGCCGCGCGGCGCCCACTGTGTGCACACACAGTGGATGGCCGCGGCCGCCACTATGTGGACACACAGTGGTGCGAGCTGCAAGCGGCGCCCACTATGTGGACACACAGTGGTGCTGCGCCGCCACTGTGCGTTCACACAGTGGCGCCAGCGGCCCTTCCCCTTCGCCTTCTTCAAAACCCTGCATAAAAAAAAGAAAAATGGCCGCCGTTGTTCGGCCTTGTGGAAAGATTTTAGTGTAAATAAAAAAATAAAGAGGATAAAACCCTAGCCCGGGTAGGGCTAGGGTAAATGAAATAAAAATGTTATGATAATTTAGAGTTGTTAATATTTAAATAAAAAAATAGAACCCTAAATAGGGTTGGAAAAAGATTGATATTATTTTGGAAAGTTATTGTTTTTTTTGAAAAAGAATTAAAAAATATAAATATATGTAAATATATATATATATATATATATATATATATATATATATATATATATATATATAATTTGGAGTAAGTAATTAATAGAAATTTAAATATGGTTGTTTAGACTATATAGTCATTTTGGAGATTGAATTAATTTTCCTCTCCTATTCCTTTAGCATGATTGATTTAATAAACTTAATGGCTAGGTATCCTGTGGATATAAAATTAAACCAGTTAGTTTTTCCGCAATTAGAATTAAACAGATTATCGATGCTTGGTTCGTTTCAGAATTAGCTCGAATATAAATATGGAAATTTCAATATGCTTGTTGTATGAGCGAACTTGTTAATTAATTAGTATTTAAAAAAAAAAAATCGTTCCGTTTTTGCCCTAAATTTTGGGCATGACACCATCACTAATGGTTTCACTATAAAACATCCTCCCTGATGAGGAATACAGAGTCACCAGGCTACAAGAGCTTGAATTACTAGATGAAAGGCGCCTCAAGGCCTTAAACCACCTCTGGGTAAATCAAAATTGTCTATATTTGAGGTATAACAAGAAGGTCTAAACCCAAAAATTTGACATCGATGAGCTTGTGCTTATGGAAGATCAGAAGAATCTATAGGATCATGAGAAGAAAGGAAAGTTTGAGCCTAATTGGCTTGTACTGTATATGATCACTGCAAATTATGGACCAGTTGCCTATCAGTTGGCCCTTCCCAAAGGTGAACCCTTGGATGAGCCTATGAAAATCATACACTTGAAGATATTTTATGACTAGTCCTTAGAGAGCACGAATTTTCAAAATAAAAAAATTAAAAAAATTTAAAAAAAATCAAGAAAAATACAAAAAAAAAATTAAAAATGGAAAAAGTAAAGAAAAATTTGTTCATCCTTCAGTGAAAACTACTTTGTGGCACTATGGGCAAGTACCTTGGTGAAAACCTAGTTTCAGGCATCAAGGTAAATAAGCGAGATCCATCATCTTCTCAAACAAACTGGCTTTTTAATTCCTCTTCCCCTAGTCTCGTGGTTTTGGCACTTTTACAGTGTTCGCGAGAAAATTCAAATTTACATCAATATCCTTTCTCCCCACCCACCTACCTAGTATCCATATTCCATAAATCAAATAATCTAACATGTATCTCACAAGCACTCACCATGGAGACAATCAATTTAAATGTGCTAAATTAATTAACATGACTCAAGCAGTCAAATTCTTTGTTTCAAATGCTCTGACGTGACATGAGTCATCTTGTAATCCTCCACTACCCCCCATTTCCCCCTTTTTCATCCCAAACCCCCATCTGATATCCATATTTCATAAATTGAATAATTTGACATGTTGCTTTCCTCCCACCCACCCAATTCCCATATTTCATAATAAAAATTGAATATTCTAATGTCTTCCACAACCTAGTATTGATGAGGATTGCACAAATTCACTTGCCAAATAAGGGTATCTTTGCAGGATGACTCCCACGTTGATTCAACATCATTTCCCCTTCTTTTCTTATAGTCAGTTGTATCCTTTATTCTATAAGAAAAGGAATCATGTGACCCTCTATCCCATTCCCCTCGCTCTCTTGCAACCAATTTTACCATCTATTCTTCAATCCATGCCACCACATAAACCTTTGCCACCTCGTCAATGGATATAAAGGTTATTTGTATCTTCATAAGATGATGAGTCTTTGTCCCAAACATGAATAAGGATCATCTCAACACACTGAGCTTTCATCCCACCGCCCTAATATTTTGCCCATCACATTGAGCTTCCCTCCTAGAACACTAAGATTAACCCCTGATTCCTGGGCTTGAGCTTCTTCTTGACTTGTGCATTGTCCAAGCACTCATACACATTAGCTTAATCAAATATTTTTAGTCAACATCGCACCTACATGCATATGTCCATACCACCTACTCTATTGCCTACTCAATCCCATCAGTTACTACTGCCCATTAGGATGCATCCTTCCCATGGCCAACAGTAATCCATAATCCTAAGTCCTACTCTTGGAAAGAGATGTCAGTTGGCCTTGTGCATTTTTTTTGCATGATTTGGTCTTTTTCTTTGATTTGCATTAGTTTTGTCCTATGACTACTCCTATCTATGGCTAACAGGATCATTCTATATCTTGGTATGTTGTGGGGGGCGTATTTTGGGGCATGTCTTTGTCATATGGCATGTTTGATGGTTTTTCTTGAATGAACCTACAACCCTATATCTACATCTATATGGTGTTTACACGGTTGTGTGCAAGGAATACCTATTGTCTAAGAGTCAGTCCAAGCCTCAGATTTTCACAACATCTTCATTCCTATAATCAGTGGTGTAGATCATCCTTGGCAATATCTAAACTAGGCTTTCTCTCCACGTATGCACAACAACAAAATCCCTCCATCTCAATTCATTCACTCATTTCATCCATGCACTTCGGAGACCTCAATTTATTCACCTCTTCATTTCTTCTATCTAGTCCTATATCATTTTATTATGGTTGACACATTCCTAAAAATAGTTTCACTTGCATTAATCATTATCATTAGTGGCACTTGTGTATTATCATTAATTGTGTCACATTTTCATTATAATCTTCATATCATTACATTATTATTATCATTTTTATCATTATCATATAGTTGCATTATCACCTTTTATATAGTTGCATTATCATTGTATTATTTATTTTCACTACATCTTCATTCACACTTGCATTTTTAGGTGCATTACATTTTAGGGTCATAATAAATACTGATGTAGGTATAATTAAATCCCATTCAAACATTAGTATCTCATGTAGTGCCGCAATCATTAATCACGTTATTCAATATATATTTGAAAATAATCTCATCTTGGCACATTACATTGCATCTTCATTTCATTTTAGGTGCATTACATCTTAGGTGCATGAAATAGGATCCCATTCAAACATTATTTTTTTATGCGAATGGTCATGTAAGTCATCAATCAACCACACTATCTTGGTTTGTTATCTTTTTAGTGGCTAAATAAGGGTTTTCATTACATCACATGGAACATTAGTGTATTCTGCATTCATATCAATTAGTTATCATATTCACTATAGAATCATTCATTCATTTATCATTTTAGGTGCATTTCATTTTTAGAAAAATTAATTACACCATCTTTATATGTTACATTTATCACATTATTTCATATCACATACATACATATCATATTCACCTACATTCCATCATAACATAAGCATGAAAATAAAAAAATTGCATATCATATAGGCATACATCATACACATGCAACCTCCATCCATAAACATGATTAGAAACATCATAAATAACACATGCATACATACATCTCATGATCATACATCCAATATCACAAATAGGTCAGATCATGTGCATCATCATATCACAAAATCATAAAATCATCATCCATCATATATATAATAAATCAAAGTCCGTGAGAGCCCATAATAAAGTCCATATGCATGCATATGCTGCCAAAATCACATCTCATATATATCAAAAAATGAATGTGTCATATCAAAGTATAATGATATATCCCCAAAGGGTCAAAAAATTATGTGTCACATACATCTAGAGCACTATCCTATGCTCTCTCGGTCACCTACCCCTATTGCTGAACCTAAAGGTCCACCTGGAGGTCATGGTGCTCTCATCCCTATAGACTTTCCTAACTGAAGGGTCTATGTTTTGTGGGACTAGGTGCTCTCTAAGTAAGAAGGTTCCCGCTGGTCTCTTGGCACGGATTGATAGTACAAATCCTTGTAGTACTGAGCCTCATGAGCTAATCTCACTTCCAACTATTGTCCTACAGTGACATCAATAAATACTTGTATGAGCCCTACTAGCTCTAGCATCCGTCGGGCCACATCCCTCTCACCTCGTAGCCTCACTGCATCTGCCTCTGTCTTGCTTAGTCTGGCCCACAAAGTATTTGCCTCCTCATCCATCCTCCCTATTTCCTCCCTCAACTATCGAATGGCATCCCCACTCTGTTCCTCCTCAAAGAGTCTCTTGGACTTGTCCCTCTCATTTCGTTGATTAGAGACCTCTGTTAGGATTCTCTATAGGCTCTTCCTTAGATCATTTGCCTCCCTAGTCAATTGGGCCACCTCTAACTATAGGTTGTCTTCTCTAGCCCTCTTAACCCCCAATTCCTCCTCATGACTTTGTTCTTTCTCCCTCCTAGCATCCATCCCTCATAGCTCCTCTGCTAATCTTCACTCCCTCTCCCTCATACCATCCCTCTCCCTAACCACCCCATCATAATCTTCCTGCGAGACTCATCCTGCATGTACTGGCACCTATTTCTATACTTGTATATCAGGAATATCCATGGGCTCCAACCTATCCTCTCCCCCCTCCTCCTTTGCATTCACCCCACCGATCTATGATGTTGGTGGTTGTACCTATCCTCCCCTCCCTCCTCTCCTCTATCTCCCTACTCCTCCTCGCCTCTACCTCTGTCCCCCTCCTCCTCCTCCTATTGACACTCTATTGGTCAGCCCATCCTTCTCCCCCCCTACAACCTCATCTACTGAGGGTCATAGCTCATCTTCCTCCAGCACACCTGGTATACTCAATCTACCTGGCATATGGGCCTCCCACTAGTAGGTATATGCACATGTATAAGCTGGATCCTCTCTCTCCTATAGCTACTCATCCCATGTAACCCTCTTCGTCATCTCCTAGGTGATGTGGACCTCTAATGGTCCCCTTTAATTAAATAATATTTATTATTTAATTAAATATCTATTTCTTGTTAGGTCCCGAAGACAACTAAGAGGGCGGGTGAATCAGTTGTCAAATAAATTCAAACCAAAAACAACTTAACCAACTTAATGCTTAATACCGGTAAACCAGTTAAGTATGTCGGTAGACAGTGTTAACAATTAATTGCTATACCAGTAAAGAATAATGCATGAAACATAAACATAAAGTCATCCACAACACATAACACCAATATTTGTACGTGGAAACCCTATAAGGGGGAAAACCACGATGGGAAACCTTACCCACAATCAGATGATACTACTGCAGATAGTAAGCGTACATAATGTTGGTATTTTGGTATGGTTTTGTCATTGATGTCAACACCTACTTGAAGATCCAACAACATTCACCGGCAAGCACGTAAACTGTGCAACAGTTACTGGTATATGGTTCACCGGCAGGATATATTGTTCACCGGTACCTGGAATGATATGGAAGACACTTGGTAATGTCCAAGACATCGTGTGGACACTTTGTTTTGAAGAATTAATCATTGGTATATTCATATTTGCATATTTTCTTTTACTGGCAAATAGGTCCAGGTTATCTAGGGTTACACCAGCAGGTTTATCTTTTCCAGATCAGCATGGCACGCTATGGAGATGATTTATTATTGTTGTAAATGCATTAAGCCAACATGTTTAATCAGTTATTTCATCGGATATTATATTGTTTCTAAAATATTTTTATTGTAATATCTTGTAGAGCCGACCTACTAAAATTGGTCTTAGGGTATGGTATAAATGTAAGATCTTATTTGTAAGATCAAGTGTGGAATGTGAAAAAAGAATTAAGTGAAGGTATATGCGAGATCAAGCAGGGATATACATGAAGACATCATTTGAAGGTGAAGTTAGGTTTTTATAGAAGCATATCAGCATTACACCGGTACTGAATCCAGCATATGAAGATGCTATTTTGTGCAGTACATTCTTATTGGATTTAAACATCCAATTGTAGTCAGTGTGACTCCCATTTTGTAATTGAGAAGTGAGCTCTAGGCTGTTGGCCTTTCTGAATGTACAGACCCCATTTATGTACACTTACTATCTACAGTAGTATCATCTGATTATGGGTAAGGTTTCCCACCATGGTTTTTCCTCTTACAGGGTTTCCACATACAAATATTGGTGTCATGTGTTGTGGATGACTTTATGTTTATGTTTCATGCATTAATCCATACCGGTATAGCAATTTACTGTTAACACTATCTACCGGCATACTTAACTGGTTTACCGATATTAAGCATTAAGTTGGTTAATTAGTTTTTGGTTTAAATTTATTAGACAACTGATTCACCCCCCCCCCCCCTCTTAGTTGTCTTCGGGACCTAACAATTGGTATCAGAGCTTAGTCCTCTTTTGCAGAAGTTTAACAACTTGAGGAGATCCAATGTCTACTAATTATTTCAGGAAGGACAGTCCTAAATTTGATCGAACCAACTATGTGATATGGAAGATCGGAATGGAGACACATCTGAATTGCATTGGTAAAGACATCTGGGAAGTTACTAAGAATGGTTATACTGTTGTTGTAGCCGGTCAGACTACTCCAACTACCTTAGCTAAAGATGAAGAGAATGATTGCAAAGCAAGAGAACCACTTTTGAGCGCATTATCATATCAACAAATCATGGGATTATCGGATAGGTCTACTGCTAAAGCTATTTGGGATCACTTGGAAACACTGAATGAAGGAGATTCCACAGTCAAAATTGCAAAACTTTAAAGCTTCTGAGTCAGGTATGAACATCTGAAAATGGAAGAAGATGAAAGGATTTCTGCATTTATTGAAAGAGTAAATGAAATTGTTTTGGGTATTAAATGTTGTGGAGGAACCTTGAGTGAGGATGAAATTGTTTCAAAAATATTAAGAGGTTTTCCACTGGCATATAAAATGAAGGTTACTGCTATAAATGAGTTAAGAACAATGCCTAATACATCAATAACTAGGGATACATTGATTGGAAAACATTCAGCTTTTGAAATTGAGGAATTTGGTCCCGTTGCTACTATAAAGACTGATTTGGCCTTTAAAGCATCAACATCATCTGCTTCATCATTTGACAAATCAGACTGGAGAGCCTTTTATGCAAGAGAACTTGAAGAATCCAGAAAGGAGAATGAAGAGCTTGAAGAACTTGAAGCACTATTTTCAAGGAAAATGACAAAAGGTCCAATTGGAAGTAAGTATGAAGGTAAAGCACCCTTTAAATGTTTTAACTATAATAAGATTGGTCATATGGCTTCAAGATACCCTGATAGACATGTTAGACTAAGAGAAGAAGCTAGAATAACATACAAACCTAATCCTAAAAATCAGAGATACAAATTTAAGAACAAAGAGAAATCTTGTTACATTGTTGATGAAGGTGTGATTGATGATTTTGATCAGGATCTAGCAGACAATGGATGGGTTTTTGTTGCTATAACAGAAGATCAACCGGCCCCTACTACTCAACCAATAGAACAAGCCCTAGCAACTAAAGTTGAAACAAAGGATGAATGGATTATTGACTTAGGATGCTCACATCATATGATTGGAGACAAAGGTAAATTCTTGAACTTTCAAGAATACAATGGAGGTTTAGTAAGATTTGGAGATGACAAAGCCTGTTCAATCAAAGGTAAGGGTTCAATATCTCTTGATGGTAAACATAACACTGACAATGTCTACTATGTTGAAGGATTAAAGCATAATCTTTTAAGTATTGGTCAATTAGTTGAGAAGAGATTTAAGTTACAATTTGAAAATGGAAAATGTAAAATCATGAATAGAACTGGTTTGGAAATTACAACCGGTAATCAGACTAGAGGCAATATCTTTCATTTGAATAACAGTGAAAAGGCATGCTTAATTGCACATATAGATGAAAGTTGGTTATGGCACAAGAGATTATGTCATGTAAACTTTGATTGCATGGTAAAAATTAGTACTTCAAAGGCAGTTAGAGATCTACCTAAAATTGTGAAACCTCATAATACAATTTGTAAGGAATGTCAATTTGGAAAACAAGTTAGAGCTAGTTTCAAAAGTATTCCAAAAAAATCCAATAATGCTCTTGATATAATTCACACTGATTTATGTGGTCCAGCTAGAACTAGAAGCTTACAAGGTGATAGATATTTCATGCTAATTATTGATGATTATTCTAGAATGTGTTGGGTTACTTTTCTCAGAGAGAAATCAGAAGCACTTGGAAAGTTCAAACTATTCAAAGAAATGGTTGAAAACGAAACCGGTAAGAAAAGAAAATGTTTAAAATCAGATCAAGGAGGAGAATTCACATCTAAGGACTTTAATACATTCTATGAAGTGAATGGAATCAGAAGATAGCTATCAGCACCTCGGACACCAGAGCAGAATGGAGTTGTTGAAAGGAAAAATAGAACTATCTTGGATGCAGCTAGAAGTATGTTATCAGAAGCAAATCTACCATGTGTATTGGAGAGAGGTAGTTAGCACTACTGTCTATACATTCAACAAAGTTCACATCAAAGGTGAAACTGGTAAGACCCCTCATGAACTATGGTTTGGTAACACTCCTACTCTTAATTATTTCAGAATTTTTGGAAGTAAATGTTATATCAGAAGAGATGAGTGTATTGGCAAATTTGATCCTAGAAGTGATGAAGGAATATTTCTTGATTATTCATCTAAGAGCAAGGCATATAGATGTTTTAATAAAAGATTGCAGAAAATTGTTGAGAGTACAAATGTAAAGATTGATGAACAATTCAGAGGAACTTCAAGGTATATAGACTCTGAACCGCCAACAGAAATTGTGACAAATGAACCTATACTGAATCCACCGGTATAGAATGAAGATCCAGTTACCCTGGTATCATCAGAAGATTCCACAATAATTGAAGAACAACAGCAAACTAAGACACCCCAGTATGTAAGATTGAATCATTCTGAAGATCAGATAATTGGAAACAAATTTAAAGGAGTTATGACAAGAGGAAGATTGGCAAATGAAGAGGTATGTCTTATTTCTCAAATTGAACCATCATCTATCAATGAGGCATGTGAATAAATTTTGGATTAAAGCTATGGAAGAAGAACTAGGACAAATTGAGAAAAATAATACTTGGACATTAGTTCCCCGGCCTAAAGATAAAAATGTAATTGGAACTAAATGGGTATTTAGAAACAAACTTAATGAAGATGGTAAGGTTGTTAGAAATAAAGAAAGACTAGTGTGTAAGGGATATTCTCAGAAAGAAGGAGTTGATTACAATGAAACCTTTGCATCGGTAGCTAGAATTGAGGCAATTAGATTATTCTTGGCTTTTGCAGTTCACAAAGACTACAAAGTTTATCAAATGGATATTAAATGTGCATTTTTGAATGGAGATCTTGAAGAAGAAGTATATATTGAACAACCTGATGGATTTTATTTGACAGATGACAATGATATGGTTTGCAGGTTAATAAAAGCTCTGTATGGATTGAAACAAGCCCCAAGAGCTTGGTATGCAAGGCTGGATAAGTATCTTTTGAAAATTGGCTTTACTAAAGGAAATGTAGATAGCAATTTATATTACAAAATAACTAATGATGACATCTTGATTATTGAAGTATTTGTTGATGATATGATCTTTGGAGGAGAAGATGGATTGTGTAAGGAATTTTCTCTTGAAATGCAGCAAGAATTTGAAATGTCTATGATTGGAGAAATAAAATTCTGTTTAGGTTTGCAGATTTCTCAGACTGATAAAGGTATATTTTTGAGTCAATCCAAGTACTTGAAAGAATTACTTAAGAAATTTGGGATGGAGAACTCTAAATCGGTAAGCACACCTATGACTACAAATGACAAATTATCTCAAAGGGATGAATCTACACCTGTTAATCCAACTAGAAACAAATCTATGATAGGAGGTTTACTGTATTTGACACAAACCAGACCTGATATTATTAATGCAGTATGTATTGTTTCTAGATTTCAGAGTAATCCTAGGGAAAATCATGAATCAACAGTAAAAAGGATTTTTCGGTACCTACAAGGCACGACAAATCTTGGATTATGGTATCCTAAAGATGAAAATTTTGACCTATGTGCATACACATATGCAAATTGGGTAGGAGATATAGATGATAGAAAAAGCACCACTGGAGGAGCATTCTTTCTTGGAAAGAGATTAGTTTCTTGGTTAAGTAAGAAACAGAGTTGTACATCTTTATCAACAGCAAAATCAGACTATGTTGCAGCAGCAACAAACTGTACATAGGTATTATGGCTTAAGCAAATGTTGAAAGATATAAAGGTAAAATGCAAGGAACCCATTACTATATACTGTAATAACACTGCAGCAATTGATATATCTAAGAATCTGGAATTACATTCTAAAACAAAACATGTTTCTATCAAACTAAATTTTCTAAGGGAAAAAGTTGACGAAAAGGAGATAAAACTAGTTTATGTGAACACTAAAGAACAACTTGCAGATATTTTCACAAAACCTTTGCCTAAGGAGACTTTTGAATATCTCAGAGATCAGCTTGGAGTCATACCACCATCGGTAGAGACTTAGACAGTTGATGATTGTCATCAACCGACAGAATTAAAAAGACAAATCTTTTATTTTGGTATTTGATGAGGAAGCTACTTCTAGGGGGAGTAGTTGGTATATTGCATTGGTTGGTATTTTGTATGAACTTGACTTTTTGTGACTTCGGTATTTGATGTCAAAGGGGGAGAGATATCTATGGAAAAACACATTATCTTTTTAGGGAGAGATTTTTAAAAACACATTTAAGGAGAGATTGGTATGAGAAATTGGTGTGAGAGATTGGTATTGAAAATAAATCTTTGGATAAACACATGTTACTCCTAGGGGGAGAAATGGAGATTTTTGGTTTTTGTATTTGGTACTTCTGGTTTGGCACTTTGATGGTTTTTCCATCTTGTGTTGCCATCAATGCCAAAGGGGGAGATTGTTGGTATTTTGGTATGGTTTTCTCATTGATGTCAACACCTACTTTGAAGATCCAGCAACATTCACCGGCAAGCAAGTAAACTATGCAACAATTACTGGTATATAGTTCACCGACAAGATATATTGTTCACCGGTACCTGGAATGATATGGAAGACACTTGGTAATGTCAAAGACATCATGTGGAAACTTTGTTTTGAAGAATTAATTATTGGTATATTCATATTTGCATATTTGCTTTTACCTGCAAATAGGTCCAGGTTATCTAGGGTTACACCAGCAGGTTTATCTTTTCCAGATCAGCATGGCACACTATGGAGATGATTTATTATTGTTGTAAATGAATTAAGCTGACATGTTTAATTGGTTATTGCATCGGATATTATATTATTTGTAAAATGTTTTAATTGTAATATCTTGTAGAGCTGACCTACTAAAATTGGTCTTAGGGTATGGTATATATGTAAGATCTTATTTGTAAGATCAAGTGTGGAATGCGAAAAAAGAATTAAGTGAAGGTATATGCGAGATCAAGCGGGGATATACATGAAGACATCATTTGAAGGTGAAGTTAGGTTTTTATAGAAGCATATCAGCATTACACCAGTACTAAATCCAGCATATGAAGATGCGATTTTGTGCAGTACATTCTTATTGGATTTAAACATCCAACTATAGTCAGTGTGACTCCAATTTTGTGATTGAGCAGCGAGCTCTAGGCTATCGGCCTTTTTGCATGTGCAGACCCCATTTATGTACACTTACTATCTGCAGTAGTATCATCTGATTATGGGTAAGGTTTCCCACCGTGGTTTTTCCCCTTACAGGGTTTCCACGTACAAATATTGGTGTCATGTGTTGTGGATGACTTTATGTTTATGTTTCATGCATTAATCCCTACCAGTATAGCAATTTATTGTTAACACTGTCTACCGGCATACTTAACTGGTTTACCGGTATTAAGCATTAAGTTGGTTAATTACTTTTTGGTTTGAATTTATTAGACAACTGATTCACCCCCCCCCCCCCCCCCTCTCAGTTGTCTCCAGGACCTAACACATAAATGGGGTCTACACATGTAGAAAGGCCAATAGCTTAGAGTTCACTGCTCAATCACAAAAAGGGAGTCACACTGACTACAGTTGGATGTTAAAATCCAATAAGAATATACTGCACAAAATACCATCTTCATATGTTGGATTCAGTACCAGTGTAATGTTGATAGGCTTTCACAAAAACCTAGCTTCACCTTCAAATGACTTCTTCATGTATAGCTCTACTTAATCTCGCATATACCTTCTCACAATTCTTTTTTACATTCCACATTCGATCTTACAAATAAGATCTTACATTTATACCATAACCTAAGACCAATTTTAGTTGGTCGGCTCTACAAGATATTACAATAAAACATTTTACAAACAATATAATATCCGATGCAATAACCAATTAAACATGTCAGCTTAAAACATTTACAACAATAATTAATCATCTCCATAGCGTGCCATGCTAATCAAGAAAAGATAAACCTGCCGGTGTAACCCTAGGTAACCCTAGACCTATTTGTCGATAAAAGCAAATATGCAAATATGAATATACCAATGATTAATTCTTCAAAACAAAATGTCCAAATGATGTCTTTGACATTACAAAGTGTCTTCAATATCATTCCAAGTGCTGGTGAACATTATATCCTATCAGTGAACCATATACCAGTAACTGTGCAATAGTTACTTGCTTGCTGGTGAATGCTACTGGATCTCCAAAGTGGTAGTGTTTTAGTAGGTGTTGACATCAATGACAAAACCATACCAAAATACTAACAATCTCCCCCTTTGGCATTGATGGCAACACAAGATGGGAAAACCATCAAAGTGCCAAAACAGAAATGCCAAAAACCAACAATCTTTAAAAAGATGATAACCAGAATACAGAGAGTAATAGTCTCTCCCAAACAACAATCTCTCCCCCTGGGAGCAACATGTGTTATCCAAAGTTTTCTTAAAAGATAATCTGTTTTTCCATAGATATCTCTCCCCCTTTGACATCAAATGGCAAAGTTATAATAACAAAATTAAGTTCATATACAAAATACCAATCAATTCAATATACCAACTACTCCCCCTGAGAAGTAGCTTCCTCATCAAAGACCGGAGTAAAAGATTTCTCTATAAATTCTATCGGTTGATGACAATCATCAACTGTCTAAGTCTCTACCAGTGGTGGTATGACTCCAAGCTGATCTCTAAGATATTCAAAAGTCTCCTTAGGCAAGGTTTTGTGAAAATATCTGCAAGTTGTTCTTTAGTATTCACATAAACCAGTTTTATCTCTTTTTCTTCAACTTTTTCCCTTAGAAAATTTAGTTTGATAGAAACATGTTTTGTTTTGGAATGTAATACCAGATTCCTAGATATATCAATTGCTACAGTGTTATCACAATATATTGTAATAGGTTCCTTGCATTTTACCTTTATGTCTTTCAACATTTGCTTAAGCCATAGTTCCTATGTACAGTTAGTTACTGCTGCAACATATCCTGATTTTGTTGTTGATAAAGATGTACAACTCTGTTTCTTACTCAACCAAGAAACTAATCTCTTTCCAAGAAAGAATGCTCGACTGGTAGTGCTTTTTCTATCATCCACATCTCCTGCCCAATTTGCATCTATGTATGCACATAGATCAAAATTTTCATCTCTAGGATACCATAATCCAAGATTTGCAATGTCTTGTAAGTACCAGAAAATCCTTTTTACTACTGATTCATGATTTTCTCTAGGATTACTTTGAAATCTAGAAACAATACGTACTGCATTCATAATATCAGGTTTGGTTTGTGCCAAATACAGTAAACCTCCTATCATAGATTTGTATCTAGTTGGATTAATAGGTGTAGATTCATCCCTTTGAGATAATTTGTCATTTGTAGTCATAGGTGTGCTTACCGGTTTAGAGTTCTCCATCCCAAATTTCTTTAGTAACTCTTTCAAGTACTTGGATTGACTCAAAAATATACCTTTGTCAGTTTGTGAAATTTGCAACCCTAAAAAGAATTTTCTTTCTCCAATCATAGACATTTCAAATTCTTGCTGCATTTTAATAGAAAATTCTTTACATAATCCATCTTCTCCTCCAAATATTATATCATCAACAAACACTTCTATAATCAAGAAATCATCATTAGTTATTTTTTAATATAAATTTTAGTATGCATTTCCTTTAGTAAAACCAATCTTTAAAAGATACTTATCCAATCTTGCATACCAAGCTCTTGGGGCTTGTTTCAATCCATACAGAGCTTTTCTTAACCTGCAAACCATATCATTGTTATCTGTCAAACAAAATCCATTAGGTTGTTCAATGTATACTTCCTCTTCAATATCTCCATCCAAAAATGCACATTTAATATCCATTTGATAAACTTTGTAGTTCTTGTGTGTTGCAAAAGCCAAGAATAATCTGACTACCTAAATTCTAGCTACTGGTGCAAAGGTTTCATTGTAATCAACTCCTTCTTTCTGAGAATATCCCTTACACACTAGTCTTGCTTTATTTCTGACAACCTTACCATCTTCATTAAGTTTGTTTCTGAATACCCATTTTGTTCCAATTACATTTTTATCTTTAGGTCGGGGAACTAATGTCCAAGTATTATTTTTCTCAATTTGTTCTAATTCTTCTTCCATAGCTTTAATCCAAAATTTATCTTCACACGCCTCATTAACAAATGATGGTTCAATTTGAGAAATAAGACATACCTCTTCATTTGCCAATCTTCCTCTTGTCATGACTCCTTTAAATTTGTTTCCAATTATCTGATCTTCAGAATGATTCAATCTTACATACCGGGGTGTCTTAGTTTGTTGTTGTTCTTAAATTACTATGGAATCCTCTGATGGTACCGGGGTAAGTGGATCTTCATTCTGTACAGGTGGATTTAGTGTAGGTTCATTTGTCACAATTTCTGTTGCCGGTTCAGAGTCTATATACCTTGAAGTTCCTCTGAATTGTTCATCAATTTTTACATTTGTACTCTCAACAATTTTCTGCAATCTCTTGTTAAAACATCTATATGCCTTGCTCTTAGATGAATAACCAAGAAATATTCCTTCATCACTTCTAGGATCAAATTTGCCAATATACTCATCTCTTCTAATATAACATTTACTTCCAAAAATTCTGAAATACTTAAGAGTAGGAGTATTACCAAACCATAGTTCATGAGGGGTCTTACTGGTTTCACCTTTGATGTGAACTTTTTTGAATGTATAGACCATTATGCTGACTGCTTCTCTCCAATATACATGTCGTAAATTTGCTTTAGATAACATACTTCTTGCTACATCCAAGATAGTTTTGTTTTTCGTTTCAACAACTCCATTCTATTGTGGTGTCTGAGGTATTGATAGCTGTCTTTTGATTCCATTCACTTCACAGAATGTATTAAATTCCTTAGATGTGAATTCTCCTCCTTGATCTGATCTTAAACATTTTCTTTTCTTACCGGTTTCATTTTCAACCATTGCTTTGAACAATTTGAACTTTCCAAGTGCTTCTAATTTTTCTCTAAGAAAAGTAACCTAGCACATTCTAGAATAAACATCAATAATTAGCATGAAATATCTATCACCTTGTAAGCTTCTAGTCCTAGCTGGACCACATAAATCAGTGTGAATCAAATCAAGAGCATTATTGGATTTTTCTGGAATACTTTTGAAACTAGCTCTAACTTGTTTTCCAAATTGACATTCCTTACAAATTGTATTCTGAGGTTTGACAATTTTAGGTAGATCTCTAACAGCCTTAGAAGTACTGATCTTTACCATGCAATCAAAGTTTACATGACAGAGTCTCTTATGCCATAACCAACTTTCATCTATATGTGCAATCAAGCATGCCTTTTCACTGTTATTCAAATGAAAGATATTGCCTCTAGTCTGATTACCGATTGTAATTTCTAAACCAATTCTATTCATGATTTAGCATTTTCCATTTTTAAATTGTAACTAAAATAATTTCTCAACTAATTGACCAACACTCAAAAGATTATGCTTTAATCCTTAAACATATTAGACATTGTCAGTGTTATGCTTACCATCAAGAGATATTGTACCCTTACCTTTGATTGAATAGGCTTTGTCATCTCCAAATCATACTAAAACTGCATTGTATTCTTGAAAGTTCAAGAATTTACCTTTGTCTCCTGTCATATGATGTGTGCATCCTGAGTCAATGATCCATTCATCCTTTACTTAAACATTAGTTGTTAGGGCTTGTTCTACCGGTTGAGAAGTAGGTGTCGGTTGATCTTTTGTTATAGAAACAAAAACCCATCCATTGTCTATTGGATCCTCATCAGAATCATCAGTCACACCTTGATCAGCAATGTAAAAAGATTTGTCTTTGTTCTTCTTAAATCTGTATCTCTGATATTCGGGATTAGGCTTGTATGTTCTTCTAGCTTTTTCTCTTAGTCTAGCATGTCTATCAGGGCATCTCGAAGCCATATGACCAATCTTATTGCAGTTAAAACATTTAAAGGGCTCTTTACCTTCGTACTTACTTCCAACTGGACCTTTAGGCATTTTCCTTGCAAATAGTGCTTCAAGTTCTTCAAGCTCTTCATTCTCCTTCCTAGTTTCTTCAAGTTCTCTTGCATAAAAGGCTTTCCAATCTGATTTGTCAAATGATGGAGCAGATGATGTTGATGCTTTAAAGGCCAAATCTGTCTTTATAGTAGCAACAGGACCAAATTCCTCAATTTCAAAAGCTGAAAGTTTTCCAATCAATGTAGCCTGAGTTACTGATGTATTAGGCATTGTTCTCAACTCATTTATAGCAGTAACCTTCATTTTATATGTCGGTGGTAATCCTCTTAAAATTTTTGAAACAATTTCATCCTCACTTAAGGTTCCTCCACAACATTTAATACCCACAACAATTTCATTTACTCTTTCCATAAAAGCATAAATCCTTTCATCTTCTTCCATTTTCAGATGTTCATACCTGACTCAGAAGCTTTCAAGTTTTGCAATCTTGACTATGGAATCTCCTTCATTCAGTGTTTCCAAATGATCCCAAATAGCTTTAGCAGTAGACCTATCTGATAATCTCATGATTTGTTGATTTGATAATGCGCTCAAAAGTGCTTCTCTTGCTTTGCAATCATTCTCCTCATCTTTAGCTAAGGTAGTTGAACTGGCCTGACCAGCTACAGCAACAGAATAACCTTTCTTTGTAACTTCCCAAATGTCTTTACCAATGCAATTCAGATGTGTCTCCATTCTGATCTTCCATATCCCATAGTTGGTTCCATCAAGTTTAGGACTATCCTTCCTAAAATAATTAGTAGTCATTGGATTTCCTCAAGTTGTTAAACTTCTGTAAAAGTGGACTCAGCTTTGATACCAATTGTTAGGTCCCAGAGACAACTGAGAGGGGGGGGGGTGAATCAGTTGTCAAATAAATTCAAACCAAAAACAACTTAACCAATTTAATGCTTAATATCGGTAAACCGGTTAAGTATGACGGTAGACAGTGTTAACAGTTAATTGCTATACTGGTAAAGATTAATGCATGAAACATAAACATAAAGTCATCCACAACATATAACACCAATATTTGTACGTGGAGACCCTATAAGGGGAAAAACCACGGTGGGAAACCTTACCCATAATCAGATGATACTACTGTAGATAGTAAGTGTACATAAATGGGGTCTGCACATGCAGAAAGGCCAATAGCCTAGAGCTCACTGCTCAATCACAAAAAGGGAGTTACACTAACTACAGTTGGATGGTTAAATCCAATAAGAATGTACTGCACAAAATAGCATCTTCATATGCTGGATTCAGTACCGGTGTAATGCTGATATGCTTTCACAAAAACCTAGCTTCACCTTCAAATGATGTCTTTATGTATAGCTCTGCTTAATCTCGCATATACCTTCTCACAATTCTTTTTTCGCATTCCACATTCGATCTTACAAATAAGATCTTACATTTATACCATAACCTAAGACCAATTTTAGTAGGTCGGCTCTACAAGATATTACAATAAAACATTTTACAAACAATATAATATCTGATTCAATAACCGATTAAACATGTCGGCTTAAAGCATTTACAACTATAATTAATCATCTCCATAGCGTGTCATGCTGGTCTGGAAAAGATAAACCTGTCGGTGTAACCCTAGGTAACCCTGGACCTATTTGCCGGTAAAAGCAAATATGCAAATATGAATATACCAATGATTAATTCTTCAAAACAAAGTGTCCGAACGATGTCTTCAACATTACAAAGTGTCTTCCATATCATTCCAAGTGTCAATGAACATTATATCCTGTCGGTGAACCATAGACCAGTAAATGTGCAATAGTTACTTGCTTGTCGGTGAATGTTGTTGGATCTCCAAAGTGCTAGTGTTTTAGTAGGTGTTGACATCAATGACAAAACCATACCAAAATACCAACATTTCTATCCATTTCTATTCCAAATTTACTGATTATGTCTTCACAATTAAATAAATTCTTTAATTTATTTAATTGTCCATCCCTTTTCAAAAATCAATTTCTTCCAAAATAAATTAAACATATATTTTATTTATTTCTTCTACAACACATGTTTAAAATCGCTAATTATTTCCTCTTGCTAACTATCATTAACTTCCACTTCAACTCACAATCACTTTTTTTCTAACAGAGCCAATCAGTCCAACTCACTCCTAATGAATTCAATTAACAACCTAGTAATATTTCCATAAATCAATCAAGCTAGTTGACTAATCAATCAATTCCAATCACAAGATTAATCAGCTATTGACCAAATTGTCTAAACAATTCTCTTAATTAATTATTTAATTAATCTAACTTTATTTTCCTATTCTAAATTCAAAAATCAAATTCCCCTCTCTTCTCATAATTAATTAGTTTCAAATTATTTTTTATTTTTTATAATGCACAGCCGAAGGGGTAATTTAGCTTTTCCCTAGAGCTAACAACTAGTCGAGTAGACTCGAACCCAAGAACTCCCATGTAGGAGGCTCGCAACTAACTATTGCATTGTGGGGTCATCCCCTAGTTTCAAATTATTTAATTATCTTATGTTCTTCTAATAAAGAATAATTTTATAATTTAATTAATCCATTTTTCTCCCCTTTGATAAAATAATCTTTATTATTTAATTAAATATCTCCTTCTATCAATTTCTATTTTGAATTTACTAATTATGTCTTCACAATTAAATAAATTCTTTAATTTATTTAATTTTCCAACCCCTTTTCGAAAGTCAATATCCTCCAGAATAAAAAAATTTATTTATTTATTTATTTATTTCTCCTACATCACATTTTTAAAATGGCAGAATTATTTCCTCTTGCTAACTACCACTTGTAAATGCCTAAAATTTGTTATATTTTATTTAATTAATTGGCCTTTGTAACAAGGTTAATTTTATTAATTATTTTAGCCCCTTCATCCTTCCAAAATAATTAATTATATTATATTTAATTAATTATATCCCCATTTAATATAATTAATTATATTTCCTTTTTCTTCCAAAGGTATGATTTATTTTAATAAATCAAATTCCACTCTAGTCCATATCTCAAATATTCTTTAAATCTAAATTAGTTAACTAATTCCCAATCAATTAACTAATATCCTTGATTCCTACAAATCCTCCCACTAAATCAATTAATTGATATTTAATTGACTGGTTTAGGCTAATTAACCCTCATTAGCATTTCCTTTATTTTAAGAGCATAAATTTATTTTTAGACATGAATTATTAATGAGACTCTTTTTTTCTTTAAATCTCCTATTCTATTTTATAATTTGTGTGTAGTTGCTTAATTAGAATTATTCAATAAAATGAAATCAAATAAGTACAATTGTATGATATCACAAGTATTTTTATCAACTTTTACCCATTATTCATCTAATATATTTTCTTTGTTGGTTTCACTCTTCATAGAAATACATTGACCTCTCTCCTCCAAGAGATACCATCTTTAGGTTCCAAAGCATGTGCCATTGAACTTCTATATCGCCAACTAAGATAAGTTATGCAAGATATAAATCAACCAAAACCTTAAACTACAGTAAAATAATGACACACTCCCACTACATTAAAAATTTAATTAAACACTTTAAAAGAGGTATCCCTCTCTTCCATAAAGACAACTATGGATCTAATACCATATTTTAAAATAAAGTGTAAATATACAATGAGATATACTAATCTTAATGCAAAAAAAAATAAAAAATTTGATAGATCATAAATGAAAATGGAAGTCAACTATAAAGTAGATTAAAATAATATGATATATTTATGCAAAGAAAGCCTTTTAGGAAAGAAACTCTACACCCTACACTTTCCTTTTCATCCATTTGTCATATCCCCGATCCTAGACCTCTTCCACTTTGCCACTTTTGTTTCCACTTGTCATCGTGTTCTTCCCAAGATGTGCTCACACATTTGTGACCACACCTTGTCCTCTTCCCTATGAAAAGTGTTCTTCTTAATACCTTTACCATTGTGACACTAGTCACAAGGCTAAACCTTCAATCCAACTCACATCTTCTCCTTTAATCCTAATCCTTTGTCTACTTTTGATCTCAATTGTTCATTTTTCCTTCCAAAAATCTATAAATTGGAGCCTCCCCTCCTATATCCATAACATAATCTAAAGATAAAATTATATTGCTATTTTGATTCCAAATTCATTCTTTGTTGTGAATTTTTTTTTCCAATCCACATACAATCAAAGTCAAGAACAAATCAAGTAGAGTGTGGGTGTATCTACTTCAAGTTTAATCCAAGGAGAATATAAAGGTATAAAGCTATCTATTTGGTTTTCAATGGTGCTCCATGTCTAAATAATTAGTTAGCATACTACTTTTATCCTATTCACCAATAACTTCCACTTAAACTAAGTTAACAACCTAATCATATTTCTTGATAGATCAATCAATACCAATCACATGAATAATCAACTCTCAATCAAATTGTCTCAACAATCCTCAACCATTGATCATTCTACTGATCTTTAAATTTGAACCTTCAATCGATATTATGAAATCTATAAAATCAAACCTCATTCTCATTAAAAAACAACAACAATCTTCAAATTTATGTGCTATCACTCAACAAGAAAAGCTATGCTTCTGAGAGCCATCACCTACAAAACAAAAAGGAGAAGAGAAATGGAAGCATGAATTCAACATTGAGTTTTCTTTGCCATTGATCTATGCTTTTGTTGAATTTTTTTGCACTCTTCCACTGATTGTGATTGAGAATTTAGTAGTAGAATTAAGTTTGTAGTTATTGATTTGATCTATTACAATATTCTCCCAATTATGAATGTGCATAATGTATACTTCCACATTTAATATACATTTCTGCCAAGGCACTTACAATTATAATATTTGAAAAAAAATATCTATCTATTTTTTTTATGGATGTCCATATGTTGCTCCATAGATATCATTTTGGCACAAGAAATAACAATGCAAGGAAAGGTTTTGGATCGTGACTTTACACCTTCAAACTGCATGTGTTTGCATGTTCTTTGTTGGGAGTAATTTTCATTCATCTTGCAAATACTAGGTAACCTCTAATAGTTTTATTTAATATTAATGACAAATGATTGTCATGTCTCTAGAGAGTGTAAACTTGGATAACCTTCGATGTGGTTGTCAAATTATTTATTTATATATGATCTCATATAGAATAATAGTGGTATTTAATTCAAGAGTTATTTTTAATGAGGATAAAAATTGGTTAAAGATCAAGATGAATACAAAGGTGTTAGAGTACCTTCTATTGTTGGATCTTACGATAGATTTGGTCAATCTTCTCATGTGGCAACTAGGATTCGTATCTTGGTCAATTTGATCATTATGATAAAATCTATGACACTTACGAGATATGGGGTGAATGTAAAGTTCATAAGAGTGGTGTGGTATGCTTAAAATCAGCATTGCTTAACTAGAAATAATAAGAAAAATCATGAATCCCTATTCTAGCTAATAATTCAAACAACATCAATAGAATAACACAATCAAAGCAATAAGGATGTAAAATATCAATTAAGACTCCTTATCACATGACTACATATGGCTTCCATTATCTTCTCTTCTTTGTGGTATGATGGCTCTCATATATTATGTTGGCAACCTGCAATTGACACAAAGATTCAAAGTTCGTGATTGTTGAAAATGGAGATTGAATGTTGAATTTATAGATTATTGGAGAGGATTGAATAAGAGGTGGAATAGATTGATCAAGAGGTAGAACTCGGGTGAGCTCACATGTTGATTGATAGTTGAACTGTTGATTTGGAGGTGGAACATAATAGAGTGAATTGTTAGTGAGTTAACTAATTGAGAAAAAAGTTGATTGAAAGATGAAAAAGAATGATTGAAGGAGAATTAAAGAATGATGCAATTAATCAATTAATTGAATTGATCAATTAAAATAGATGGAATAGTTAACTGATTGATGACTGATTAAAAGATTTTTGGAAAAAAGCAAAGTGGAAGATAGAAATAGAGATTGGAAAGATAATGATTTAATTAATTAATTGATTGATTTAATTAATTAATTGATTGATTGATTTAATTAATTAATTAGTTGAATTAATTAATTTAGCATGTGCTTGCACTTTGACTTTGATTTTCATTTGATCTTTGCATGAGATTTAATTCAAATATTGAATTTATTTTCAATTCAATTTGTTATTTGAATATATTTAGAACTTGACTTTGATTTTAAATTTGATTTTTGAAATCATGCACATGTATTTGAATTTAGATGAAATTAGAAGAATATGAATTTGAATTTGGAGAATTAATGAAATTAGAAGAATTAAATGAAATTAAAATTTAGGGATTTGGAATTTGAATTAGAAGAATTAATTAGCTAATTAAATAATTTAAAGAAATTATTTAATTATTTAGAAATTGAATTTAATTAAATAATAAAGATTATTTAAATTAAAGGAAAAAAGACATAATTAATTAAATAATAAATATTTAATTAATATTTAGAAAAGGGTTAATGATTAATTGATTAGAAATAGAAATAGAGAATGAATTTATTTAAATTGAAGGATTAAAATCAGAATTAATTAAATAATAAATATTTAATTAACATGAACAGATAAAAAAATAATAGGGATTAAATATGATGAAAATGGTAGGGGGCGAAATGGGCAAAATTTTGTAGTCTAGGATTTCACTACGAAACTTGAGCTGGGGTGAAGATGCCCTTGGCGATCCTCTTCCTTCCCTAGATCCCTTTGGTTTGTAGAGCGACCACATTCTTCAATGGGTGTTTCAGAATGGGAGGTGGGTTGATGTGCTTGCTTTGGAGAAAAATGAGTGGCGCAGCAAGGATAGTAGGTGGCCGATGTCTAAATATTTCAAGGTCTTTTTTCGTCTATAGAAGAAGAAAGTAGTGAGGCCTAATTAGAAGCCCTCTTGGGATTCATTTGTGAATTTTTGGAGAATTGGGGGGTCTGGATATAACCCTAGAGGCATTTCTGGTTCCAGTAAGGTGGCGGTTCAAAATTCCACAAGGGTTTCACAACCATCTATGGCAATTCAGGATAAGGTCAAGCCCTTGAGTAAGGAGCCCTTGATGGATAAGGACAAGCCCTTGAGTAAGGAGACCTCAGTGGATAAGGTTTGGCTATCGATACCTTGCATCTCTGCAGTTGAAGCCCCTTTTGACAAAAAAGCTAGGGATTTGCATTCTATGGCTGTATTAATTCAGGTTTGGGGTAATAACATTTTTCTCTCCAAGCTTCATCATAAGACTCACTCGTTCTGGTATGGTACGCTTTACTTTCAAGTTCTTTCTTCAAGCTCTTTCATTGTTATCTTTGACTCTGAGGATGCTAAACAACAGGCTCTAGTAAAACCATTCTTTTGGGTTGGCCGTAATTTAATTTTTGTTGAGAATTGGAAACCCCTTTTTTCTACTTCTCATGTTATTGTTAAAACTATCCCTACTTTCTTCTTGCTACCTGGGCTTCCATATGAATTTTCTAACCCTGATATTTTACAAAGAATTGGGGATTCCTTTGGAAATTTTATTCATTTGCATTCGGTATTTGAGGATGGGGTTTTTAGGGTTAAAATCTATGTGTTACTTACATCATCCTCTGTGGTCCCTCATAATTATAATTTAAACTCTATCGATGGGATTTGGTGACAGAGCATTGGTCATGATTTTGAATGGTTTGCTAAGTCTTCTATGATTATGAATTCTTCTTTATTTACTTCCCTATAAGGTGGTTCGTCCCTCAAAGTCTGCTAATATAAATGTTGAAAACCTTGATTCTTCTATTGGACATCAAAATTGAATGCACATTGCTTCTCACCCTATGTGTCCATAAAAATTATTTAATCCTCAAGGGGAGTCTAATTTGGAGAATGTTGTCCCTATTGGGGATGGATCTCTCCCTATGGTGGATGTGCAAAAAGTTAAGGGGGTTATGGGGTTAGATCCTCCTTTAGGGCTTCCCAATGAGGGGAGTTTGGTTATGAATTTTGTTGACCTAGCTCAGAGGGAATCACATCCTTTGGTTAATGGTTTTGACTCGACTTCATTTCTTCCTAATGAGGGTTTGATTTCTCAAGTTCTGAGGCTGGTTTTTGAACATAATATTACTCTGAATACTGATGTTACTAATAAGGTGGTCGATACAATTGATCAGGACCTGGTTAATTTGAATTCCTCCTTAGTTATCCCTCAAACCTCCAATCCTTTTGAAATTCTCTCTCCAGATAAAGCTCAGGATTGTGAGAATGCATTGTGTGTGGTTAGTAGTGTTCAATCTGACCCTGTAATTAACAAGCCTTTAGTTCATATCCCTTTGTATCTCTCCTCTCCTTCTCCCTCTCCTACTAAGCGAGGTAGGAAGCCAAAGGAATTTTATACACAGTTGGAAATAGATGTTGGCATTCAATATAAGCTTCTTAGCCCGGGTTCTAGTTCTGTGAAAAGGAAAACAAAATTTAACCCTCCTTTTACTAGGTCGGTTGCTTCCAAAGGTAGTCTCTAGGCTTCTTTTGGGGTGTGCATTGTTGGTTTTGGTGATGCTATTGAAAAGAGGGGAGAGAATGCCTCTCCTCGAGAGAAATGAAGGTCATTTCTTGGAATGTTAGGGGCTTAAACGCCCCTAATAAGAGATTCTTGATTAAGTCACAGTTAGACTTAATGAAGTGTGATGTGCTTATGTTGCAAGAAACTAAGTTAAGTATGCAGGGTGCTGAATTTTTGTTTTCTAATCGAAAAGTTTGGAAATTTTGTGTTTCCCCCTCTGCGGGGGCTTCTGGGGGTTTAGCTTTTCTTTGGAATGATGTTTCTACTGAATTATCTTTGGTTGTCTCTGCCCCTTTATGGATGTTGGCATTGGTAAAAAGCAGAGTTTCTAATGTGAAATTCTGGTTATTTAATGTTTATGGTCCAATCCCTATCTTGGGGAAAAGAGTCCTCTGGGATTCTTTAACTGTTGCTTCCTCTCCTCTGCGAGGCCAGTTTGTGGTTTTTGGTGGAGACTTTAATGCTATTTCTTGTGAAGATGATAAAATTGGGGGCATTTTACCGAATAAATGTATTGTGTTTGATTTTACTACTTTCATTCAAAATAATGGTTTGTTGGACTGTAAAACTTTGCATGGTCCTTTTACTTGGACAAATATAAGGAAATATTTTTCACAGATTGCTGAAAGACTTGATCGGTTTTTTATTTCTGATAAATGGGTCTCTTCAGATGTGGATGTTGTAGCTATGGTATTGCCCAATTCGGGATCCAATCATTTTCCCATCATGTTGTCTATTTTGGATGATATGGCTCCTGGGAAATCATCGTTTAAATTTGAGCCTATGTGGTTTAGAGACCCTTCTTTTTTGATGCTCTTGGAATCTTGGTGGGACTCAACCCCTTTCATTTCTGGAACTATAATGTTTGGTTTTGTCAAAAAGCTCTCCTTATTAAAGAAAATATTAAGTCCTGGAATGTCTTGCATTTTAAAAACATTTTCTCTAAAAAATCTAGAATCCAGGAAGAGCTTGAAGTTTTAAATTATGTGGTTATAAATATTGGGATGGATTCTGCTACCTTTGATGAGCATAAATTGTTAAATTCTCAGCTTGAGGAAGTTCTTTCTCGTGAGGAAATCTATTGGCAGCAGAAATGTAGGGATCTATGGCTTGTTGAAGGAGATAGGAACACTAAATTTTTTCATTCATCCACTAAATTAAAATGACAGTGAAATAGGATTTCTTGTATTCAAGATCCTGATGGGGTATTTCTTTCTGAGGAGAAGGATATTGCTTTTGATGATAGCTTTACTTTAGCTATCCCTCAACTTATTTCTGCAAAGGATAATAACATGCTTATGGCTCCCTTTTCTGCTCATGAAGCAAAGGAGGTTGTCTTCTCTATGGCACCTGACAAGGCTCCTGGGTGTGATGGTTGTACTGCTCTATTTTTTCAAAAGTATTGGTCTTTTCTTGGGGAATAACTTTGTCTTATTTTAGACGAGGCTAGGTGTAATAGTTCCATTCTAAAAGAATTAAACGCAACCCTTATTACCATCATTCCAAAAATAGAGAATCCTAAGTCCTTTGTTGATTTCCAACCAATTGCATTATGTAATACATTATATAAGATAATCACTAAAGCAATCTTTGTGTGGCTTGCCAAGCTTATTCCTAAAATTGTTTTGGGTGAACAGGGTGGTTTTGTTCTAGGTAGGGAGACAGTAGAATGGGACATTGTGGCTCATGAGATTCTGCATTCTATCTCTCATCTTTCTATTCCTGCCATGATTCTTAAATTAGATATGATGAAAGCTTATGATAGGGTTATTTGGCAGGCTCTCTCATTTGTTCTTAAAAAATTTGGGTTTGGGGTCAAGTGGGTGAAATGGATATATGCATGTATCTATACTACTAGGTTTTTTGTGATTTTGAATGGCTCACCATGTGGTTTTTTTCCTTCTTCCAGAGGTCTTAGGCAAGGGGACCCTTTGTCTCCTTTCTTGTTTATTATCTTAACTCAGGCTCTTAGCAGAGCTATTTTGGTTGCAAGGGAGAGTGGTATTTGGAAGGGAATTTGTATTCCAAATATGATGGCTAGACACTCTCATTGTCTTTTTGTTGATGACACGTTATTGTTTCGCCATGCCCCTATGGGTGAGGCAAGAGTTATTAATAGAATTATAAGGTATTATTCTACTTTCTCTGGTCAGAAGGTGAATAGTGATAAATCTAAGTTTTTTTTTCTTAATGTTTCCCATTTGGTGCAATCAAGATTGATCAACTTTTGGGGTTTCACTGTTGGTCAGTTCCCTTCTAAGTATTTGGGAATTCCATTTTTTATTGGATTTGAGAAACATAATTTTTGGGAAAGAATTTCCACTTCTGTTTCATCAAGAGTTCTCTCTTGGACTCATAAATGGCTTACTTTTCTAGGGAAGATAGTGCTTATTAAGGTTGTTTTAAATGAGGTTCCTATTTATTTGATGTTTGTTTAAAAGGCTCCCAAGAAATCAGTATCTAATTTGTAGTCAATTTTGAGGTCTTTTTTGTGCAATGATAATGTAAATAATGTTGGTATTTTGGTATGGTTTAGTCATTTATGTCAACACCTACTAAAACACTAGCACTTTGGAGATCCAGCAGCATTCATCGGCAAGCAAGTAACTATTGTACAGTTACTAGTATATGGCTCACCGACGGGATATAATGATCACCGACACTTGGAATGATATGGAAGACACTTGGTAATGTCGAAGACATCATGTGGACAATTTGTTTTGAAGAATTAATCATTGGTATATTCATATTTGCATATTTGCTTTTACTGGCAAATAGGTCTAGGGTTACCTAGGGCTACACCGGCAGGTTTATCTTTTCTAGATCAGCATGGCATGCTATGGAGATGATTACTTATTGTTGTAAATGCTTTAAGCCGACATGTTCAATCAGTTATTGCATTGGATATTATATTGTTTGTAAAATGTTTTATTATAATATCTTGTAGAGCTTACCTACTAAAATTGGTCTTAGGTTATGGTATAAATGTAAGATCTTATTTGTAAGATCGAATGTGCAATGCGAAAAAGAATTGTGAGAAGGTGTATGCGAGATTAAGTAGAGCTATACACGAAGACATCATTTGAAGGTGAAGCTAGGTTTTTGTGGAAGCATATTAGCATTACACCGGTACTAAATCTAGCATATGAAGATGTTATTTTGTGCATTACATTCTTATTGGATTTAACCATCCAACTGTAGTCAGTGTGAATCCGTTTTTGTGATTGAGCAGTGAGCTCTAGGCTATTGGCCTTTCTGCATGTGAAGACCCCATTTATGTATACTTACTATCTGCAGTAGTATCATCTGATTGTGGGTAAGGTTTCCCACCGTGGTTTTTCCCCTTATAGGGTTTCCATGTACAAATATTTGTGTTATGTGTTGTGGATGACTTTGTGTTTATGTTTCATGCATTAATCTTTACCGGTATAGAAATCAACTATTAACACTATCTACTGGCATACTTAACTGGTTTACCAGTATTAAGCATTAAGTTGGGTAAGCTGTTTTTGGTTTGAATTTATTAGACAACTGATTCACCCCCCCTCTCAGTTGTCTCTGGGACCTAACAATTGGTATTAGAGCTTAGTCCTCTTTTTGCAGAAGTTTAACAACTTGAGGAGATCCAATGTCTACTAATTATTTCAAGAAGGACAGTCCTAAACTTGATGGAACCAACTATGGGATATGGAAGATCCGAATGGAGACACATTTGAATTGCATTGGTAAAGACTGTAGATGTCTAAAAATGGTCAATGCTTGTGGAGTCATACTTTAACATCTACGCATTGCCTTATTTTAGGGTTTTTGCGTCACATTAACATTTCTCCTATGATTCGCACTTGGTCTTTATCATTTGCGAGCATCGATTCCTTCTTCTACATTCATCATTTTTCTCACTTTTGAATTTGGTCTTGTCGATAACAATATTTGTCATGATTTTGGTCAATCTTATCCTGTCGCATCAATGTGCGTATTCTATTATCATCATTTTGGACATTGTCAATCCTAATTAGGGTTTTGTCCTCTTTTCAATCTTGTCATCTTGCGATCAATTTTTCATCAATCCTTGTCCTCTAATCAATTTTGTCATTTTGCAATCAATTTGTCATCGATCGTTGTCCTCTTATCAATCTTGTCATTTTGTGATTGATTTGTCATCGATCGATGTCCTCTTTTCAATCATCGTCTTTCTCAATCATGTCAATTTGGATCAATTAGTCATTGTTCCTCGTCAATTGGCGCATTTATCAATCAAATCACTTGTCAGCATTGGTCATTTACCAGTCAGAATCATGGTCAAATTGAATTGATATCAATTATCTTTTGTCAAGACCTAATTGTCATTCTTGCATTTTCTAATTCATCTTCTAGGGTTTCATGATTTATTCATTTAACCTTGTTTGTCATTTCTCCCTCTAGGTTAAATTATTTATTTATTTATCCTAAGTCTTCTTGTCACAATTAAATGTTTATTTAATTGGCTAACTAATTCCTCCCTCTTTGTGAATTAATTAATAAATGAAAAATTGTTAATTAATTCACTTAATTCCTAATTTCTCCTAATTCCTAATTTCCTAATTTTTCATCAATTTCTAATTCCTAATTTCCTAATTTCTATTTCATCTATTTTTCAATTCTCTCCTATTTTTCTCCTAATTTCATGGGAATGACATTTCAATTTGTCATAATTTGTCATAATTGACAATCAATCAACTTTGACATAGAAAGTTGTCATAACTTGTCATAATTGACAATCAATCAATTTTGACATAGAAATTTGTCATAATTTTGTCATAATTGACAATCAATTAATCTTGCATAGAAAGTGCAAATTTGTCATAATTTGTCATAATTGACATTCTTGATTTGCAATTTCCATTCGAATCTCTTCATGCTAATTTGATCTTTTCTCCAATTTGTCTATAAATTGGATGAATTTCTTCAATCAAGACTACTACCTGGTCGAATCAATCACACTTCGAGTATTCTTGCGCTATCATCTTGTCTACTTGCTTTTACATCATGCTTATGCACTAGTAGATGAGATCTACAAACAAAGCTATTTGAAGGAGAAAGAAGGACAATGGAGCCACATGAAGGAGACATTCAAGTCTGCATTTGGTTTGCTTAAATTTCATCTCAAATTGATGTCTTTATTGAGTGTTTTAGGATTGATCATTGCATTTGAGCTTTTGTGATTGAGCTAGCTTAATATTGATTTGCTTTAATGATTTCCAGATTCCTATCTACAAAGACATATGGGAAGTTACAAAGAAAGGTTATACTGCTATTGTAGCTGATTAGCCAGGTCCAACTACCTTAGCTAAAGATGAGGAGAATGATTGCAAAGCAAGAGAAGCATTTTTGAGCGCATTATTAGATCAACAAATCATGGGATTATCAGATAGGTCTACTACTAAAGCTATTTGGGATCATTTGGAAACACTGAATGAAGGAGATTCCATAGTTAAGATTGCAAAACTTGAAAGCTTCCGAGTCAAGTATGAACATCTGAAAATGGAAGAAGATGAAAGGAATTATTCTTTTATGGAAAGAGTAAATGAAATTGTTTTGGGTATTAAATGTTGTGGAGGAACCTTGAGTGAGGATGAAATTGTTTCAAAAAATTTAAGATGATTCCCACCGACATATAAAATTAAGGTTACTGCTATAAATGAGTTGAGAACAATGCCTAATACATCACTAACTAGAGATACATTGATTGGAAAACTTTCAGCTTTTGAAATTGAGGAATTTGGTCCTGTTGCTACTATAAAGATAGATTTGGCCTTTAAAGCATCAACATCATCTACTCCATCATTTGATAAATCAGATTGGAAAGCCTTTTATGCAAGAGAACTTGAAGAAACTGGGAAGGAGAATGAAGAACTTGAAGAACTTGAAGCACTATTTGCAAGGAAAATGCCTAAAGGTCCAGTTGGAAGTAAGTATGAAGGTAAAGCACCCTCTAAATGTTTTAACTGCAATAAGATTGGTCATATGGCTTTGAGATGCCCTGATAGACATGCTAGACTAAGAGAAGAAGCTAGAAGAACATACAAGCCTAATCCTGAATATCAGAGATACATATTTAAGAAGAACAAAGACAAATCTTGTTACATTGCTAATGAAGGTGTGACTGATGATTCTGATGAGGATCCGGCAGACAATGGATGGGTTTTTGTTGCTATAACAGAAGATCAAATAGCACCTACTGCTTAATCAGTGGAACAAGCCCTAGCAGCTAAACTTGAAGTAAAGGATGAATGGATCATTGACTCAGGATGCTCACATCATATGACAGGAGACAAAGGTAAATTCTTGAACTTTCAAGAATACAATGGAGGTTTAGTAGAATTTGCAGATGATAAAGCCTGTTCAATCAAAGGTAAGGGTACAATATCTCTTGATGGTAAGCATAACATTGACAATGTCTACTATGTTGAAGGATTAAAGCATAATCTTCTGAGTGTTGGTCAATTGGTTGAGAAAGGATTTTAGTTACAATTTAAGAATGGAAAATGCAAAATCATGAATAGAACTAGTTTAGAAATTGCATCCGGTAATCAGACTATAGGTAATATCTTTCATTTGAATAATAGTGAAAAGGCATGCTTGATTGCACATATAGATGAAAGTTGGTTATGGAATAAGAGACTCTGTCATGTAAACTTTGATTGCCTGGTAAAGATCAGTACTTCTAAGGCAGTTAGAGATCTACCTAAAATTGTCAAACCTCAGAATACAATTTGTAAGGAATGTCAATTTGGAAAACAAGTTAGAGCTAGTTTCAAAGGTATTCCAGAAAAATCCAATAATGCTCTTGATTTGATTCACACTGATTTATGTGGTCTAGCTAGAACTAAAAGCTTACAAGGTGATAGATATTTCAGGCTAATTATTGACGATTATTATAGAATGTGTTGGGTTACTTTTCTCAGAGAAAAATCAGAACCACTTGGAAAGTTGAAACTGTTCAAAGCAATGGTTGAAAATGAAACCGGTAAGAAAATCAAATGTTTAAGATCAGATCAAGGAGGTGAATTCACATCTAACGACTTTAATACATTCTGTGAAGTGAATGGAATCAGAAGACAGCTATCAGCACCTCAGACACCACAGCAGAATGGAATTGTTGAAAGGAAAAAAAGAACTATCTTGGATGCAGCAAGAAGTATGTTATCTAAAGTAGTCAGCATAGCGGACTATACATTCAACAAAGTTCACATCAAAGGTGAAACTGGTAAGACCCCTCATGAACTATGGTTTGGTAATACTCCTACTCTTAAGTATTTCAGAATTTTTGGAAGTAAATGTTATATTAGAAGAGATGAGTATATTGGCAAATTTCATCCTAGAAGTGATGAAGGAATATTTCTTGGTTGTTTATCTAAAAGTAAGGCATACAAATGTTTTAACAAGAGATTGCAGAAAATTGTTGAGAGTACAAATGTAAAAATTGATGAACAATTCAGAGGAACTTCAAGGTATATAGACTCTGAACCGGCAATAGAAATTGTGACAAATGAACCTACTCTAAATCCACCAGTACAGAATGAAGATCCAATTACCCCAGTACCATCAGAGGATTCCACAGTAATTGAAGAACAACAATAAACTAAGACACTCTGGTATGTAAGATTGAATCATTCTGAAGATTAGATAATTGGAAACAAATTTAAAGGAGTTATGACAAGAGAAAGATTGGAAAATGAAGAGGTATGTCTTATGTCTCAAATTGAACCATCATCTGCTAATGAGGCAAGTGAAGATAAATTTTGGATTAAAGCTATGGAAGAAGAATTAGAACAAATTGAGAAAAATAATACTTGGACATTAGTTCCCCGACCTATAGATAAAAATGTAATTGGAACAAAATGGGTATTCAGAAATAAACTTAATGATGATGGTAAGGTTGTCAGAAGTAAAGCAAGACTAGTGTGTAAGGGATATTCTCAAAAAGAAGGAGTTGATTACAATGAAACCTTTGCACTGGTAGCTAGAATTGAGGTAGTCAGATTATTCTTGGCTTTTGCAGCACACAAGAACTAAAAAGTTTATCAAATGGATATTAAATGTGCATTTTTGAAAGGAGATCTTGAAGAGGAAGTATACATTCAACAACCTGATGGATTTTCTTTGATAGATGACAATGATATGGTTTGCAGGTTAAGAAAAGCTTTATATGGACTGAAACAAGCCCCAAGAGCTTGGTATGCAAGATTGGATAAGTATCTTTTAAAGATTGGTTTTACTAAAGGAAATGCAGATAGCAATTTATATTACAAAATAACTAATGATGATATCTTGATTATAGAAGTCTTCGTTGATGATATAATATTTGGAGGAGAAGATGGATTATGTAAAGAATTTTCTATTAAAATGCAGCAAGAATTTGAAATGTCTATGATTGGAGAAATAAAATTATTTTTAGCATTGCAGATTTCACAGACTGACAAAGGTATATTTTTTACTCAATCCAAGTACTTGAAAGAGTTACTAAAGAAATTTGGGATGGAAAACTCTAAACCGGTAAGCACACCTATGACTACAAATGACAAATTATCTCAAAGGGATGAATCTAAACCTGTTAATCCAACTAGATACAAATCTATGATAGGAGGTTTACTATATTTGACACAAACCAGACCTGATATTATGAACGCAATATGTATTGTTTCTAGATTTCAAAGTAATCCTAGAGAAAATCATGAATCAGCAGTAAAAAGGATTTTCTGGTACTTACAAGGCACTGCAAATCTTGGATTATGGTATCCTAGAGATGAAAATTTTGATCTATGTGCATACACAGATGCAAATTGGGCAGGAGATGTGGATGATAGAAAAAGCACCACCAGCAGAGCATTCTTTCTTGGAAAGAGATTAGTTTCTTGGTTGAGTAAGAAATAGAGTTGTACATCTTTATCAACAGCAGAATTAGAATATGTTGCAGCAGCAACTAACTATACACAGGTACTATGGCTTAAGCAAATGTTGAAAGACATAAAGGTAAAATGCAAGGAACCTATTACTATATATTGTGATAACACTGCAGCAATTGATATATCTAAGAATCCGATACTACATTCTAAAACAAACATGTTTCTATCAAACTGAATTTTCTAAGGGAAAAAGTTGAAGAAAAAGTGATAAAACTGGTTTATGTGAATACTAAAGAAAAGCTTGCAGATATTTTCACAAAACCTTTGCCTAAGGAGACTTTTGAATATCTCAGAGATCAGCTTGGAGTCATACCACCACCGATAGAGACTTATATAGTTGATGATTGTCATCAACCGGCAGAATTTACAGAGAAATCTTTTACTTTGGTCCTTGATGAGGAAGCTACTTCTCAGGGGGAGTAGTTGGTATATTGAATTGATTGGTATTTTGTATATGAACTTGATTTTATTATTGTAACTTTGGCATTTGATGTCAAAGGGGGAGAGATATCTATGGAAAAACACATTGTCTTTTAAGAGAACTTTGGATAACACATGTTGCTCCCAGGGGGAGAGATTGTTGTTTGGGAGAGACTATTACTCTTTGTATTCTAGTTATGATCTTTTTGGATATTGTTGGTTTTTAGCATTTTTGTTTTGGCACTTTGATGGTTTTTCCATCTTGTGTTGCCATCAATGCCAAAGGGGGAGATTGTTGGTATTTTGGTATGGTTTTGTCATTGATGTCAACACCTACTAAAACACTAGCACTTTGGAGATCCAGCAGCATTCACCGGCAAGCAAGTAACTATTGCACAGTTACTGGTAAATGGTTCACCGGTAGGATATAATGATCACCGACACTTGGAATGATATCGAAGACACTTGGTAATGTTGAAGAAATCATGTGGAAAATTTGTTTTGAAGAATTAATCATTGGTATATTCATATTTGCATATTTCCTTTCACCGGCAAATAGGTCCAGGGTTACCTAGGGTTACACCAGCAGGTTTATCTTTTCCAAATCAGCATGGCACGCTGTGGAGATGATTAATTATTGTTGTAAATGCTTTAAGCTGATATGTTCAATCGGTTATTGCATTAGATATTATATTGTTTGTAAAATGTTTTATTATAATATCTTGTAGAGCCGACCTACTAAAATTGGTCTTAGGTTATGGTATAAATGTAAGATCTTATTTGTAAGATCGAATGTGGAATGCAAAAAAGATTTGTGAGAAGGTATATGTGAGACTAAGCAGAGCTATACACGAAGATATTATTTGAAGGTGAAGCTAGGTTTTTGTGGAAGCATATCAACATTACACCGATACTAAATCCAGTGTATGAAGATACTATTTTGTGCAGTACATTCTTATTGGATTTAACCATCCAACTGTAGTCAGTGTGACTCCCTTTTTGTGATTGAGCAGTGAGCTCTAGGCTGTTGGCCTTTCTGCATGTGCAAACCCCATTTATGTACACTTACTATCTGCAGTAGTATCATCTGATTATGGGTAAGGTTTCCCACTGTGGTTTTTCCCCTTACAGGGTTTCCGCATACAAATATTTGTGTTATGTGTTGAGGATGACTTTGTGTTTATGTTTCTGTAGCGTCATAAATTGTACGCACTTGCTAAAGCAGTACAATTTAACACCTAGTTTAGCACCTGCCTTGGCGCAGTTGCACTTTGCATTGCATTTCCCCTTTAGCACTTAATTAATCGAATTAATTAGGTCTAAAGGTCCTATTTCATCATTCTCTACATCATAAAGTTGGGCCCTTTCACTAAAGCGCGCCCTTCGCATTTTATTCCTCCAATACATCACTCAATCAAAAACCCTAATTAAGTCCTATTTCGAACTTGGGGGCTTGGTTTCGGGGTCAAAACATCTTGAAATCACCTGTAACTTTGGGATTCTCTCTAAAATCATCATATCCAATGGCCCTGAAAATTTGGTGAAAAGTTGTCGGGACCGTGGCGCCCGGAGTGCACATGGTCCCAGACATTTTTCCCAAAATTTTAGGAGCACGATCCAATCATAAAATAAAGCTTAACCCCAAGAAATTGGCGGGATATTCAATCTCTAGGTCGGCCAAAATATGAATTTATGATCTAGGGTTTCATACATAAGAGTTCTCTTTCTTCATTTGAAAGGATCGGAATTTTGTTTTCAGGAACTTCATATGCAGCGAAAGATCAGATCTTTGAAGACTTCAACATCTTACAACATCCTTCTATCAAGCATCTATCAAATTCATTCATCCACTTAGGGCTTGGAAGACATTGAAGAACAATAGGAGATTACCGACTGAAGATTGGCTTGTACTCCTCCCTTGAGGGTTGGGTATGATTTCATGTTGTTTTCATGTCTTTACATAAGCTTCAATACATCATTTATTCATGCTTTAGATCACTTTGCATCTTGATTTAGAGCATTTACGTTATCATTTACAAGCAATTAGGGTTTACTTTCTAGGTTGCTCTAGTTTGCTTTCTTGCATTTTAGGACCTTGCACACACACTAGGTCTGCACACACAATACATTTTACAAAACAACATGGCTATTCATGGAGGTGGAAATCACCGAAGTGGGGGTTTGACTAAGGCAAAACCCTTTATAGCCGCCCATACCCCCTTTTTCAGATATCATTGCAGGTTTCGGGATTCAGACGACGCCGCGGGATACAGATCCGGAGAGAGAAGGTCGAGACAGCACCCTGTATCAAATTGCAGAGCAGAAGACTGGGACAGGGGCGCTGGGCGCCCTAGTCCTACCAGGACAGGGGTGCTGGGCGCCCTAGTCCTACCAGGACAGGGGCGCTGGGCACCCTGGGATAGAGGCGCTGGGCGCCCTGGTCCTCCGGACAGACAGCTTTCAGACAACTTCCCGACAGTGTTTCAGAGTGCAGAACAGTAGTTTCCGGTGCAGTTTTCAGGACAGTGGCGCCCGCGCCCCCGTCCTGAACATTTTCAGTCCGATTTTGACTCCGGGTACACATCTGCATTCTTATTTCATCCTTGTACTTACAGTTGTTCATTGTTTAATCTCAATTCTGCAATCTTGTTATTAGTTCATACTTGCATTTTGGGATTAGGGTTTGAACTTGCATTACTTGATCTTACAATTTCAACAAGGGAATAGAAATCCTAATAGATATCCCATGTCTCTCTCTTTCACAAAAAAGAAGTAGCCAATTGTGCGATATCTCTAGGCTCTTTCGTATTCCGTAATGTGTGTCAAAAGGTAGGATTAGGGTATGATTAACCTAGTCTTGCTTTTTCCCCCACACATTTTGGTGAACCCGACGTGAATCTATCATTGCTTCTTCTTGCATTGCATTTGTTAGATCTAGATCTATATTTAGTGTGTTTTCATTTCATTTTCAATAAAAAGAAAAAAAAAAAAAAGGGTGTGTTTCTTTGCATTGAGTGTTTAAGTTTTGTGTAATCTTTTCAAAATGTCAGATTTTTATTTGCAAAATGTTCATGCTTTCAATGATTATTATGAGTATAGCCAAGATGAATTAGATGAAGCTTTAGATGAGTTTTTAAACCCTAAAGATGCCAAACCTTCATTTTACCAAAAACTCATAAACCTTGTTACTATGCCATTTAGGTGTGATGAGAAAGATAAGTCGAATGATTCCTCTCAAGGATACATTCCTATCCACTCTTCCACTAAATCTAGTAACATGGTTGTTTTCAACAATCCCCTCTATGAGGAGATGTCTCCTTTTTCAAAAGATAAACCTTTCAATAGATATGATCATGCTTTGTTGGATGATGCTCTTGATGACTTTGTGGCTTTATCAAAATCTTTAAACAAGAACAAAACTTCTAAATTGGTTAACATGATAAACTTGAATGAGTATAAAAAGCCTCTCTTTGAAGTCCAAGGAGTTTATCCTTCACCTTTCAAGTTTCTAAGTCACCTCTCCTTACTGTCCAAGGAGGGTATGATCATGATTCCTTTCGTACTCCGAATAAACCAATCATCACTGTGCAAGGAAGAAAACCTATAAGTCCTTATAATTATGCCAAGCAAATAACTAGAGAGAGTTATCATGTGGTTGCCCATACTTATCATACCAGAAATAATAGGCAACCTAGTCCTCCTCCTATTATCCCAGTTTCTCTTCCGAATCCTCAACCAATTCTTCCACAAGCTCCCCGTATTTCGCAAGTTCTTCGCAAGGAATATGATCTCATAGAACAACTTAAAGCTACCCCTGCTAAGATATCCCTTTGGGATTTGATTCAAACTTCTTCCGCTCATCATGGAATGTTACAAGATGCCTTGAAAGATTTGAATGTTCCTCCACCGAATACATCTAGTAATATAGCATCTTTGGTTAACTCTGTGATGAATCCTAAAGCTCAAATTGTGTTTACCCAAGATGAGTTGCCTACTAGTGAAATCCAACATCAATATGATCCCTTGATGATTGTGGTTATCATGAAAGACACTGCTATAAGACGAACACTAGTAGATAATGGCTCTGGTCTTAATGTGTGTAGCATTAATCTTTTGCATAAGATGAATGTGGATACATCCTTAATTGAACCCGACTCTCGTCCTATTCGAGGCTTTGATAATGTGGCTAAAACTTCATTAGGTACTATCACCTTACCCATCACAGTGGGGCCTGTTACCTTGCCTACACCTATCCATGTTATGTCGGGAAATCTAACGTACAACTTGCTATTGGGGAGACCTTGGATTCACAGTATGCAAGCTGTCCCTTCTACATTGCATAGACAAGTTAAATTTATTTATAACAATAAGACATATACCTTGATAGGTGATACTAATTTTCAAGCTTGTTTGCAAACATCCACTTCTAAGGGGGGTTCTTCTAAGCCGTCCTCATCTAGTGATGAATCTTTAAATAAGATACCTATCGGTGAATCCTCGCTCTCCGATGATCAAAATTCTTTGGATGAGTCTGGAGCTCTTGGAGAAGATTCTTCTCGACTTGAAACTACACATAAGAAGGATTTTGATCCTGGGAAGATCCTCGAAGACGACGATTGGGGATCCCTGGATTTTAATCCTACCTTTGTGGGTGAATATAAGGTTCCTTCTAGAGAAATTAAAGTTGAAAAGAAGGAAGAAGCTGAAAATCATAAAGTTGAAAAGAAAGAATCAACCTTACCTGAATCTATGAGTAATAATTTTGTGGCCGCCTCTCAAACTTCTTCTCCTCACATCTCTAATTATGAAGAGTTTGATTCTTTGTCTTATGAAAAACCACCTTCTCTTCCTGAAATGGCTGATCGTTATGGTCGTGGTTTTCGCATTTTTGCTAAGCTTGGGTATCATGGAAAAGGTTGTGGTGCTCATGAACAAGGGATAAGAGTTCCTCTAGAGACTAATTTTCACAATTATGCCTTTGGACTTGGCTTTAATCCCTGCAAACGTACTAAAGCTTCTAAAAGACCATGCATTAGTGTTAATGCTATCTCTACATCTTTATCAATCTAACATCCTGAGTATATTGATGGGGATCCTTCGTGTGCCTGTGCTTTGGATGTCTTCCCTACCGACGATGCTTTAGCTGAGTTCTTGGGAGCCTATGACACTCTTCCTCGTTATCATCACAATAGGGGACTCCCTTATTGTTTGAACACTGAAGCCTATTTTGGAAAAGAGATTGATAATGACGAGATTGTGAAAGAATTCTCTCAGTTAAAGGATACTCCTCAACAAAGTAATCTTCTCATAAGTGACACCACTGATGTTAAGATGGATCCTTGCAATAAAGAGAAAGTCATTAAAATTGGGAAATGTTTGGATGAAGAGGAACAGAAACAATATGAAGAACTATTGCATGAATTCCCTGAGCTCTTTGCTTGGGCATATTCTGACATGCCTGGTATAGATCCTAAGATTGTTACTGATAATATTGTCTTAGTTCCTGATGCTAAGCCCATGAAACAAAAGATTCAAAAAATGAATCCTAAGGTGGCTCTGCTTGTTAAGGCTGAGATTGAAAAATTATTGGAGGCTGGATTTATCCGCCCTATTGACTATTCCCCATGGATTTCAAATATTGTCGCTGTGGCTAAACCAGACAACAAAATAAGAATGTGTACTGACTTTCAGGATCTAAATAAGGCTTCTTTAAAAGATGATTTCCCTCTTCCAAACATTGACATGATAGTTGATTCTACGACAGGACATGCCTTGTTATCCTTCATGGATGGTTTTTCAGGCTACAATCAAATTTTTATTAACCCTCAAGATCAATTTAAAATTGCTTTCACCACTCCTTGGGGTACGTTTTGTTGGATAATGATGCCTTTTGGGCTTAAAAACGCCAGTGCAACTTATCAACGAGCGATGACCCTTATCTTTCATGATTATATGCATAAGATTTTAGAGGATTATGTTGATGATATTTTGGCCAAATCCTTTCTTCGCATAGATCATGTTAAAATCCTTCATCAAATCTTTGAAAGAATTCATAAATATCACATGCGCTTGAATCCCGCAAATCTATTTTTGGTGTGGATAGTGGAAAACTATTAAGGTTCATAGTTTCGCATCGTGGGATTGAGGTGGATACTAAGAAAATAGATGTTATTGTCAACATGCCACCTCCTAGAAATGTGTCTCAACTTAAAATCTTACAAGGAAAGATTCAAGCTATTCGTAGGTTTGTGTCTCAGCTTGTGGATCGTACCTTTCCTTTTACTCAACTTCTTAAAAAGGATATCACTTTTCAATGGAATGAGGATTGTCAGCAAGCATTTGAAGATTTGAAAGTGTATTTGGCTAGTCCTCCTATTCTTCAACCTGCCGAACCTTCTAAACCTTTCCTTCTGTATACAGCTGCTTCCTCTCATGCTCTCGTAGCATTGTTGGCACAACATGATAAAGATGGTAAGGAGTGTCCGGTTTATTATATAAGTCGTACCTTACTCGATTATGAGACCCGATATTCTGCGATAGAAAGACAATGCTTGGCCTTGGTATTTGCGACTCAGAAATTGAGACATTATCTTTTAAATTCAGAAGTCCATGTCATGGTAAAGTTTGATCCTTTGAAGCATCTTTTCTCTAAAACTGATTTATCAGGACGTCTAGCTAAGTGGGTTATGATGTTAACTGAATTTGACCTTAAATTTGTTTCACAAAGAGCAATTAAAGGACAAGCGTGGACCGATCACTTAGTTGAGGCCCCTTCACCTTTCTCCTTCCCTAACCCTGAGTCCTTTCCTGACGACTTCATTCTTTCTATAGAGAAAGATGAAACTTGGGAGTTATACTTTGATGGCTCTAAGTGTCGTACGGGATCGGGGGCAGGTGTTGTTCTGATTTCTCCTACAAAGAAACCCATTCCCTTATCCTATCGTCTAAATTTCCTGTGTACCAATAACATTACTGAGTATGAGGCTCTTATAGCAGGAATAAAAGCAACCTTAGCTCTGAATATAAAACACATACATATCTATGGAGATTCGCAATTGATTATAAGACAAGTAACAGGAATATATCAAGCAAAACAAGACAAATTATCACAATATAAAGATCTTGCTATCTCTTTATTACAAAGTTTCGATTCTTATACTATGGAACCGGTTCCTCGAAAAGATAATCGACATGCGGATGCAATGGCATGTGTGGCTTCTCTTGTATCTTTAGAGGACCCTGTGGTTGATCTTAAATTTGTTATTCACAACCTTAGTTCTCCAGTTATTGTAGACGATTCTAGCTTGGTAACATGTTGTGATTTTATAGACTCAGGTGAATGGTACTTGCATATCGTAAGATATTTGACCGATGGTACCTTTCCTGATTCCGCTAATAGGAACACTAGGGCTAGAATCCGCAAGCTGTCTGCTAGGTATATCATTCTTTCTAATGTCCTTTACCGAAGGGGTTATGATGGTCTTCTCCTTCGTTGTCTTAACAAGTCGGAAATCCCTGTTGCTCTTGAAGAGGCACATTCAGGTGCCTATGGGGGGCATTTTGGGGGCAAATCCTTGGTTCATAGATTGCTTCGTATGGGATACTATTGGCAAACTATGCAGAAGGATTCCTTTTCATTTGTTAAAAAATGTCATCAATGTCAACAACACAATAATCTAATTCATGCTCCTGCCCAAGAACTCCGTTCTCAAGTAGCTTCTTGGCCTTTTTCCGCATGGGGTTTGGATCTTATTGGTAAAATCTCTCCTCCTTCATCTCAAGGACACACCTTCATTATAACCGCAACAGATTACTTTACGAAGTGGGTAGAAGCTATTCCCCTTCGCTCTACCACTGCTGAAGTGATTTGTCAATTTCTTCTAGAAAACATTGTTTCTCGATTCGGGATACCTTCCACTATTATCTCAGATAATGGGACATCGTTTAAGAACAAGGACGTGAAGAAATTCCTCGAGAAGTATCATATCAAACATCAATTTTCTACACCATACTATCCTTCAGTCAAATGGTCAAGCCGAATCATCCAATAAGATAATTGAACAAATTCTTTGCAAAACTGTGAGTAAGCATGGTAAGGATTGGAGTAACCAGCTAATCTATGCTCTTTGGGCCTACCGAACGAGTGTACGAATTGCTACGGGAACTACTCCTTATAATCTTGTTTATGGTGTTGACGCGATTATGCCCTTAGAATTAGAGATTCCATCACTTAGGGTTTCTCTCAAAGGTATAGTAGATGATGACTCTTATAGAGAACAACGACTTCAACAGCTTGAGATGCTTGATGAACAGCGTATAAATGCTCTTGAGCATATTCAAGCGTATCACAAAACTCTACAACGAAGCTATAATGATAAGGTTATTCAACGTTCCTTCTCAGTAGGTGACTTAGTCCTTTATGAGAATCAGCGCAATGTGAATGCCTTACCTGCAGAAAAGGGAAAATTTAGTCCTAATTGGCTTGGACCATATATCGTTATTGAGGATTATGGATCAGGTGCTTACAAAATAGCAGATGTAGATGGTACGCCTCTTAAAGAACCTATCAATGCTATGCACTTGCGTAGATATTATGCTTAATTCTTCATTCCTTATTTATCTTCTTTTCAATTTTTCAACATTGGATAATATGTTAGTGTCTCTTAATTAAAGCAAAATAGAATTAAATGTTATGTTGTTTAATCTATATTGCTTCGTTCCTGACAAGCGTGTCTTCTTACTTTATGGTTTGTCTTGAATTCATTTATGTAAATTATGAAAGATTTACATTCCCATTATGCTAGCATATTATACAGTGTCTTTATGTGTTAAGTAGAATCGTATCATGTTGTGTTTAAATTCAAAATTAAATCACATTAGTTATATGATTCTTAGACTTAATGCATATCTCTTCCCTATCATCAATGTAGTACTTGACTAAATATTTAATTAAGTCACACATGTATCAATTTAATCATGGAGCATTGAGAAATCAATCACATGGAAATTAAATTCTGAACATACATGTACATTTACTAGATGTATTAGATTTAATCAAAACAAAACATATATTGTTTTAAGCATTAAAGATAACACATTTGAGACAAAAGAGAAGCATGTATATATACATATATATATATGTGTGGATCGTATACAAATATGGGTCACTATACATCCAAAAATGTGACCTCTCCTACATCATAAAATCATCTCCTATCCCTAGGGCTAGTGGCTGGAGAATGTCGACTGGACGCTCCCTCCTGATCTGGCCATGAAGGTGGACCCATGGGTGTGTAGCGCGATATAGATCATGAGTGACTTCGAGAGGAACTCCTGCGATCCCTATCCATAAGGATCGTGCGATAGGTGGTAGCCTCGGTCTGAGCCGCTGCTAGATCTCGCTACGCCTGCTGGAGGTCTTCTGATAGGACTCTCTCTCTCTGTCGCGCCTACTGGAGGTCCTCTGATAGGACTCTCTCTCTCTCCCTCCATATATCTACCTGTACTCGGAATGGGAAAAACAAATCCTCATGCCGACTCGCGTTCCCCTGAGGCCTATAGGCAATCTGTGAGGAACTGGGGATCTGTGCTATCGTGGAAATATCTGTCATTGCCTGCTGAATCAGGGAACGCCATTCCTGCACATTAGCTGTGGTAGTAGAATAGATTTTTGTTAGTACCATTCTATATCATCAAAACATCAATCAATCAATATAAACCTACTATACCTGGATCTCCCTCGCGCCAGTAGGGATCATGATATGGTAGTATCTGTGCCTGGGAACCGCTAGGCTCCCCTCGCTCGAATAATCTATCCATGATGGGTGTAGGCTGGACGGTACTAGGGACAGGCCTCCGTATCGCCTCATGTTCCCCCTGTTGGGTAATAAGAGGTGGATCTAGTGCTATGGTATCGTCTCTCGAATGGTGGGGAGCTGCATACAACTCCTCCTCATCATCTCTATCCTCCTCCTCATCATCCTCCTCGTCATCCTCGTCCTCATCCGCATCATCACCTGCATCTCCCTCATCCTCCTCTCTATCTGTATCCTCCTCCTCCTCCTCGGCACTGGGCTGATCGCCTGTAGGTGGATCAGGATCTCCCGCCTCCTCATGACTCTCTCCCTCCTCTGGTTCCTCTGACCTGGATCCCTGGTCCTCGTCTTGGTCTCCATGTCTCCATGGGCCTGGATAGCCTGTCGGATGATCTGGTGGAAAGATAGGACCTGGATATGATCTCATAAACCATGAGACGTACCTGCGCTGTGCTCCAGGCTCTGTAGAGTAATCAGTGACTATATCCTGATCAGATCCCTCTAAGTCTGTAGTCTCGATATCATCTATCGTCGGTCTCGCTACTGCTCTAGGTCTGGGAAGGACCCGTGAGTGTCGAGTATAGATGGGCCCGTCGGCTGGAACACACTGCTCTAGTCCGAACTGCCTCCGTACTCGGTCAAAGTAGAGAGGGACTATGATGTGTGCATATCATCCCCGCAGTAGGCGGTTCCTCTGTAGACATGCTAACTATCTCTCCATACCATCCCATCTGTGCATCCGTAGGTAAGGTCTCCACACTGTCACCTCGGCTGTCAGTCTGTCAAAAATCACTCTCCAATATAACAAATCTCCAAATCTCCACTCACTAGTAAGTGGATAAGCGAACACCCTAGGTCGCTCACTCGCTGTACTCAGCGGAAAGCCGACGGGCCTGGTGCATGTGAAGTGCTCTAAAATCCACACCTGCAGAAGTGTGCATGTCATCAAACTACAACCCTGTCCAAATACATACTCCTCAAGGTCATGATAGAGATGTGCAAGCATACTCCGACCCCAAGCATACACTCTCCTGTGTCTCTCCATCGCTCTGATACACCATGTGAGACCCCCATGCATGTGCGTGCCTCGCCCATTAGGGCAGACGGCTAGTGCTATGATGGCTATCATAAGGCGTCTCAGAAGGGGTACCTCCCCTGTAGGATGTAAGAGCCAGCTGACCATGATGCGACCTCTCGTCTCGCTCGGCATGACTCTCCCTATGCAATACACCTGCTCTCTCTGATGATCCTCTGCTAACCGATCGGTCGCGTATGTAACAGTCGCTCCTCTGATAGGCAGACGAAGTATACGGTACACATCCTCGAGTGTGACTGTCAGCTCTCCTACTGGAAGGTGAAAAGTGCATGTGTCAGGATCCCATCGCTCCATCAATGCCATCAGCATCGTAGGATGGAACCGAATGGCCGGCATGAGGATCACATACCATAATCCTACTATCGACAGTGTGTCTCTCTCTGACTGAGTCAGCCACAGAATCTGATCTCGCAAACTGCGAAGAATATGTCCCGCTGTATGCTCTCTCATGTACGGAAGGCCCTGCAACACCAAAACATGACTGTAATCAGTACTCGATCATCAAAATCGCTAATGCAAACTGTCGAACATCATGTACTAGTCCTGAAACCCCTCGCCAAGCCCTGATTGGGGACCATAGTGTCCTGTCAGGGACCATGGTGCCCTGTCAGGGACCATGGCGCCCTGAGGGGACCATGGCACCCTGTCAGGGACCATGGCGCCCTAAAGGGACCATGGCGCCCCTATCAGGGACCATGGCGCCCTGGGGGGACCAAGGTGCCCCACAGGGACCATGGCACCCTGGGTGGGCCCCGGTCAGCCTTCAGGGCCCGCATACGATCACAGAAAAGTCAACATGCGAAAAATCAAAAGTCAAACGTTCAGTCAACTCACCTCGTCCAGTGGCTCGTCGTCGATCACGGCCTGGCGCAGGATCTCAATCCTCGTGGGATGCTCCGGTCATCGTGAAGGCATGATGATGGCTATGTGGGCTCCGCTGCACTAAATAGTATTCTAAAATCGACAAAGTGACGAATACAAGTGTCACTTTCGAGGTATATACTCTCGTTTGTTTATTCTTACTTTTTGAAACCCTAATTTTCCTCTACCATTCATTTTATCATAACTTGGGTTTGGGAGATGCGATTTTCGAGCCGTTTGTTGCGTTGGAATCGTATTTTCCTTCCCCTACTCTCGGAATGTTCCAAAAAGTGCTCTGATGAAGCCTATTTAGTGAACACCCCTCATCAATACTACCTTACACAATTTGTTGCAAGTAAACATGCTACCCTGTTTCACCTCCCTAATAAGCAAGTCGAAACAGGGGGGGGCATATAGCTACTCACGGATTTCATCACTTTCCTTAGTAAGCATTAGGTGATTTTTGTGATCTAACGTGTGTTTTGTAGGGTGCGGTTCCTAACTGTGTACTGCAGATACCGCTGGGGGCTTCGTCCGACAACTTATGGATATATCCTTTTTCAAATAATGTTTACTTTTTGTACTTTAGCTTGCATATGCACGTAGTACTCATATGACCGCTAAAGTGGGGGCTAAATGTAGCGTCATAAATTGTACGCACTTCCTAAAGCAGTACAATTTAACACCTAGTTTAGCACCCGCCTTGGCGCAGTTGCACTTTGCATTGCATTTCCCCTTTAGCACTTAATTAATCGAATTAATTAGGTCTAAAGGTCCTATTTCATCATTCTCTACATCATAAAGTTGGGCCCTTTCACTAAAGCGCGCCCTTCGCATTTTATTCCTCCAATACATCACTCAATCAAAAACCCTAATTAAGTCCTATTTCAAACTTGGGGGCTTGGTTTCGGGGTCAAAACATCTCGAAATCACCTGTAACTTCGGGATTCTCTCTAAAATCATCATATCCGACGACCCTGAAAATTTGGTGAAAAGTTGTCGGGACCGTGGCGCCCGGAGTGCACATGGTCTCGGACATTTTTCCCGAAATTTTAGGAGCACGATCCAATCATAAAATAAAGCTTAACCCCAAGAAATTGGCGGGATATTCAATCTCTAGGTCAGCCAAAATACGAATTTACGATCTAAGGTTTCATACATAAGAGCTCTCTTTCTTCATTTGAAAGGATCGGAATTTTGTTTTCAGGAACTTCATATGCAGCGAAAGAGCAGATCTTTGAAGACTTCAACATCTTACAACATCCTTCTATCAAGCATCTATCAAATTCATTCATCCACTTAGGGCTTGGAAGACATTGAAGAACAATAGGAGATTACCGACTGAAGATTGGCTTGTACTCCTCCCTTGAGGGTTGGGTATGATTTCATGTTGTTTTCATGTCTTTACATAAGCTTCAATACATCATTTATTCATGCTTTAGATCACTTTGCATCTTGATTTAGAGAATTAACGTTATCATTTACAAGCAATTAGGGTTTACTTTCTAGGTTGCTCTAGTTTGCTTTCTTGCATTTTAGGACCTTGCACACACACTAGGTCTGCACACACAATACATTTTACAAAACAACTTGGCTATTCGTGGAGGTGGAAATCACCGAAGCGGGGGTTTGACTAAGGCAAAACCCTTTATAGCCGCCCATACCCCCTTTTTCAGATATCATTGCAGGTTTCGGGATTCAGACGACGCTGCGGGATACAGATCCGGAGAGAGAAGGTCGAGACAGCACCCTGTATCAAATTGCAGAGCAGAAGACTGGGACAGGGGCGCTGGGCGCCCTGGTCCTGCCAGGACAGGGGCGCTAGGTGCCCTGGGACAGAGGCGCTGGGCGCCCTGGTCCTCCGGACAGACAGCTTTCAGACAGCTTCCCGACAGTGTTTCAGAGTGCAGAACAACAGTTTTCGGTGCAGTTTTCAGGACAGTGGCGCCCGCGCCCCTGTCCTGAACATTTTCAGTCCGATTTTGACTCCGGGTACACATCTGCATTCTTATTTCATCCTTGTACTTACAGCTGTTCATTGTTTAATATCAATTCTGCAATCTTGTTATTAGTTCATACTTGCATTTTGGGATTAGGGTTTGAACTTGCATTACTTGATCTTACAATTTCAACAAGGGAATAGAAATCCTAATAGATATCCCGTGTCTCTCTCTTTCACAAAAAAGAAGTAGCCAATTGTGCGATATCTCTAGGCTCTTTCGTATTCCGTAATGTGTGTCAAAAGGTAGGATTAGGGTATGATTAACCTAGTCTCGCTTTTTCCCCCACACAGTTTCATGCATTAATCTTTACCGGTATAGCAATCAACTATTAACATTGTCTATTGGCATACTTAACTAGTTTACCGATATTAAGCATTAAGTTGGGTAAGTTGTTTTTTGTTTGAATTTATTAGACAACTGATTCACCCCCCCTCTCAGTTGTCTCTGGGACCTAACAAATAATAGGGCTCGAATCCCTTCGTTGGCTTGGGATAAGGTTTGCTCTCTGAAGGAAAGGGGTGGTGTAGGTATTAGGGACTTAAGCAAGCAGAATTTGTCTTTAGGTGCTAAGTTACTATGGAAGGTATATAAGAAGCCCTCTTCTAAGTGGGCATCTATTTTATTTGCAAAATATTTATGAAATTATCCCAGGGAGGCTATTTTTACTACCTCCTCGCTTCCATAGGGTTCTGCAATTCAGAATTTCATGTCAGAATGTAGGTCTATTATTCATCCTGGTTTATCTTGGCTTTTGCATAATGGTCAAAAAGCTAGATGTTGGGAGAAAATCACGAATGGTTTTTCTGCGTTGACTAGTCTTACAAATTGGTCATCTCTTATGTCTCTTTTGAAATCTTCTTGGGGGCTATTTGTGGCTGATTTTTTTTTTGTGGATTTCTTTGCTTTTGTCCCAGTTGCTAGATGGAAATCAGTTGAGTCTTTTTCGATTGATCAAGAGCTCAAATCTGCTTTTGTTGAGAATTTAAGTAAGCGTCAACTTCTCTATTCTGAGGCTGATGATGAGCTAATTTGGGTTCATTCTAAGTTTGGGGAGTATTTGATTAAAGATGGATATAAGTATTTATCTGCTAATTGTAGGGGGGAGGCATGGCTCTCTTAGTTGTTTTGGCATATTGTTTGTCTTCCAAAGGCAAGAGCTTTTGCATGGTTGGCTTTCCAAGATAGAGTTCTCATGGGTATGAGGTTAGATAGGCTGGGGATCACTGTTGTTTTTCCATGTGTCCTATGTGGTGATTCATTAGAATCAGTTGATCATCTTTTTATTCATTGTCCTCTTGCTTCACAATGTTAGTATTGGCTCTTTAAGAAATTAAATTGGTCTATGGCATTGTGTGGAGATCTTTAGTCTCACTTTAGGGGTTGGGCACTTTTATGTTCATCTTCTTTTTATGCTTGTGTGTGGCTTATTGCCCCTTCTATTCTGATTTGGAAGATTTGGTTGGAAAGGAATAATAGAATCTTTAGGAAGTAGTCTTCCTCATTCTTGGATGTTCTCTTCTGTATTTAGAAATCTATCTCGAAATCTGCCTTGGCTTTTATTTATAAGGGTCTGAGCCCTAGATGCACTTTCACTTCATGGGATAGCTGGATAATAAGGCATTGGGTTGTTTTATATTTCCTTCCTATGCAAGGGGCCATTTTTAAGAAAAGGTCTCCCTCATTTAACAGAAAAGAGGTGGTTTGGTTACCCCCCCTTCCAAACATAAGTTAAATTTTGATGATGCTTCTCACGAAAACCTGGGGAAATCTTCCATTGGGTTGGTGGTTTCCGATGAAGCCTCTAGAGTTATTACTGCTCAGTGTAAGTGTATTCATGATGACACAAATAATGTGGCTGAAATTAATGCTCTGTTTGTTGGGCTTAATTTGCTTATTTCATTAAATTTTATAGATGTTGTGATAGAAGGTGATTCATTATTTGTCTTTTATGCGATTACAAATCGCACTTGTAATTCTTGGCATCTAAAATATTGGTTGGATAAGGTTTTGTTGTAGCTTGATTTTGTTAACTCTTTCTCTATTTCTCATTGTTATAGAGAAGCTAATTATCTCACTGATTTCTTGGAAAATAAGGCTTTAAATGAGAATATTCAAATTTTGGTTGATATTGAGGAGAGTTGTCTAGCTTCTTTTCCTTCCAAGTCTTAGAGTTTCTTTTTTTGCATACTCTTCAGCTTTGCCTCGACCTCACGTTTTGTTTGGAATTATCAACATGTATGCAGTTTAGTGCAGTGGTGTATGGGGCCCTTTTGGTTGCTTTATATCACCACATTAATTCTGCATGCTTACTCATAATCTCAAAGAAGGTGTTGGTTGGTGCTTAGCCCTTGAGTTGCTTCAGTACAGGATGTTGTTTTGTTTGCATTATCATTAAGTCTGTACTGGTTGCTTGCACGGTATCTCTTCTCATATGTTTTAATGATAGTCCTTTGCAGTAGCAGTGGCGGCTTGCACATATGATTATTTGGCATTGCTTATATTGATTGTCCTTTGATGTGGCGACTTGTGTGTTCTTATTGGCACGGTCTAGGGGATATGGCTCATGCAAATATCCTACATTTACTGGAAGAATTATATGGAAGGTATGCTTGCTTCTTAATGATGCCTATTGATTATTTTTTCCTCTGAGGTGGCAGCCTGTGCATACTTGTTGGTACAATGTTATGTGCATTAGCTCATGCTGATTTTTGATCTTATATCATTTTAATTCGCTTGGATGATGTGCTTCTTTATTAATGATGTCTCATTTTTTCTTTATAAGCTTGCTACATTCTACTATGTGTTTTATTTTCCATTGTGCTTTTCTTGTGATGGAGGTTGGTGGTTATAGAATTTATTTGTCTGCTAAGTAGTGTGATTTTCAAGACCCTCACGTTTTTGAAGATGAGAAGCTTGGTCGATTGTTTAAAATTCATTCTTCAGAATTTTCTTTTGTTTTTCGCAAGGTGGTGGGCAAACGATGGTTGGTGGAGAATGCTAATATTTTTCTTTCGGAAGTTGCTTCTCATTTTATTACTATGTGTATGGACATGCTCTTGGATGCTTCTCTGGTTCGAGCATTATTGGATGCATACTTTCATCCCTCTCTTTATTCTGTTGTTGATATGGATAATGCTTTGTCTCATTATCATTATGAGCTTGGTGCTTTTCCTTATGGTGGTTTTGTATCTCGGTTTGAATTATTATCTAGTGGATGGCACTGTGAGTTACTTTCACTTATAAGAGGTTGTCTTATTTCTAACCTTTATGATGACACAATGTTTTCTCTTATAACTTTTTTAGATCATGTATCTCTAGATATCTTGGCTGTGGTTGTTAATGTGTTTTGAGGTATTCATTTCCTTCTTGATTTGTTGAAGGCAGTTATGTCTCTTCCGACTACAGGTGTGCCTCTATAGGTGGTTTCTCCAGACAATCAGAATGCAGTGACCTCTCAGCCTTTGTCCCCTCCTGAGGAAGGTTCTAACACTTTGTTTTTGTACTCCTAATGTTGGCAGGCTCATCTTCTTCTCTGATAGTTTTGTATCTACTTTACATATTCTGGGGGGTGGGTTCTATTGTTGTAAATGGCTTTGTTGGCCCTTATGGTTTTGGGGGATGGATTGGGGTGGGTTTGGATTATTCACTTCTCTTCTTTGAATATAATTGGTTGTATTATATTCCCATTGGGACTTTTACGAGCAAGACCGGAGGTTTTCTTTGCCTGGTTCTTTCCTACCAGTGCTCTTTGAACCAGGATCATGTAAAAATTATAAAGATTAATAAAATTAGTTCTCTTCCACTTCTATAGAAAAAAAAAATTAATTATTAGAAATTGGTTTAAATGATTAAACAATGATAGAATTGAAAATAGAATAATTAGTAAGATGATGAAGAAATATGACTTTAAAAGAATTAGATTAATTAAAGAATTATTTAATCAATTAGAGGAATAATTGGTATGCGATTAATGGGACATTTTTTGGTGTCTACATTTGCCCCTCTTTGAGACAATGTCAGAATGATGTTGTTTCAAAGAAAATGAAAAAAAATTTGCCCCAGTATGCCTCGATGATGCTTAGGGTGTAAATATGCCCCCTCAGAAAAAGTGGTCAAAAAATTATGAAACTGAAACCATTTTTTTGATATCATGGTAGTGAGAAATCGTGTGAAGTTTCGTGCAATTTTGAGTCTGTTTGACTAGCCTACAAGTGTTTTGAAGTTCAGGGGGACCACAGCTGTCGAAGTGAGATAACCCTAATTTTAAGCTATAAATAGTGATTTTGACCTTTCATTTGCTCATTTGTATTAGTTTGAGTTCTTGGAGATCATTGTGAGTCTAGTGCTTTCTTGCAAGTGTTTGATCATCACGACTAGCATTAGGGCACGAGAGCATTTGACCGAGAGAGTACGTTCATATCAGAGACCAACTGGGATGGGTGACATGGTATTTATCCATTTTTTCGCTCAATTTTTTGCCTATTTTACTCATTTTTTCAAAAAAAATCAGAGTCCTAGTTTCTTAGTCTTTACACATACACTTGTCAATTTTTACGCATTAGCTTTAACTGTTATGCATTATCCATAAATGTATCGCAATAGTGTAAGTGTTACGCATATGTATTAAGTGCTACGTAAAAGACTATCATTTCAAGCATTGGTTTATTTCTTCACGCATGCACTGTAAATGTTACGCATTCACTTTTAATGTAATGCATTAGTAATAAGTGTAACACATGCATTGTAAATGTCACGCATTCAATGTAAGGAGTTGTTTTTCTTTTGCCATGTGTATGATGATTTTTTATTGCGTTGTATGGTATCTAACATTTTCATCATTTTTTATTGTGCAGGAGAATATTGGAGTTCTATACTGCCGACAGAGTAGACCCAGTGGTCTTGATCTTCGAGATCAGTTGCTTGATGAGAAGGTTGCTCACATCAAACATCTAGGATTGTATCATGTATTATATTTGCCAAAGATTGTGGCCAATAGGGTCTTGATTACTACATTAGTTGAGTGGTGGCATTCTGAGACGTGCACATTCCATCTTCCTACTGGTGAGGCATCTATTACTTTAGAGGATGTCTAGCAGATACTTCAAATTCCTATTCATGGATATAGAGTTATATATGATCATGATGATGGTATCATAGGACTATTTGCCCTTTTTGGGTGTGACGAGCGGGACTTACAGATCAGTGGTCATTATGATATACCATGGGTTCATTTAGATTATGATGATCTCACTGTAGTATTGTGCAGTATTGTAGGCAGTGTGCTCATCTCTAATAGGAGAGGTCACAAATTCCTAGTTGGATGGGGCATCATACTCCAAGATATGATTGTTCATTGGTGAGTTTATGCTTGGGGTCCTTGTCTTTTAGTGATGGTTTATTACTAGATTCACAACATTATTTACTTGAGATACAAATTTGTTAGTTATGGCATTACATTGCTCCGGACTTGGGATTGGGAGCACATTTCTATCTTGAGGCCAATTATTCATGTTGACTTGCAGCTTGAGGATCTATATGCTTATAGATATACACCTGATATTAGACATAGGGGTTCAGGTAACACATTGTACTAGCAATATCAGCTTGACATCTTGCAACATTTTATTTGGAGACCTTACTTGGATTTCCCTAGTTGGGCAGATGATGCTCAACATTTACCATTCTGCAAATGGCATAGATATCTCATTGGGAGGATTGTGGAGACACAGAGGATTGTTGAGATGTACCTACCAGGATAGGTACTTAGTCGGTCTAAAGAGGTACAGGGAGTACCCACTGTCATAGTTTATTTTGCTCGTGTTTCTCGTGAGGTTTCAAATTGGGGAGCTTGTATTCAACTGCATGTGGTTGGTGCTGAGTTTGATATACTTCAGGCATTCCAATGGGGTTGTAGGGTAGGTCTTGCAGATCCAGGGACTACACCACAGTATGATGCATGGTGGGCCAGACATAGGCTTGTTCCACTTAGTGATCTGATGATTCCTATCACAACTCAGCAGATACGTCATTTGAGATAGTGGAGGAGGGTTGATAGGGAGCAAAGGGGGGGAAAGGAGGAGATGAGGAGGGTGGTGATGAGGAGGGAGACAAGGACATAGACATTGGTGGAGACACCAAGTCTATCAGTAGTGGAGACAATGATGAATCTACATCAGGATCATTGAGTAGCGAGGATGGGGATGATGATGGCATTCCTGAGTTAGATGATGCACTAGGTGCAGAGGGGGATGGGGATGGAGGACAAGGTTGTGATAGAGATGATGATGATCTGGAAATTCTCAGAGCGTCGATCCAGAGCCTAGATGACGAGGTTGTGAGACTGAGGGAGTGACGGGGTGTTGAGAGGGATCTATTCCATAGGGATTGTGGTGCTCTAGAGAGAGAGAGGGACCAGATAGTCAGTGAGAGTGATCATCTCCAGAGGGAAAGAGATGATGCAGTGAGGCAGATGCAGTTGGTTCAGGCCACTTATGACCAACATTTTGCTCCAGGTACAAATGCACACTCACAATCCAATAGAAATCACTATGCTGCACATGAGGCTTTATATTATAGGCAACTCTATCATGGTGTTGTGCATGAGGCACAAAGAGCTCCTACCTTTAGTGAGTTTAGAGGTCATTTGGTTCCTTGTAGGTCTACTTCACAAAGGACCAGCTCGGACATCTTTGGGACATCCTGATGTAGGAGGTAGCAGGCAGGATTCACCTGGAGACAGAGCCAGTGTGGATTGAGACTTTGAGATCATGTTATCTGAGCCTTCGGGCCTTTTATGATGATTTTATTTTGACACATTACCATTTTTGAGTTATATATATGATATGCAATTTTTTGGCAGCGATCTATTATGCTTTGTGTTCTTTATATGATGTATGATTCTATGTGTAATGTGATGCATATCTATATGATTTATGAATGATTTATATATATATATATATATATGAATGCAATGATTTCTATATGATTAATGTAATGACTATTTTAATGCAATCTCATATGATATTAATGCAATCTATACTATATGATTGCAATTTAAACTATATGAATATGATCTAATGAATGTAGTCTGTGATATGAAATTAATCTAAAATGAATGCAATCTATATTGTATTAATGTAATGTATGTAATTTGTTTTTGTTCGTTATTATCAAAATATTGCTTTATCTCTTTTCACTCAAATATACTTTGATGAAATGTTAGTAAGATAAAAGAGAGAATAAATCGATGAAAGAATAATGTTAGATGATAGAAAATGGCTTAGAAAGAGATGATGAGAAAAGAATCAGCAAACTAGAAATAAGAAAATGAGATGAAATGAGAATGATTGATTCACAAACTTGTGTCATTATTTATTACACAATATATATTCATAATTGACCCTTCTTATGGAACAATGGAGCTTAGCACATTAGGGTATAAGGAACCAAGATGTAAAGATATCTCATTGAAGAAACAAACACGTAGCAGACAAGGAGGGAACCCTTCATTCTGAGAATTATGCTAGGGGTTGAGGTATGTGTGGCATTCACAAGATGAATGCTCCTATCATAGACACCCACTAAAGAAATTACCCCAAAACTTCATTGGTTCACACCACAAATAACAAATAAAGAAAAAGATAATATTCATATTGGCTCCTCTACTCATTTGTGGACATCCTTGAGTATCATAGGAACATAATCTATCACCAATTGATAAAAGATAGAGATTGAGCAGGATAAAACTCAGCAACTATATTGATCTATACCTTTATTATCAGTTCCTTGATGTGATTGTTGATAATGTTTTATCTCATAAAGTTTGGATCCCGTTTAAACATGTCTGATTTTGAGTGTATCCATATATGTTTAAGAAAAGATAATGATCACTTGATATGGATATTGATACAATTGATAAGACAGTTTGATCAGTTGATTGCAGCTGTTTGACTAGATAGTTGTATCCTTTGCTAACTTCGTGTGAAGTGTTTGTTGGATATCTGCTAGGGTGTTTGATTCTTGCGAGATATTTTATTGCAAGTTTTTTTTATTGATTGAATTTTTTATTGTTTTTGGATTTTGTGGATCGATATTTGAATGTTTTTGGTATTTTTGAGGACTTTTCCCAATGTTTTTTGAATTTTTTCAGGACTTTATATGATTTTTAGGATTTTGTTCTTTTCAATGTTTTTGGATTTTTTTTTAGGACCTTTTATTTCATTTTTAGGATTTTTTCAACTATGTCCCAGTATGCAGACCTATATTACATGATGATCTGCAGAATGCATGTGGAGACAATGAATTTTTGACATGACCTATGTTAATGCAATATGCATGATGAAGATGCATTTCCTATTTGAACAAGGATTATTGTGTTTGTTTAGAATTTTGTAGTACACCAATTGAATTGGAGGTACAAAACATTTCATAGATAACCAGTCAATCAATCCTTAAGGTCCCTTGGAACATCCAATTTGACACACTTACTGACTAGGATTTACAAATGGAGACACGGAAAACTTCCCCATTGGTTCTTCAAACTTTGATCTTCTTTTGCCCATGTTTGTGCAAATGAGTTAATTCCTACTCTTGTGTTCACTAAAGATCCTTAGCATCCTATATGACTAGATACGTGGATTATTCTAACTTCAAAAGAATCTCAAATAGAGCCTCGCTTCCAGCAAGCTTTTAGAGCTCTGACGAGGTTATAGACTATAATCTCTCAAATATTGTTCCATTGCCAATAGGCATTCATAGCCCTGATGGAGTTACTTGCATGTTCCCATAGTCAAGCTTTTTGTCGCACTTACATGCATGATATTTTAGTTATATATCATTGCTCTTTTGCCTTGTGATGGATATTTGGAATAGCTCTTTTTCTTTTTCTTTTCTTTCCTTGACTTGTAAGTAATGAAACCTACATGGGTGTGACAATTACAGTGACGCTGAAATAGAATGTTAGATTTTTCACTAGTCATATGATCAACTAGGTGTCTCGAATGAATTAGATATTTTGTTAATGTGTTTGAGATATAGAAATTGATAGATTTTGGGTTAACAAACCTCAAATAGTGAAATCACTACCCAACCATAAGTAAATTGTCATCACAGGGTAATGTTGAAAATTAATGACCTTATGACCTCAAAGACTTCATGTTTGAATATGTAAGAAAGGAGATGACCCTTGTTTCCCTTGAATGCAGACAAATGATAAACTTGGAAAATTACCTTGTTTTATTGATGTTTCTATATGTAAATGCAGAAACTATATGTTATGAAAATTATGAATATGATGTGCTTCAAAAGAAACTATATGCAATGCAGTGCTTTTTAAGAAAATGATATGCAATGCAGAAAGTAAAATCTAAACTAACCCAAACCTTAGATGTAGTATCGTTTAAGGTGCATGTTGTTCATACGGTCGGGGAGTGGATCTCCCTCCATGGTAGCTAAGTTATATGCTTTGTTTCCTATTACCCTTGTTATGATAAAAGGACCTAGCCAGTTAGGTTCAAACTTCCTTGGCTTTTCACACTTGGCTACGTTCCTTTGGTTCTCCTTAAGAACTAGATCTCCCACTTCAAAATTATGTGGTCGTACTCATTTATTATAACTTCTTCTAAGTCTAATCCGGTAGCCTTGCAAGTGATTTAAAGAAGTTTGTCTCTTTTCATCGAGCATTTCAAGCTCTTTCAACCTTGCAACTCGATAGTCTTCCTCTGATATGATATGTTTTAAGGAGACTCTTAAATAAGGTAGTTCTATTTCAAAAGGTAATATTGCTTTTGTACCATAGACGAATGAATAGGGTGTTTCTCTTGTAGGTGTGTGTACCCCTATTTTTTAGGCCCATAGAGCAGGATTTAACTAGAGATGACAATCCCGTCTTGCGTCATTGACAACTTTCTTTAGGATCTACAATATCGTCTTGTTTGTTGCCTCTCCTTGTCCATTACTTTGTGGATAATAGGGTGTTTCAAATCTCTGTTGTATCTAGAATTGTTCACACAATTTTCTCATTTCTTGATTCTTAAATGTACATCCATTGTCAGTCACTATACACATTGGAATCTTGTACTGACAGATGATGTAGTCTAGTATAAATTTTGTTATCTTCTTACCTGTGGTATATGTTAGAGTAATTACTTCTACCCATTTAGTAAAATACTCAGTAGCTATTAAGATGAATTTGTTCCCATTGGATGACGTAGGATTAACTTTATCAACAAGATCTAACCCCCATTGTGAAAATGGCCAGGGTGATGTGATAGGTTGGAGATCCTGTGTTGGTGCATGAATGAGGCCTCCATGCACTTGACATTGTCTACACTTTTGTACATATTTATAGGAATCATTTTCCATAGTAGGCCAAGAGTATCCAGTTCTTAGTAATTTATTTGATAGTATCGGGCCACTTGGATGTGCACCACAAATTCCATCATGTACCTCTTTTAAGGCAAGTTGTGCTTCTTCAACATCAAGGCATCAAAGATGTGTCCCATCAAGGCTCTTTCTTTATAATCTATCAGCAATAATAGTGTGTTTGGATGCTTGATGAATAAGAGTCTTCTTTCAATTTCTTGATTGATCAGGAGACATATATTGATTATGTAAGTATGTGTATATCTTATTATACCATGGGGATTCAGTACACACAATTACACATACATATTCTAATGAGGGAATTTCATCAGTACCATCAATTTCTCTACAATAAAATCAAACTGAGTTTCATTATTAGGCATGTCTAGGAGAGACCCTACTATAGTCATGGCATATGTTGCCTTGTTCTGCATTCTTGGAATATGTTCAAAAGTGATGTTACTAAAGTGTTCTTTGCAATCTTCTACCATTTTTTTATAAGGCATCAATTTATCATCTATTGTGTTATAGTCGTCATTGACTTTGTTGACAATCAGTTTGAGTCACCAGACACTTGTAGTTCTTTTGTCCTCTACTGCATAGAGGTACAAATTCCTATGATGAGAGCTTCATATTCAGCTATATTGTTTGTACTAGGAAAATTGATTCTGAATGACTTTGAGATAGAATCATCTTGAGGAGTGATGAAAATAATCTCGGCTCCTGCTCCATGATTTGTGTAAGATCCATCAAAGTATAATTTCCAAGTGGTGGATGTTGTCAATGTAAACATAGATTCATCAGGAAAATCCACTGGTAGCAGATGCCTGTCTTGCAAGGGAGCTTTTGCTAATTGGTCTGCTATAATCTACCCTTTGATTTCCTTTCTATCCACATACTCTATGTCAAACTCACTTAAAATCATGACCCACTCGGCCAATATTCCTGTTAATATTTCTCTGCTCAACAGATACTTGAGTGGATCAAATCGTGCTATGAGTTGAACTTTGTGACTCAGCATATAGTATCTAAGATTTTGAGATGCAAAAATCACTGCTAGACAGGCTCATTCTATAGGAGTGTAATTAAGTTCATATCCAATTAGGGTTCTAATTATATAGTAGATTGCTCTTTCCTTTCCTTGATCATCATGATTTGCCAAAAGGGCTCCCAAAGATGAGTCTTTTGCTGATATATATAGTAATAAGGGCTTTCCTTGAGTAGGTGGAACTAATACTGGAGTATTCAGAAGATAATCTTTTAAAGCTTGAAAATCTTATTCGCATTGTTTTGTCCATTTGAATGTGACTCCCTTTCTGAGTAAATGCTGAAATGGATGACATTTATCTGCTAGTTGTGCTATGAACCTTCTTATGGACTTTAGTCTTCCCTATAATCCTCTTAACTGCTTGAGTGTTGATGGAGGTTGCATATCAATGATTGATTTTACCTTTGTTGGATCTACCTCAATTCCTCTGTTAGAAACAATAAAACCTAGAAGTTTTCTAGTTATGACCCCAAACACACACTTCTTTAGATTTATCTGACATTGCATTGTTCTAATTGATCAAATATCTTAGCAAGGACTTCCAGGTGTCCTTTTCTTGTTTGTGATTTAGTTAGCAGATCATCAACATAATCCTCCATGATATTGTGGATCATGTCATGGAATAATGTTATCATAGCCCTTTGATATGTTGCTCTAGCATTCCTTAAGACCAAATGGCATGATGTTCTAGCAGTATGTTCCCCATGGACAAGTAAATGTCATCTTGTGTTGATCTTCTGGTGCAACCTTGATCTGGTTGTATCCTGAGAAACCATCTATTAATGAAAGCATTTCATTCCCAGCATTTAAGTCAACTATCATATCTATTTTAGGTAACGACAAATCATCTTTAGGACATGCCTTGTTTAGATCTTGGAAGTCTGTGCAAATTCTTATGCCCCTAGTGGGCTTAGTCATAGGTACTAGATTGGATATCTACTCTGCATAGTCAATAGGTCTAATGAAGCCTGCATCTAGAAGTTTTTGTAGTTCCACTTTTACTGGATCCAGAAGTTTTTGTAGTTCCACTTTTACCAGTAAATGCAAATCTGTGGATGCATCTTTATGAGTTTTTGTTTGTATGGTTTCATTCTTGGTAGCAATGGTAAGTGATGTAATACCAATTCTGTATCTAAACCTAGCATATCTGCATATGACCAAGCAAAATTGATCGAGCGTTGTTTGAAGAACTGTATGAACTTATCTTTTTCTTCCCGATTTAATGATTCTTCTAAGTGGATATTCTATATAACTTCTCCTTCTACTAGATTGACTACTTTAGTCTTTTCCATGAGTAATGTTGAGTTCTCTTGTTCAATAGGGAGGTTATCTATCTTGATTTTGCCTCTATTATCACTTTCATCTGTATCTTCTGACATAGAGGAACTTGCCTCTCCAAAGTATGTTGTTCTATCCAAGTCTATAGCAAATCTTGCCTTATGATCACCATGGGGAAATCCTTTTCTAACACCAAGGAATTCTGCAATAGCTTCATCATTCTCAAACCAGTCTAGATTTGGGTACTCTTCTTGGCCCCAATCAATTAAATGTGAATGTATAAGGGGTAAGTCATTGCTTTCTTCTATTGAAAAAGTCTCTAATAGCATGCATACCTAGTTATTTTGAACATATTTTACTGAATTTGGATGACCTGGTATATCCTCATAGGCAATGTCATCATCGATGGGTGATTGGTTGTCATATGTCATGTCTATTGCTTTTGAGTTGATATCATGGTTAGATAGGAATTTATAGTCATGAGAATCTATCACACTTTCTATGTATGTTCTACTTTCTGAAGTTGTGTCACTTATCTCATCTTGTTATTGTAACTGAATTTTTTCTTTACTTGTGGATCTCCTTTGTGTGGTGGATACCCTTCTCAAGCTTGGTATAAGACATTGCAGTGTTTCTTCATCTGACTTGTTTGGTAGAGCTTGTGTTCTTTCTCTTGGCAAAAGTATTGACAGAATCCAAGGATTAGGCCCATTTGTTGGTGCTAAACCTATTTCTTTAACACATTTGCTTGTGAAGATATTGCAAGTACTATATTGTTATATTATTCTGCATTAGTTTCTTGTAGAAGATGCCTCATATCTTCACCATCTGATTTCATATTAGGATATCTTGTTTCTTTCTTACTTCTCTGAGATGAAGGAGGAAATACCCATGTTGATAATTGATTTTGAGGTATGTACTATGATGGTAGCCTAGGTTTTTTCAATATGTCAAGTGTATGTTGTCTTGCCTCTATTATCTTTGGGACGTGCTTATAAACCAACCCTTGATTCTTTGGGTTTTCTTGAGTAAAACAGGTTCCAATCTTCCTTGTTTCTGTAGTCCCAAGCCTGTGGTACCATCATACCCATGTTTTTGTAGCATTTGGAAACCATTGACATATTGATCTAAAGGCAACCTTGGTATTGGCATGTCATCTTCTTCTTTATATATCTATTAGTTGATATCTTCATTTATGGATTCTTCTTGTAATTCTCCCCATCTAATGAATGAGCATGAATCTGAGTATTTAACTATATATTTTCCTTTATGTTGTTTCATCACAATGTTATGAGGTTTCCCAAAAGACCTAGGAGAAAGAGATAATTGTCTGACATTCGACGTACTTGAAATGGATTATTCCCCACAACTAACATCCTTAATTTGTAAAGAAGACATTGTAGGTGTATCTTTATGTGTTTCTATGATTTTCAATGAATCCATTTGTGTAGTAAGCAGTGGTGCTTGATTAATGGGTACTTGGTTATCCACGCTTTCCTTTAAGTGATTACAATGTTGAAATGGGTTGGGATCACCCTGGATGGTGATTTCAATACCATTGTATGGGAGCTTAACACATTGGTGAAATGTTGAAGGTACGGCCTACATGGCATGAATCTATGGGCAGCCTAAGACCATGTTATACCCTAGTTCTCTATCCAAGACTTGAAAGATAACCTCTGTTGTGATAGGTCCTTCTTGTACTAGTAGTGTGACTACAGCTTTTGAAGGGCATTCTTCATCATCATATGCTTTGATGTTTATTCTCTTTGTAGGATCAATGTGAAGTTGAGGATAACCCAATACCTTCACCAAATTTAGTGTACAGACGTTAAGACCAGCTCCTCCATCTATGAGTACTCTTCTGACTTTCTTCTTATGTACATAAGCCTCTAGATGTAGTGGATCACTATGGAAAAGTCTATCATTAGGAACATCCCTAACTGTGAAAGAAATACGGGTAGAATTAGCCAAATTCCCTACCATGGATCAGAAAGCATTTTCATCTATGTCTCTATCGACTACTGAATCTTGAAGTGCTTTATCTAGGATAGCTTTGTGATTTGGTAATAGACGCAATAGCTCAAAGAGGGATATATGTCCTGGGGTTTTCTTCACTTGCTCAACCACATTATAGTTCCCTACTACATGTGTCTGATTTGATGGTACTCCTTGCAAGGTTACTTTTGATCTGCAGGTAACTACTGCACAATCTTTGTCTCTTGTATTTATTGTGATAGTTGCCACTGTATTATCTCCTGTTAGGGACATTTCTTCAACATATGTTATGCTATCAAGGTTTATTTCATATCCCCTCTTATAGTCATCATGTGCAAGTTTGACATCCATGATTTGTGCTATAATTTCATCTTCAAACCATCCTGAATAAGGTGGTTCTTCCTGCCCCCAGTCTATAAGACATAGATTCTTGTCTTTATCATATTTTGGTGCTTTTGACATCATGCAAACTTGGTTATCATATTTATCATTCAATTGGTCTTTCTCATCATCATCAAGTTCTTCTTGTGAATCAACATTTACTACATATCCTGAGCTACTAGCATGAATGTTATATTCATATGAGACTTTTGTGTAGTTGTCAATGTTGTCTTGTGTTCCTGAGGTTGATGCCTTAACTTTGTCATGTTTCACAAAAGGGTATTTAAAGATGGTGTGATTTGTGTTTGCCAAATGTTGGTGTCAACTGTGATATCACTTTGATCTATCAGATCCTGGATTAAGTTCTTTAACTTATAGAAACTTGCAGCCTTGTGATCTTTTGTACAATGATAGTCATGGAAATCATTATCATTCCACTAGGTTGGTTTGAAAGGACCTAGTTCGTACACTCTAACCTCTGGAAAAGTGATCAAATTTGTCTATATTAATTTCTTTAATGTTGATTCAATGGGCTCACCTAGTGGTGTGTAGTTCCTTCTGGGAGCATTCATTCTTGGGAATCTTGTGTTTGTAGCTTATGCAGTGTTTGCATTTGTGGACACTATGTTATTTTCTACATGTGGACTTTTATTCTGACTAGATGATTGAATTAGTCCTTGTAAAGATACAATCGGTTGAGCTTTCTTCACTGTATGAGTGTCTGCCACACCACCATTGGTCACATTCTTGTTTCTTGACCAAAACTTAGATTTATCATTGTTTGTGTTGTTTACAGAAGTTCCATATTTTATGATACCTTGTTCTACAAGTCCCTTCTCGCATTTTAAGGCATTTTCAGTGATTTGTTTAAATGTGGTCAAACATTGCATCTGTATCAGGTACTTAATCTTTGGGATTAAGTTCTATGAAAACATGTCAACTTGCTCAAAAATAGGAATAATAGTCTTGCATCTTCGGTAGAGATATCTCCATGTTTGTAAGAAGGCTGTGAATGTTTTATTCTCATATTATTTTGCAGCACATAGATCCATCAATGTAACTGGGGTATCAATGTTATGCGAGAAGTTTACAATGAATTGTTCAGCTAGTTCCCCCCATGATGTGATCATTGGTGGGAGATGTTAAAACCACTCCAAGGCAGAACCTTCAAGACTTCTTGGAAAAACTCTCATTAGATAGGTGTCCTCATGTGCAACCTCTATACATGCAGTAAAAAATTCTCTGATGTGATCTCTAGGATCACCTTTCCCTCGGTATCTATCAAATTTTGGTTTTTCAAAATGTGGAGGGAAAGCAAGCATGCACATTGTATGATTGAAGGGATAAGAACATAGGTCCTACATTGTATAACTCTTTTTTTCATTACCGGTTTGCATAGTTGTCACCTGTTGTTGTAGATTCTGTATTTGTTGTGTTAGAATTTTTCGTTTGAGTCAATGATACACTTTGTGCATGTATGTTTCCCACAAAAGGGTTTGTGGTAGTATAAATAGGACATTGTTGAAATGTACCATAACTATAATTCTGCATGTTGTGACTTCGCCTGGGTATTGTGAAATAAGCAAATTCTGAACCCATGTTTGATTGCTTTACACTCATTGTATTAGAGGAACCTAGATTGATGTTCTGATGATTGTATGTAGAACCTATTGAGTAGGAAACCGAAGGTTGAGTCGCATTTTTTGAATGAGAAACATGTGAGGCTCGTATTTGACTTGATGTCGAAGCACTTGAAATTACTAGTGTATTTTAAGAAGCTATGATAGCCTGCATTTATGCACTAACATTCATTGTTGAGGATGATGCGCTTGCTTGAGAACTTGTGTTTGACGCCAAAGTTGCTTGAGTTAATGATGTTGATGCATTTTGGGAGGAACTTGAAGTCATAACTTGTGTTTGTGTTACATTTGGTATCTAACTGCTATTTTGACCTAAAGTAATCCCTAGTGGTAAGATTGTTATGACATCAAAACCTTGAGGTAACTTGGCACCATTTTGTAATAACAACGAAATATATCTCTTTGTCATTGTTTATGATAGCATTTAGAATCATAAGGACATGTGGGTCCTGTTGACCTGACTCAATTTCCTCACACGTTAATTTTTGTCATAGCTTGTGTATTGTCGGTATTCCATAAGGATTTGACTATTGAGAGTTTTGATTGCTTGACATATCCATGTTCCAAGTATGATTAATTGATTGGTAATTGTTTGGGTCCATTTTACTCTTTGCCTTTTGTGACCTTGTGACAGGCTTTTAAGACTTCTATATGAGGACACTTAGGACCTAATGAAATGTGATGACAAACCTTGGGTATGAATGCAAGACTCTAGAACAAAAAGAGAGGTATGTAACACTAGACCTAACTCTCTATTGGGGATTAGGACGCGAAACTTGTTGATTAATTTGAGTTTTTTGCAATGAAAGTTTTTAAAGTTCTTGTCTAAGGAGTTCTACTGCAATTTCTCTATCAATTTTGTGGGCAATCTTATACTCTCTATCTAGCTCAAACTTGACTCCTATGTACTAAGGTGCCAAGCCAAGTTATCTAAGTCGTCAATGATTTCTTATTGACCGTCGTTTGGCACTAGATTAGGTTGTTGGAAGGGGAGAAAACCATCACCTAGTAGACCCATTAGGACACATGCTATCACTTTCTAGGATGATTATGCAGATGATGACTAACTAAGAAAAACATATATGGAGTCTAAACAAGGACTAATATGAAGATTAAACTTAAAATGAACTAGGAGGTTAATATCAATTAAGGACTTATGTGAAGATTACGATGATGTAAATTATAATGAGGATGATAATGAGGACTATGCAAAGACTTATGCAAACCCTAAGGATGTAAATAAGGACGATAATGATGACTATGCAAAGACTAAAGACTCTAAGAACACCTATGGTCACATGTAAGATTTTGGACTTTGATGGATTGCCAAATGTTTCAAGGTAGACTTTATTTCAAATAATTTTGTTTGTAAGACATGTTTGTTTTCAATTCTGAGAACATTGTCTGAAGATAAGTATAATTGGATGAACTATGTTCTGACAAACTTTAAGAATTCATAGATACATAAGGTAGGGCCTAAAATAGCCCAAATATTGACTCAATACTAGTCTAGCACAACGATACACATAAAAACACAGAAGACAATCTTAGGCTAGAAAGTGGAAAACATTCAAAGAGGCTCGTACAATAAAATACCGAAACAAGTGAACAGCTAGAGAGTCT